>NW_019392813.1:3224384-3824384 GCF_000648675.2 Cimex lectularius
TATATATATATATATATATATAAGACTAACCCAGGTTGGTGAATCCGTAGAATACTGTATATACCGGCACAGACCCCATACACATACTTAAACATTGAATGTACTAAATACATTCATACAAATGTACAGATAAAATTTGGGGAGTCACTGGATTTTTGATATTAGGCCCCCCCCTTTCACTCTAAACACCGTAAATAAACTTCCCTGATTTGGTGGGTTGGTAGGGTTAAGCTATCACGCTAATAAATGCATTCATTCAGAACGATAAAATAACTAAACTAGTTTGGTTGGTTTATGGGCTACTCTGTATTCCGCCACATACCCAACAACCACTCAAACAACTTCGCTAATAAATACATTCATTCTTGAAGGGAAAAAACCACATGGACAGACATAAAATGCGACCATACGCATTAATCCATATCAGGTTTCTAAGCATATTTTCGCTGCCATCACTGCTGTATTTTGGAATGTCTTTGATAGTTATAGTGTGAATAAACCGACTATTCTCCCACCCCGATGAATAGATACGCTGAGGCGAGAGTGAAAGTTATTTATTAGCGTAAAGGAAGGAGTGTCGAGTACTCTGAGGAAGGAAGTGAATACAGACTTTTTTCTTTTACGAGGGATGGCAACAGCAGAGGTCGTATAAACCCTCAGGGTGCCGGTGTTTTTGAAAAAAAAGTAAGTATGTCGGGTTCGAATGCAGGGACGCTAGATTCGAACCCGGGACCCTTACCTTGCAGTGATGAGCGCAGTGTCAACGCCTAAACCACTGCGGCCACCGACGCCCCAATACAGACCCTTGTGTTGGGAAACGAACAATTATCCAATACTCCTGACGTGAAAATCTTTCTGTTATATGTTTGTTTTATGCTTTTTATTAGTAATTTTGCTGAAGTAACAATGAGAGGTTAGAAAAAAATGTGAAAAAATATAAGGCGTCAGTAATAAAGATGAGTGAAATAAACCCGCAGAATTTTGCGTTTTATGCGCAGAGGGCCGGAGATCAGTAGATGTTTATCAGCCCCTTATGCTTGCTACATACTAAACTTTTCAGATAAATGTGCTGAATAATCTATTTAAAAGTGCCTAGATGGAAATGGTTTGAGGAAATAAAATTATATCCTGTTTTGAATCGGACTCTCAGCCACTGCGGCCACTCGACTGATGTAAATTGAAACCAATTTATTACGCCATTAAATTCTATTGAATTGCATGAATTTGACTTTAATGTAGATTAATCTAGAGCATTCCAATTAATCGTAAATTTCAAAAAAGCTGAAGCTTCGGACACGCTCTCAATTTAAGTTGAGCGTTCCCTTTTTGTTGACAAATAGGAAAGTATCACTGATGATGGAATCAGTGCACTTATATCCTCGCTAAAGCTCTCGATCTCTCGTTAATAGCGATGCCACGCCATACCTGGCGGTCATCTTGTCTTCTAACTCATCGGACTTTATTAGCAGAAAGCCCACCGGAAACGTTTCTCCGGTTCGATCAGTTGTCCACATGGCGGATGCGTATTTTGGTCAGCAGAGCAATTGTAGTAGGAAAACCGGTTGCTTTTTTTCTTTTAAATTCCCTTTTGAAAGTATTTAGATTTTTCGAAAGTATCGTCTTGGGGATTTAAGGCGTATTTATTCTGGCTAAAAGGTGTCCGACAGACAAGATCGTTAAAGATAGGCAGACCAGAATATCCAGGTATAAAACTGCAGGTTCACTTAATATATTATTTCTATATTTGTATTATTTATTTATGTTAATTGTATTTTAGCAAAAAAGCACTAATTAGAAATATGTAACTATGTCTTGAAGAATACTTTTTTCTTAGGTTGATTTTCATAAAACAATATCTAACGAACTTAACTAAGTATATTATTATTGCAATTTTAAACACAAATTGAAGAAATAATATAATATTTTTATTATATTGCAATAGATTTAGTACAAAGTTTGATAGTTAACTTTTCCTCCTAAAGGAAGTTCACGAGATCATGAAACGTCTTTATCGAGCACTTTCAGTTCTAAATCAGACAAAAATGTGGGTTTTAGGGGGCCTTTGTCTATCTCCAATTTATTAATGTAAGAGTATGAAATATGGTCGGTCGCCGGAGGAAGGTTGAAATGCCATTATTTGGCCATATATCAACCGAGACCGGCAATTAATTCGCATCCTTTCGGAATATAAATTTTCTTGGTGAAACGCTCTATCGAATACGTGAGTGTGAATTCAGGCGTAGAGAAAATTCTCGCGAGGAAGTAAGGCGTCTCGCGAGTTTTCCCGTAAAGCCCTTTGTGAAAATCGGACTTGAATTCATTACACACCTTTTTATGTAGGTTAAAGCACACCTCGTTAGCGTTATCTAAAGAGGAAAAAAAATAATGGGAACGTTCCTCGTGGAAAGGTTTTTGTACTGTTTGGTTTCACCTCGAAATGAGAAATTTTTTTACGATTAATATCTCCGGGTAATTTTATTGGTTTGCTCGGGTCCGGTGGGTGAAATAACAGGGACGCGACGCCGTGGACTCATACGTGACCGGCACACTTAAACTCTGGAAGAATGGACAGAACATTCGCTATTTTTTATCGTACACACAAACTCATTCATTCGCACGCTGGAGTGAGAGGTGTAAGAAGCGAGATGGGACGGAATAAGACGGAGAGAGAGAGAGAGAGAGAGAGAGAGAGAGAGAGAGAGAGAGAGCGTGAGGATGCTAGTGAGAGATGAGAGATAAGAGGGGGAGATATATACATAGAGATCGGAAGAGACATAGAGCCCAAGCGAGAAAGAGAAAGTTATACGGGATAATAGTGAGTGAGTGTGTGTGTGTGTGTGTGTGTGTGTGTGTGTGTGTGTGTGTGTGTGTGCGCGCGCGCGCGCGTGCGTGCGTGAGAGAGAGAGAGAAAGAGGGAGGGAGCGAGGGCGAGTTAGATATATAAATAAATAGAGAGACAGAGCTGGATAGGTTAGTAGATATATAGAGAAAAAGTGAGAAAAAATGATAGACAGATTGATAAAGAGTGAGAAATGGAAATATAGATAGATAGATAGATGGAGAGAGAGAGAGAGAGAGAGAGAGAGAGAGAGAGAGAGAGAGAGAGAGAGAGAGAGTGCGAGAGGGAGGGAGCGAGGGCGAGTTAGATATATAAATAAATAGAGAGATAGAGCTAGATAGGTTAATAGATATATAGAGAAAAAGTGAAAAAAATGATAGACAAATTGATAAAGAGTGAGAGAAAGAAAGAGAGAGAGATAGATTGAAGAGAGAGAGAGAGAGAGAGAGAGAGAGAGAGAGAGAGAGAAAGAGTATCATAAAGAGAGAGAGTGAGGGAGAGAGAAAAAATAGTATGGAAAAGAGAAAGCAAGTGGGAGTGAAAGAAAGTGAGAAAGGGAAAGAGAGAGAAAGAGAAAAAAGAGTATGATAAAGCGAGAGCAAGTGAGGAGCGAGAGAGAGAGAGAGAGAGAGAGATATAAGAGAAAAAATATGAGGATATGAAGAGAGAATAAAGGAGAGAGTTTTTAAAAAAAAATTTAAAATAATGGAATTGAATGCTCCATTTTTTTTTGGGGGGGGGCTCGCAACACAAGTGTGAATTTGAGCCCCCGGTGTGCCAGTGTTCTTCCGTCTCATTTTTGAAGGGGGTTGGGACCAAATTCAGGGTCGCTGAGATCGACCCCGCTCCTTCCATTGATGAGTGCAGTGTCAATTTCTTTCAATTGCGGCCACCGGTCCCCTTAGGCGTCAGACAAAGTCCAGAGGCGACGATGGGGATCGAACCCACGACCGCGGGATCTACTATCCGAGCGTGATCCTTAACCACTCGGCTACCGCGGACCCCGCTGGGAGAGGGTTAAGAGAGGACGAGACAGAAATCAGGAATTGCAGTGAGAGGGTGAAAGAGAGGTTGAAAAGAAGAGAGAATGGTAGAGGGATATAAAGAGAAAATGATGAAAGAGAGAGCGAAAGAGAGAGAGTGAGAGAGAGGGATTTCATTTTCATTTATTTAGTCAAGCATTGTAAGGTCTCGCTCCTATCATTTAACGTAAAAGGGGAAGAGTGTGATAAATATTAAATTATCCCTGTTTTATCCACATATTTACGTATACTTCTTTCTGGGAATTTCATTATCATCTTCCTTGTTGCCAATCGTTAGCACATCAGCAAAATTGACGCCTTTGCGATGTCATGGAGAAAAATCTTCACGAGTACAAAATCACTTAGAAATTGGCCGCATCTGGTTACAGTTAAGACTGAGTATTTTACAGAAATCGTTACAGCACTTATAATAATTAGCACCAATTAGCGCTTATTACTGTGAAGTAGTTCAAGAATGGGATATCAATTCAGTAAAACGCTTGTTTTTATATTGGATGTATCCATCTCAGAGCGGTCAACGTAGTTTCACTTGGTCTTTTTTTCCGCACTTACTGTAGAAATTTCACATTTCGTCTACTGACACGAATCGTTTAATGGGTCGTTATTATTTGCACTTGGAAAGGAGATAAAATAGAGAAATTCGGTCAGTTAATTTTCTTTCATCCAATTATTAAATATAGGGGGTATAAAAGTTAAGTAAATGACATTTACGGTTTCAAGCTATTTCCACCTCTCCTGGGAGAACACATTAGCCTTTATTTTCTTTTTCAGGAATCTAAGCCGTTTCTTCCAAATGTATGGGTCTGAAGATCAAGCAAGTACATCAATTAAATCAATTTTAAATCTGAGCGATTTATTTTCTAATTAAAGTTATTTACATCGACTGTTTATGATATTGATTCTTAAGAATTTTCCTCCCTGCTTTTAGGAAGCGGGAAAAAGTTTTTTTCTACGAATATTCTATTCCACGTAAATTATAGAATGTATTGATAAAATTTGTGATGAGGATATTTATTTTAATCAAATGTTAACTCTAGACGAAATTTTTTAAAAATTTACTTCTTACCTATAAATGATAGTATACTATACAAATATGGACACATGATTAGTGTATCACACAGCACAACATTAGCTCTAATGCCAGCTCTACACCGATAGAACACATGCTTTGAGAAGTCAGTCATTGATGGCACTCAATGTGTTTTAGATGTAAAGGAGGTCCCGAGGTGGTGGATTGTCAGGATGGGAATGAGAGGAGAGGGCTTGAGCAGTATGGTTAGAATGGGTCGAAAGGTTGGTGTGGAAGGTTTGGCATCTGGACCGGATCAGTTCGTCGACAAAAGGAATTTGAGGTCTTGATGGATAGTGAGGTTAGGATTTAATAAGGTGCTTTGACAATTTGTCTATGGACTTTAGATTAGAAGAATGCGCTGGATATTGGAGGCTTGGCAGTGCCCCACAGTTCCACTCCGTATGTCCATAATGGTCTTAGTAAAGTTTTGTACAGTAAATTCACTAATTTCGTGGTCCGATTGAACAAATTAATACATTACAATTAATTAAGTGAGTTTAATGATTTAAAAATGAAGTATACTTCACTAAAGCTCTCCGTGGCCATTTCATTTGTCGTCGAGAATCCAATCCGATTACACGACATTTGAAAAATGGCAAAAAAGGAGGGAAAATTCAAAAGGTGGGGTTGAGATGGGAAGTTAGTGTCCGAGTGGATCGAGGTCACGATAGCTCAGGTGGTAGAGCAGCGGCGTATCTAGCCGANGATAAAAAAGTCAGTGTCACGAGCGGTATTCGAACCCACGACCCTTGGCTATAACGCCGCTGCTCTACCACCTGAGCTATCGTGACTAATCCACTCGGACACTAATCACCATCTCAACCCACCTTTTGAATTTTCCCTCCTTTTTGCCATTTTTTTATCTTAACCAATACCTTGGGGGCCGCGGTAGCCGAGTGGTTAGCATGAGAGACACTCACGCCGCGGGTCGTGGGTTCGATTCCCACCGTCGCCTCTGGCCCTTTTTTCACGACCCCCCCTCCATTTGAACACACATATAAGAATTCGTCGTCATGGCTAATATGCATAGATCATAACGCCAAAAAAAATATATATATATTTATCAGGGGGAATAGATACGTAGATGTTCTTGTGAGTAGCTCCTTGAAATACTTATAAAATAAGGCAACTTTGGTGAAATCCCAGCCAATTTTGATGGAAAAGTCATTGCACGAGCCACAATTTAGTATTTCTAAAAGAAACTTGGGTTTTGCCATTTGTTATTCTTTGAGCGGCTACTGTCTATTCGGAAGCGCAAATTTTTCAATGGAAATTTTATGTTGTGGAAAATTTATTATAATTTGCGAAATAAATAAGAAATTACGATTTTATGTTAAAAAATCTGATTTTAGACTAAACTCGCAAAAATGTTTTTATCTGGAGGAAGAGTAACAATAGAAACCTCGTTCTGGTTGCATGGAACTAAGTTTTATATAGTAAATCCACTATTGCAGTGTTGACTCTGTAACACCCTGTATATTTAGCGGCCAAAAGTTAAAAATAATATAAATAACAAATTGACCATTTTTAATTTTCTTCATGCTTTTAATTTGGGGTGTGTTAACGATTTACACCGTCACAGGAAACAAATTTTTAATTTGATGTCAGTAAAATAAGAAATCTTCTAGAAAATGGGGAAGAGCTTAGTGTCTAATAAGAGGATTAAAAAAATCACCTTAAAATTATAGGAGTTGA
Organism: Cimex lectularius; assembly: GCF_000648675.2. Taxonomy (NCBI): domain Eukaryota; kingdom Metazoa; phylum Arthropoda; class Insecta; order Hemiptera; family Cimicidae; genus Cimex; species Cimex lectularius. The sequence goes on from NW_019392813.1 coordinate 3,231,034, forward strand.
ATAAAATTCATTGCTCCCTTCTGAGATTATCCAGCCCAAGATCGTGGGTTCGAATCCCGCTCGTGCCATTGACTTTTTTATCTCAACTAAAAACCTTAATTAATTGTCTTGTAGTGTTACCTTTGTCTTATTGTGAAAGTCGATTTCGGTCTTAGAAGTCTTCGTAGTTGTCCAAGTCTTGTTTTTTAAGTCTTGTGTGGGGATTCCATACAGTCCCAGGTATTTGACTTGAGCGGAAACTGGTATCTCTTTTTTGTTGATGTACAGTGGAGGGTAAGACTGTTTTTTTCAATTTAAAAGTACATTGCATTTTTCTTCGTTCAGTCTAGTCCTCCATTGTTTACACCAATCCTCGATAAGCTCAAGGTGTACCTGGATGTTCGAGGATAAGATTTTCTGTTTAAAAGTGCCTAAATAGTTTTGACCTTTCTACTTTTATGAATGTAAAAGACCACTAAACTTTAAATTTTTAAATTTCTTGAATTTGGCACTAAGCTGTGCGATATTGTGTTGAGGTTTGAATCGACATGTAATGTTTAATGGTCCTAGTATTTCCACATCTTGACTAGTTGATCGGTGTGACATTCCGTTAATTTAATCCTTTTTACAAGTGTAAAAACCATTGCACTTTAGATTTCTACCTTTCTAGGATTTCAACTATCTAAGATGTACGAAATTGTGCTGAAGTTTGTCATTGTCTATTATCGACAAGTAGTTTCCGATCGTCCTGTACCTTCGACGCTTTGAGTGGTTGGACTGCGTGTTTTCCGATCAATCCTGTCCTTTTTTCAAGTTTATATCATCACTGCAAACTCCGACCTAATTTTTCAAACAAAACTTTATCAAATAATTGAATAATTTCAAATAGGGTTGTTTGATGCTTGGAATATAGTTATTAAAAGATAATTACATTTTGTTCGACTATTTCGGAATGAATAAACGCAGTCAGCTAATAATAAAGAGAATATAAGAATAGGATGTTCCAACAACAGAATTCTTGAAAGGGTTAAAATTGAATTGAATGAAAAGTCATGCGGCGTGATGTGTAGAGAAAACCCGAAAATAAAAACCATATCTCATTCAATTTTTAACTATCGGCAAAACTGGGTTACCGAAACGTGACATTAAAAATAAATAAATCTTTTGGCTATACAAACAACGACAAAGGGGACAAAAGGAGACACGGAGAAACTCAAAGAAATCTACTCGTTTTCAGGACTGTTCCTTTTCATTACAGGAAGCTCGGAGGGGCGTCGTTAAAAAATTCCAAAACTGAAATTGTCGACGGACTGACGGAGTAAGAGCTACCAAATCGGAATAGTTTTAGCAAAAACAAGCATTTCCGATAAAAAAAAACCATTAATGGTTTATTTCAATTATTAAAAGACTGGGACGTGTGCTCTAAGTGTATAACCGAAAGGTCAGCTTTAATTACGAAAAAATACCCGAGGCAAATTGAACCACGAGGAGAATTTTAACAAACTCTCTCCTAATTGTTTATCGTTTAGTTTTATATTAACAAATAACAAATCGAACATACCAATTAATTAAACCGGCCCCCTTTCACTGAAAAAGAAGGTTACTCAAATGATTCCGTTTTTTTAAACTAAGTGCAAAATAAAACGAAAATTCCATCGACATTTTCACTTGAGGTGCCATCAAAAAATTGGGTTAAATTTTAGAAAAAGTGATCTAATCTCTTGTTGAGATTTATAGTTGGAAGAGTTTAGTTCGAGTTGGTGATCGTAGCCAGATCAGCTTTGACGATTGAGTTTAATTACATTTAATTACATATATTTTTAAAATTACGGGTTGCTTTCGTGTGTTGACGTTCATAAACCTATACATCCTGGAACTATTATCCTATTTCTTACATCGACAAGTGCGTTCGTTTTCTTTCGAAAACTGTAATTTTCAACTCGGATTTTTATTACGCTTATGATATTTAAAAAAAGTCACATATGCCAATTTGTTTTCACAGTGAATTTCAAAAGTCTAATTATTACTGCTCATCCCAGGGTCCGCATGTTCTCGCTGTTTGCACTATAAACACTTCGTAGTTTTCTATGATGTTGAAACCTGTCTAATGTTTTATTTCTTTTAGTATTAACCTATATAGTGATAACTATGTGACTTTGTTTTATATTCTATTTATTTATTTGTTATTACAATTTGTTATATGTATAACGGCATTATGTTTAATTTCTCTCAAAAGCCGTTCAATTTGATTGTATAACATGCTAACGATTACAGAATCCATTTGTTTGCTCTATCAAAATCCTTGAGTTAAAATTGAATTTAAAAAAAAATTGTTTTGTCTCAAATTTTTCAATTTCAATTTAAAAAAAAGACCGATTTACAGGAAACTTTACAAGGCTTTATATTATAAATTTCATGTAAATGCTAAAACGACGTCTCTGTGAATTATTGTTGATGTCATCCTTACTTTTCTTGCTTATAATGTCATAAAATTTTTAAGATAAAGTCGAATTTGGATAAAATCCAAAGGAGTTATGAATTTTTAAGTAAACACTGTACGTCATCGAGAAAAAAATTGGCCTCGAAAATTTGAAATTTGAGAACTCAGGGTCGAGATTGCCCAACAAAGCTATTTGAAAGTGTGAGGAAGTTGATACGAGTAGCAGGGAATATATTGAACGTAATGCAGGGTTCTGTATTTGAGCCGATCTTATTTTTACTTTATATAAATGACATGTAGGCATCATAATTTTAAGGGATCATTAACTTATGTTGTTTGCAGCTTCACTTCTTATTCGTCCTTAAAACCTTAGAACTTTTAGATTCCAGGATAGGCAAACAACAGCGTTAGAAATCATGCGGTCCAAGGCTTCCTGGTATGCTGGGTATCTCTATTTCTAAGTACTCCCGAACTGCCCCAACCGTTGATAACCTAATAAATGACCAGATATCTTTCCAGTTTTGTTGCCTGCACTAAAAGAGCAGAATAGAACCGGATGCTTACGTCGTGCTTAATCCTCAGTTAATTTCTCGTTGTTTAAATATCTATCTCATCCATGAAGTTTATTTAATTTGAAAAAAAAAATCATCGGACTTAATTTATCTGAGTTGCGTTGGTTTCTAAAACTTCGTTGAAGTTGAAGCTTCCCCATTTGAACTTTTTGGATTAGAGGGAGGAATGGGATCTGTTCTATTTGCAACTCGCTGTCAATCGAATCAGTTATTTACTTCTTAGTTCAGTTTTCGATTTTATGAGAGATCTTTCGAACCTCGATTCTTCTCTTTTAGGGTCCAAATCATTGAGCTGTTGAATGGTTCTCCTAGCTCTCATACTGTATGCTCGCCACTCTTGGAATAAAGATTCAATTTAATCAAGAAATTTAATTTTTAATTTTGTATATACAATTCCTTTTTGAAATAGTACAATTTAAACGATTTAGAAGACAAAACACATTATTTTTCGGTGTATTTATTTTTGATTATTTTATGCTCTATCCAGGGTTCTATGTTTAATTTTGAGTTTTTTTTAACGATTTATTAAATTACAACATCCGGCGACATACATTGTACTAATATTTATGTTGTAATTAATTTAAATAAATTATTTGGAGGTCGTGAGATGCGGTCTGGTGTGATGTAGGTTTTAGAAAAACATTTTCTTTATCGTGCCAACGTTTCGATCTTTACTGACATCATCTTCAGGGCCCGGGGTTTATAAACATTGTTTAAATTTTACAAATACATGTTGGATGTGGAAAAAAATGAATCTATACAATATTAGAAATTTTCTTAGATTAAACAAAGAATCTATACAATGCTAGAAAATTTTAGATTAAAAAAAATGAATTTCTACAATGCTAGAATGTTTTTAAATTTTCTAGCATTGTATAAATTTTTTTTTTAATCTGCATACATTGCAAACATTTATATCTTTAATCTAACATATTTAATCTTATACATTTATAAATGTATGAATTCATAAGTATAAACATTGTTTAAATTTTACAAATACATGTTGGATGTGGAAAAAATGAATCTATACAATACTAGAAATTTTCTTAGATTAAACAAAGAATCTATACAATGCTAGAAAATTTTAGATTAAAAAAATAAATTTATACAATGCTAGAAAATTTAAAAAATTCTAGCATTGTATAAATTCATTTTTTTAATCTAAAATTTTCTAGCATTGCATACATTTATATCTTTAATCTAAAATTTTCTAGCATTGTATAAATTCATTTTGTTTTAATCTAAAATTTTCTAGCATTGTGTAAATTAATTTTTTTTCCACATTCTACATATATTTGTAAAATTTAAACAATGTTTATAAATCCCAGGCCCTGAAGATGATCGCAATAAAGATCGAAACGTTGGTACGATTAAGAAAATATTTTTCCTAAAACCTACGTAAAAAAAAACACAAATAAAAGAAAGTGGCAGCGTCGGTGGATTGGATCAGCATCTCGCATATCAAGGGCAATGGTGATAAGTGGCCCTCGGAGGACTCGTTGAAGAAGGGCCATCCTCACCCGATTAAGTTTAGGCCATACAAGATTGACACACGAACACTTTTGAACGAAAGCCGGCGTTTTGTCCCAATTAATTGAAGAGTGCAATTCCTTGGGTCTATATAGTAATGATAGTTTGGCCTCCCTAGTGTTGAGAGCGAATATATATTTATAAGCGTGAATGTATATTGTGAGAGGCTCGATGTTATACGATTATACAGATATTTCACTATAATAGACAAACGTTGCTCGATGCTCGATTGAAGAGTGTGATTCCTTTGCTCCATGTAGAAAGCGAGTAGGAATTGTGAGAAATTGTGCTTGAGTATGACAGCGAACAATTTGCCCTACTGTTCCGATTATCGGAGGAAACAGGGCTGTATTTTGAATATTGAATACTGCTAGTGAATGTATTTCTTAGCGTAAGTGTGTACTGTGAGAGAGTACTCAACATCCTTTTACAATAGAGAAAGGTTGATCGCTGTGCCACACGAGAAAGGTTGCTGTGCTCCATTTAATTAAAGAGTATCATTCCATGGCTCCATATAGGGAACTTAAATTGTGCTTGGTGGAGCATGTCAGACAGAATTTGGGTCTCTTGTTCCAACATCTCGGTTTATTTATTGAGATGGAATGTGTTCATTAGCTTGAATGTGTAATGTGAAAAGCTCCTGGCGGTTTATTGAGTATTCCATAGATCTTCAATTAAAATGGTCATGTAAGATGTGTAAAGGGTGATGGGGTAATATCGAGCACTCCACCTTGAGTGAGTGGTATGTAAATGGGAAAGTATGTATTTAAGGGTGAGTGAATACATTTAGCAACTGATTTCGGAGGCTGAAATGACTTAGGTGTTGATAGTACCCCAAGGCCGAGCTTTGACCCCGGATTGTCAACACTCCGGGTGGGTGAATCTCGAGGCCTGTCGGTAATTCATTGTAAATTTAAAAAAAACTGGAATTTCTGGTGGACTGCGAGAACTGATAGGCTCAACTAAACGCGTGTATGTAACGATTTGAGCTTAAATCGGTAATCAGTAATCAGAATTCGTGTTTAGCATAAATGTCATAGCTTTGAGCGTTTGTCGGTGCTCTTTGAATGTGATAATCTATGCCAGCAATGCGTCTGAATACGGACGGAGAAAATAAAAAATGCATTATTTGCATAAGTATTGGAATATTTAAAGACTCGGTAGAGATGTTGAATGGAGGGGAATGGTTTGTTAAATATATTACACGATTTCTCAAATTTGTCATGGTGGATACATCTTTGACAACATTATAATGCTTGAAAGTACTTAAAAATTCGGAGATTTATTCCCGGGATATCTCTCTTTGCGAATCAAGTTTAATTTGAAATGCATACTCTCCAAGATTGTTCAAATTGAACCGAATTATCGTCTTAAAAAGGAATTCACACTGATTTAAAAAAAAGTGGTGTTCATTGTTGGATCCCTGACGTATTCGATTAGAAAGTTCAGGCGCGAGACTTTTTTTTTACCTGTTTGCAAATAACCTTTGAACCCCTTTCGCGGGGCTCGTAACAGTTTTGCCAGGTTTCCCGGTCTCATCTGTCTCCAGCTGGAAACGCATTTACATATCTGATTAAATCCGAAACGAGCCTGATGCCTCAATTAAACTCGTCGATCACGTATTTACCGAAAGCGGTGAGATTTCAAAAAGATTTCTAAATAATTCATCAAGTAGTTTGCTTAACTAAGTCCTTCCCTTGCACAAAACCATCATCAGGGGATTCCTGAAGAATATTGATTAAGAAGTAATATAACTGCATACTAAGTAATTGTACCTTAATTAATTTACATTGATGAACAAAATAGAAATTGAATAAGGCTTCAGCACCTGACCCTGGCGTGGGTCAGCCGGGCATAGAGGCAAAGACGGGGCAATATGGACTCTTTAGGTTCTGAACCTTACTGTGGCTTAGCATCCTGCCACAAAAGAGGATACATCTTAAAGTCAATCCTTAATGAGTCCAAAACCTAGTGGAACAGTACCACAGGGCCATCCGAAAAACATACAAAGGCAACCGCGACCGAACCAGGATTCTTTTTGGACTCCTGACAGGGCAGATGTTCCCATCTTTACTCATGGATGTTGAGACCCATGAAGATTTTTAATGTCCGGACTTCTCCCCGAAGGGACTTCTCAGACGACTAGTGTTCTCAAGGAGAACCCCAGGAAGATTTTACATGCATGGACATGTCACATTCCTTGGATAGCGAGTTGGTTGAATGCTAACCAAGTTCAGAAGTGCCCTGAAAAGGTCATTCATACAAATACATATGCCTTGAAAAGTAGTTTTGTGGTTTCTGGCACAGCCTTTGAGCCGTGCCTTTCACCGCCTTCTGAGAGCTAGGAAAGGCACTCTATCTCCGGTTTCGGTAAGCCAGTACCCTCCAGCTAAGGTACATGTTTTTGCATACCACGACCACCACGAATCCATCCTTTAGTAGTGCTGCTTGGATACTCAACTCCCGTGGTTCAGTATTATTTTTACGGTGGGACCCATCGCCCACCCGTGAGTTCGAACGTACCTCCTACTGCTGCACCCGTTGCCTGAGGAGTGCGGGTTCAGCAACCCAGGAAACCTCTGCCAAAGCAGAGAGTGTAAATAAGAGAAAGGAAAATTGGGAAAGGAAGGGTATAGGAAAGTAAGGGAAATTGCCTCCATCATTACCCCCAGGCACCATGGTTTATGGTAGGACATATTGCCTGGGCTCACAAAGAAAGTGTCTAAGAGAACACCAGGAAGATTTTACATGCATGGATTTGTTATATTCCTTGGCTAAGGAGGTAGTGCAATGCTAGCCAAGTTCAGAAGTGCCCTATAAGGGGCATATCCTTACATGTGCTTTGAAAAAGGCAGATTTTGCTTTCACCACCCCCTGAGAGTAGAGAAGGCACTCTATCTCTGGCTCCGGTTGGCCGGTACCCTCCAGCTAAGGTACACTTTGTGTGCAACCTCAATTAATAGAGACGCTTAGATACTCTACTCCAGTGTTTCAGGATTATTTGTAAGGTGAAACTGATCGCTCACACGGGAGTTCATAAACCCCGTACTGATGCACCCTGAGGAATGCGGTTTCAGCAACCCAGGAAACTTCTGCCAAAGCAGAGGGTGAAAAGAAGAGAAAGAGAAAATTGGGAAAGTGTATAGGAAGGTAAGGGGGAAATTACCTCCATCATTGGTAACCCCCAGGTACCAGAGTTGTGAGGTCGGACTTTGCCTGGGTCCATAGTGAAGCGCCCCTATAGGCGAACTCCTGACAGAACGCTGCTACATAAGAAAGCACATGCGCCGGATAAAAGTACAGACAGAAGAAAAATTGTGCAAGTACTGTCAGGAAGAGGAAGAGACCGCAGAACACATTTTATGTTTCTTTGAAGGTAGGTATCTTGCAACTATCCAGGAAAAACCACAAACAAGATCCTACACTTAGGAGCCGCCGGCAAAGTTATGGAGGTTGATTAAACCTGAAGCTGGCCAATGAGTTATAAAACAGGGGAGCACAATAGATCCATTCAGGTCGAGATATAGAAGGCCTTGTGGCCGCCTCTTTTATCCCTATCCATAGGCTTCACCAGAACTACTGATATCCAAACAACCTGCAAATTTTATTTATGTACAAAAATAACAATCAAACAGGTTAAGGTGTCTAAAACTGATCATTCAATATTGCATTATATCTTCTTGACGGTGAAGTTAGAAAACTCTTTTTTGATGCATTCTACTACATTTACAGTCTACTATCGCCCAATTTTTTATATCTGTTGGCTGCAGTTGTGGTAAATTTTATTTTTATTAATTTTAAGAATTTATGTATTGTCAATACACAGATTTTTGTTTAATATCAATGATTGTTATTACGCGTTATGTTTATCATTATGCAAACAATTAATCACATAACGTGCAATTTTTATACCGTTAGTGACTTCAGCTAGGATAATTTTGTAATTTTTACCTATTTCTATAGTACGTTACATAGGAAAAAAAGGTCTCATTGCAGAGTCTTCTATAGCGACCGCAATATGGCAAAAGCAGTACATTCTTTCGTTTCACTGGCACGACAATAGGAATCACACAATGGCCTTAACATATAAGTTTCTCCTAAGTCCAAAGTGTAAAAAACCAATCTGCCCCTCTTGGGCTCCAGGATATAAATATTTCAATTTTTATTCAAGAGAATTTTTTTAACACCCTGAAACAATGTTGTAAACGAAGTTCTGAAGAAACCATCTAAAAGGTAGTTGGTTTATTGTGGTTCTACTATAACTGAAATTACTGTTTTTCATTGACGGGATTGGTACTTAATAACATCATTTTCTCTCCAAGCTGACAAAATAAAAAATTTTCGGCAAACTTTACTTCTGCAAGATCTATGCGCATTTTGGTCGTGGTGCAGGCGTTATAGCCTAAAATGAAAGAATTTTTTAGGTTTTATTTATTTATTTGTTTAAAGGCTGTGAATGATAATAATAGGGGGTTGGTTGGCAAGGAGGGTAACATGGAATGTTCACGGATGTAGATGTAGATGTAAAATTGATTTGAGTAATATATCGCGCCTTTTGAGAACTATTGCATCCCCCGTTCTGTACCTATACAGTTCCTAGATTCACAAGAAAGTAAGAATTAATAGTACACTAATCGAGCTATTTTTACGAGGGTACTTCAACTTTTATGAACCCTCGGGGTGCCGGTCTTTTTGAAAAAATATCCCATTAGTAAGTATGTCGATGTCAACGGCTCTATCCTTGGTTAACATTTTGGCTAACTTGGCACTTCACAACCGTAGAGAGAGAGGTCTTATCATTGTCTAATAAATTAAAAGCTTGTTTTCAATGTCAAATTTTTATCGTGAGCCAAGTATTCTTTTTAATAATTTATAACGTCGGTTTGTTTTTTTTGCGTGGGATACCAAGTCAGTCGTTTATCGACGAAAAGTCCCTGATAACGAACAAAGACAACGGTAGGTGATGTGGCTCCATTTACTCACTGGGAGACAGATACTTTAGTCCGAATTACGTGTAAGAATCGGTGTACTATATGTGTTGAGTTTGAGTTTGAGTTTATTTATTAGATACTTTTACTTAGACAAGGGGAAATGTCTAAGACATTATACATCCTTGTGGCAGAGGGTTTAAGTAGATTTACAATATTTGTTGATTTGGTCTAGAGAAATAAGAACAGTGGTGAAAATTATACTAAAAACCACTTGCAGAAAGAATACATTAATAAATAGGGAAGTTAAAAATAATTACATATATTACAAATTATAAATCATAAGTCATTGACTACATATGTACAATAGATAAGTTTGATAAACAACACATTTTTTTAGTATTAGCTAATTTCATAAATAAACAAGTTAATAAATAATTACTAATTATTATGAGTTAAAATCATTGAATAGACTTGTACAATACATAGTCTGACATTTACTAATTTGGTAAATAAATAAATACATATATAAACAGTAAAATTAACAATTTAATAAATAATTTCACAGTGAATAAATATACAAAGCAGTCATACTAAAATGTGTTTGATCCTCCTGTGTTTCCAATTTTTGTTGAGGTTATAGTTTCCTACATTCTTTACTGTCATATTTGTACTCTCAGCGCTACGTTCATAAAAGGAGCTAGTGATCCTTTTGATATCATCCTTAATGTATGGGATGTTTAAAATTTCGTGCATATAATTTATACGAACACTTCTTTTAGAGGATGTAATTAACCTTAAAAATTTATTTTGAATTGTTTTTAGGCACTTTATATTGGTGTTACTTGTGTAGCTCCATACCTGACAGGCGTATAACAGCATTGGTCTGACTATATATGTGTTGAAATGTTAACATGTGTAGGAATATCTACGGTGTATATTGAAAATAGAAATAGACCAAATATGCTTCCCTGAGAAACACCTGCCCTAATGCGTACAAAGTGGAAATTCAATTCCCTGGCGGACTCGGCAAAATCCATCTGATATGATCTCATTATGAGTCAGTCCGCAAGAGGGAGGACATTCTTCAGTTTCAAACCAAGTCTGGGTGACTCGATTGAAGGCCTGTCCTAAATCTAGAAAACACCCAAGCAATAAAGTTTTTTTTTGCAAGGGAAGGAAGAAGATAGGTAAGCAACACGATCAGTTTGAATTCAGCTCATTTCACTCGACAAAATGTTATCAATTTACTTAAGCGCACAATTGCCGGAGGTATAAATTGAATAAAAAAAGTTTTTAAAAATATATCATGATTTTATATTTTCTAGATTAATTAAATGATCTAAAATTGTATTGAATTTCAAATATACATTTTTACAACTGTATTTTTTCACGATCCTGACGTGAATCGATGGTTTTCATGTCTCCTCTCATATCAGAAAATGGATCATTTGCGAACATCCATTTCCCGATGAAATCAAGATTTAAAATTCTAAGGAAAAATCGTGTTTTTCTATTTTTCTAGATTAATTAAATGACCTACTATTGCATTGTATTTCAAATATACATTTTAACCACCGTATTTTTTTTTCCACGATTCTGATGTGAAACGATGGTTTTCATGTCTCCAACCATTTCCAGATGAAATCAAGATTTAAAATTTTAAGGAGAAATCGTGATTTTTTAATGTTTCTAGATTAATTAAATGAACTAATATTGTATTGCATTTCAAATATACATTTTTACAACCGCGTTTTTCCATGATTCTGATGTGAAACGATGCTTTTCATGTTTCCAGCCATTTCCGATGAAAACAAGATTTAAATTCTAAGGAGAAATCGTGATTTTCTATTTTTCTAGACTAATTAAATGATCTAATATTGTATTGCATTTCAAATATACATTTTTACAACCGTATTTTTTCTCGATTCTGATGTGAAACGATGGTTTTCTTGTCTGTAGCCATTTCCCGATGAAATCAAGATTTAAAATTCCAAGGAGAAAGTGAAACCGACTGAATTTTAATTATTTTTTTGGGCAGAATCCCCAATTAGTTGTCAGTATGAAACAGAGCAAGGCGGAAAATAATAAGACAATTTTAATTTCAAGAGTGAAGAAATAAGCGGGCCGTATATTTACCGACCTTGTAAAGGTCAGGAATTGTAGAATTTACTGATTTCGTTAACTGATCGGACGTCACTATTTCTATAAGCGGGAACGAAGAAGGAGAAAAAAGTCAGAGCTTTCCGTGAAGAAAGTGTGGAACGAGATTGAGGCCGTCAATTACACATTTATACGAACAGATCACGTAAATATTTTTAAAGATATTAGGTTTGCTAAAATCAAGGATTTCAGGTTCTGACCCCTGAAAGAAAGTTAAAGGGGAGAAAATAAGTTTTTCCCATCCGACTGGAGATAACCTCAATTTGACCCAACGTATTTTAAAATAGGGGTAACGTCATCTGATAGGTTCTATCAACCGTGAATTAATTTCTCAATTGAATTTTATAAGGCAATTAAAACTCTATCTGTCCGTATCTCTAACAGGAAAATTTTCAGATCCTTAGTTTATTAATTGAACCTTTTAAATTACTACGTTAGTAGAACAAATATTTTACGACTTCCTCGTACCTTCAAATAAATGAAACAACTCGTAAAAGATTGGTCATATCAAATTTAGCTTTGTGGCAAGAGTGACAAAATGAAAAATATGCTTTTATTTTTTCTATTTTGTGTCCCAGATTTTTTAACATTTTGTCCACATGGCTTGATTAAAATCAAAACTTTAATAAAGATATCAAGTTATTAAAATTAAGAACTCTAGGTCAAATTGACGTCGATAAAAGGACTTTTTAAAAATAAATTCTATTGTTTTATGTCATTTTTATTGTTATTTTTAAGAGGGTTCGCAACAGCAGAGGTCATTAAATCCTCAGGGAGCCGGTGTTTTTGAAAAAAAAGCTAATTGGTAAGTATGTCGGATTCGAACCCGGGACCTTTACCTTAGAGTGATGAGCGCCGTGTCAACGACTAAACCGTTGCGTCCACCGACGCTCCCTTATATGTACCTAGGTATCCCTTATACCTAGCCTTATATGGCTAATTCATGTTTTTATAACTCAGCAGCTCTCTGGAAAACCTAACACCAAATAAAATGACGGATGACTAGAAATGGAAAGCTACCAAAAAATTAAAAGACCTTTTACATCATTATTACATCAAAAGAAGTGGGTCATGCAATAAAATGAAATCTTTCAATCAATTAATTTTTCCATGTAAGGTTTTGATCGAAATGAAAGTGAATGTCAAGAGCGGGATTCGAACCCACGACCTTCGGCTCAATACGCCGCTGCTCTAACCACTAGATCTATCGTGATCGATCCACTCGGTCACCAACTCCCCATCTGAATCATTGGAATGGATCGAAGTCACGATAGCTCAAGTGGTAGAGAGCGGCGTATTTAGCCGATGGTCGTAGGTTCGAATCCCGCTCGTGACACTGACTTTTTCCTTTCGACCAAAACCTTACATGAAAAGATTAATTCATTGAAAGAATTAATTTGGTCAATAGACCACTAAATATAATGGATTTAATAAAATTAAAGATAAATCCACGAAAAACCCCAACATTTGATCTCATCTCTTTAAAAAAAAAAATAAGGAAAAAATGAAATTTATTTATTTGCGTGATTCTAGAATTATACTTAACCGTCAAAGATGATTGGTTGGTCTACTAATTTTCTATTTGTGAAGTTAGCAAGTCTTTTATTTTGGATCTTCAAACCATCAGTCCAGTCATGTGACTGTCATCTGCAGACGGTTCTTAGAAGTCTCACTCTGTCATTCGCAAATGCGATGGGTATTTTTTCCATCTATAGTTGATTACTTGTGTACAGCTATCAAATTACGGGGCTTAGGATGCTACCTCGTGATACGCCTTGTTGTGTAACGTGCTGTGACAAATGGTCCCTTTTAAACCAGGGTTAAATAATACTTTAAATACCTTTTTTTACCATTTAATATTTATTAAATAAAATTTAACGTTTATTAAAATTATTTTATTTTAGCATATATTTTTTTGAATGAATGAATTCCTTTGAAAGGAGGCAAAGATAATGAGCAACCTAAAAATATGGAGAGCCAATAAATACCTTAATCAATGAATGGTCTTTTCTAGAAGAATGTCCAGTTTACTCTATCGCTGTTTGTGTTTTTCCCTTGAAAAATCCGTGTAGGGCATCAGTGATAAGGGAGAATGTCAGGGATTAGTGAGTCAATGAATCAATCCTTGACATCACCTCCAAATGAATACGCTATCCTCCAAGGTTTGTATGGACTCAGCTAATGTAAAACATTTTTCGCTACTACTTCGTAGTTGGACTTGTAAGACCAGGATAGAAAATCTTCTCGGGATTGCCTCTTCTAGGTTCTCTTGGTAGAGTGAACGAAGAAACCTCGTCAACATGGTAAGTTGATTTGAGCTCTGTCAAATCGCATAAGAACGCGAGTCCTGGCTGGTGCTGGAGGTCTTCATGGGAGATGACCCTTTCTGTCACGATATCAGTGTACCTGAGGACAGTGTGGGTTGTCTTGTCCTTGTGGCGAACCAGGTTCTACTTCCACTTCTGGAGCCAGACATGCAGCTGAATGACTCCTCATTCTTTTTGTTCTTCGCTGCGGGATGCTGAGTGACGTCGCAGAACTATGTAGAACAGAGATTTTCCGTGGACGATGCTGGATCCTCGGTGTGGATACTTGTTAAGACCTTGGGGTTCCTTTAATGAATTGTGTATTACGCAAGTTTAGCTCTATCTTTACCTCCTTATTATAAAAAATCAAGTAATTAAACATACATTAATTAAAAATAGTTTAAGCCTTGTTACCTTGTTATGCGTCAATCCTGCAAAAATCATTCTTGAACTCAAGAGGGCAAAAGTTCAACACATCGTATTGAGAATGTTGTCTATAGGTTTACTATGATGTCTTGTTCAATGTTTATTAATTAATATTGAAACAACCTCATCATAAGGGGATGTCTGGTAAACGAAACGTACTTTTCCAAAGACTGCCCCTGCTCACAAGATTACCCCGTCAAACTGGATCACACTCGACAGTTCGTTTTCGACGATACATTCTACCTAACTGTCTCTTGAATCTCTGTTGTCTGAAAATTACAGGATCTCTCAGTTTTCCGTAATTTAGACCGACATGTTGGGACGTGCTTCCGTTTTTCCATCGGCTCGTTGCCGCAACGTCAACCTGTCAGAACGCTTCTGATGATGGCCTGTTTTAACGATAGTTGTCCTTTCCTCGTGAAGGTTTTTGGAAAATAATTTACTTACGGATTGCTTACTTGTATTATTGATAACAAAAGGGATAATTGGTTTAACCGATAAGGTAACATTTTGGTTCCTTTTTTGTTTGAAAAATTATGATTAATTAAGATGATGATGCTTATTTTCGTTTCTACCTACTCAGAAAGCTTTATATTTTTCTTACAAATACATATAATGTCTATGTAATCATTAATATGATTGATCATGGAAATGAGTTCACATTGTATATTTATTTCAGATAGATCTGTTTAACCCAACACAATTACTCAAAATATTAAGTCAAACGTTTTTGTCATAAATATTTTGAAATCGGACCTAGGAATACTTTTTCGATAAGAAGGTTGGTTGTTGTATATGTGTACTTTCCAAATAACCAGGGCGATCTGGGCGTAATCGCTTGTTGGAGGTGAAACGAGCAACAGTTGTTATATCACGTGCCGGCACTCTCGTGGTACCAATTACTCCTCTCCTTTTACAATCTGATAGGACTATAATTCATGAAATTTATCACCTTCGGGTTTAAATCAATACAGTTTCAAAATCTCAGGGAGTTCTAGGACAAAAGATAACCGACAGACTAGGCACATAATAAAAACCGGCAGGTACAACTTTGATAAAGGTAATAGGTTCAAATATCTAGAGACAGTGGTAACGGCAGATATGATATAAAATAGAAAGTAACGCTAAACTCATCTCTGCGAATTAATGCTGAAATACAATACAAAATAAATGAACTGAGATACAAGAAGAGCTGTCCCTCTATAAAGTTCTCATACGACTTGTCTTGAATTAAGCATCGGACGATGACTAAGGTCATAGAAAGGAAACTATTAAGCTGGGCGCACACTAGGTGCGGCGGCGCGGAAGCGACCCCCAGGAATAATACATGGAAATGAATGTAACCCCGCACACTAGGCCGGTAGGGCGGCGCGGCTCGGAGCCGAAGGAAGTTGCCCGACTTCTGGAACCCGGCTCCGAGCCGCGCCGCGCTCCAGCCTAGTGTGCGCCCGGACAGTCGGAAATCGTTGAGTTCGGGTACATTTGGCTGCCCTCGGACGCCATATTTGTAAAGACGAAGTCAACGATTGTGACGTGGGGACTCCTGGAAATGCAAAATCAACACTAAACCGCAGCTCTAGTCAGGTGGATTGGAAAATTCGACCAACGCGGCTGAAAACAGTTCCTACGTAGTGTGCGGACCTTCACAATTCCGCGCCGCGCCGCCCCACCGACCTAGTTTGCGCCCAGCTGTAGTGTTTGAGAGAAGAGTAGTAAGGAAGAACTACGGTCCAGTTAAAGAGAATAAAATAACTATGAACTCATTAACTTCTGTAGAGAGTTGGACGTCGTGACATCATGGGCGGGACAAGTCTTATTGATGTTGAAGAAGAAAGTATCCATCAAACCGGAAGGAGGAAAACAAACAAAGCTAAGGTCGATGGATTATGAATGCGATGCTACCAGAACTCTGGGCATGCGAAACTGGTGGGCAGTTGCTCGTGACAGAGAGCAATGGAGGAAGATGCTTGAGACAGCCAGAACTAAGTAATGGATTTTAGCGCTAGGGATGGTGATGAAGATGATAAGGTTGGCAAGGAGAAAATATTGTAATTAACAGTCCCCAACTTCTTCAGGTTCAGGACGAAATATACTTTGTATCCTAGAAGTTTTTAAAATTCTCCTTCTTCACTAGTTACCAGTCTCCTAAAAGTCCTAAAAGATTCATTGTAGAATTGACCCTTCTTTATTTCCAGATCTCGAAAAGTGCACTACTCTTGAGGTAGTTTTAGACGTTACAGGGTTTCCTCTTTGCTCATTTCTTAACGTTTCTGAAGTATACTGTTTGCAGTTACATAAGACGTGGTTCGATGTTTCTGCCTCTTCATGACAAAGCCGGAAAGTTTCTGTCTCGGTTTTACCATTGTTTGGAGTTGTTTATGGCTAGTATAAAAGGTTACTATTTTCCTTAATTCTTGCCAACTGAGAGAGAGAGGTAAATAGTTGTTTTTCTACTTAAGAATTTGAGGAACATATTTAATTGTCTTGGACTCAGTAAATTCATCCAGTACTTGGTCATTTCTTTTCCATCCATTTGTTCAGTTCTGTCCAAAGAGTGTGAGTATCCTGGTACATGTACCGATTTCACTGGAGCTGGAAATTTGGCATTCCCATTGAGTTGAGGATGGAAGTGTCTAAAGCCTTAAGTGCTTCTTGGTTGTCTGGGAACAAATACATATAAGCACCTTTTAATCCTTTCTCAAGTATTACTTGTGCTCAGAGTTTTATTGCGTGAATATGGGCTAGGTCAAAATAGGGGCCTTTAACTTCTGCCTCTACTCCATTTTTCCATTTTAGATCCATCTGTACATCATAATGAGGCTTTATTAGTTCAGTGCTGTGATTTCAGTGTGTGATTCATTTAATCATCTCATGTTGTTCTTTTTATTGAAAAGGCTATACCAAAATTACATTCTGTCATACATTTTGTACCCATTTCATTTATTTAAAAAAATCTTTTTTACGATTTTATGATGGCTTACTCTTAGGTCTGAAATAGGCCAAGTATGCATTGCCCGTTATCTTACGACATATCAGTGTTTGTAATTTGTTTAATAGATCGTATGTCTTCTTTTCTAAGGTTTTAGGTACCAGATTTGTCCTTAAATTTTGCTTGCTAAAGGTGGAAGAGTTTAAAACCTTCAATGCTGCTGGCTGTCTGAGAGTAAATGCACATTTTACGCGCTATTTGAGTATACCTTCTGCACAGTATATTGCATAAATTTCAGCTTGAACAATTTATGGTGTGTGGCATAGAGATTCAACTTGCGAAAATGTTGGCATTTAACTCCTACCCTCACTCCATGTTCCACTTTGGATGTTTGCATGCAATCGTACCAATCCCACTTCCATCGGTGATGTTAGGCATTTGCCCCTGTAATGTTAAGACATGGCAATCTTTGTATTTTTTTTTTAAATTCATTTTATAACTTCTTTTACCAGATTTTTATTTAACATAGGGCTCCATATGTCTCCAGAGGTCTAACTATGTTGTATTCAGGCAGTAGGATATTTTTGGATTTATACCTCATGTTGTACTAAAAATCATTTGGCCCATAGTTGTATTGTTGTGTCTACTTGTTCTTCCATAAAATACTTTTATATTAAGTTTAAATAAAATTTCCTTCTCTTTGTGAATGGTACTAGTGTTGTTTTCATGCTCAACCGGCATTGGGCCCGTCTTCATTCGCGGATTTGGTTGTTGCATTTGCATGTTGATTTGGGGTATTAACCCCACCATTATCATTGAATTAGGGGAAAGATGTTTATTGTTGTTTTTTTAAACGGGTTTTTGGTAGGATCTCTTCCTCTTTGTGTGATTTTGGCTTTGTATAAATAGTAAATTTTTTAAAATGTTTTGTCATGATCAACTGTAGCGTTGCATTTGTCTGCTTTTGTAATAATGAAGTAATTGTTAGTTGTTTCTTTATTCGTTTTATTAGTTTTTCTTCTGAGTTAGATTAGAATGGAGAATGTTGCGAAATATTTTTATTATGGGGGCTGCAAGGTGTCTTGTTCGGTCTTGTAATGTCCATAAGTAAGAAACCAATTGATGTTTCTGTGTCTATTATGGAGTGTGTTTTGCTACGTTCTGTGTTAATGGATTTTATATACCATAAAACTATACAATAAGTTCACTACTTTTGTGGTCCGCTTGACCAATTAATACATTACAATTAATTAAGGTTTTTAGTTGAGATGAAAAAAAGTTAATGGCACGAGCGGGATTCGAACCCACGATCTTCGGCTAGATACGCCGCTGCTCTACCACTTGAGCTATCGTGACCTCGATCCACTCGGACATCAAGTTCCTATCTCAACCAAACCTTATGCGTTTTCCCTCCTTTTTTCCATTTTCCAAATGTCGTGTAATCGGATTGGATTCTCGACGACAAATGAAATGGCCACGGAGAGCTTTAGTGAAGTGTACTTCATGTTAATCATTAAATTCACTAATTTCCTGGTCCGCTTGACCAATTAATACATTACAATTAGTTAAGGTTTTTAGTTGAGATGAAAGGTCACGGTAGCTTAAGTAGTAGAGCAGCGGCGTATCTAGCCGGAGAACGTGGGTTCGAATCCCGCTCGTGCCATTAACTTTTTTTCATTTCAACTAAAAACCTTAATTAATTGTACTATACAATAAGGTTATTTTCATTCATCAGCCTATGAAAGTTTGAGGGTGAGAAGTATTTTTTTTATCTTGTCCATCCTGTCTACAAACGAATTTTAATTTTCACCATAGAATCATTTGTCACATTAGCGTTTTACAACTTAATATTTGTTTTTTTAATGATTTAGATAGTTATATTTTTTTGATACCTGACGAAGAGCTTGGTCACGCAGAGCCATCGGATAAAATAGTTAAATGTCGGACCTCGTAAATTCCGGTCCGAGACCTAGATCTAAGGCAGTCCGCTTTAGTTTGAAATATTCTTCTTTCCAGACTTCACGATTTGTGGGAGCCGAGGAGTTTAAAATGCTAAAAGGCCCAGGAATGCCCCTATCTGCCGTCCAGGAGCTTATGAAGACGATGGGTATCGTGTTCTTCCCTCTTTCGTCACACCGAGCTTGCTTAATCTCCTCCCTCGTCCATTTCCATCCTTCTTACAATGCCCGTATCGGCAGTTTTATCATACTTACCCGGCTATTCTCATTTGGCAGATTCTGCATGAAAAACGTCCTTACAGGGGGATTTTCCCACCTTCATTTTTATCCCTATTGGCAAATCGTAAATTTTAATGTGTCAAATGATGCTAGTTATTTAGCCTGGTCGTTTCCGATCATCCTTGTCCGCCTATACATGTTTGTTCGGTCAGTCGTGTTCCAGAATTTCAACATCACCTTGAGATTCGTGCATATGTTGTCGGTTCTTTTCTTTTTATTGTTCTAGTTATTTACACATATATACACATATAAATAAAATAATCTTTTAAGCAAAATTACCATTTACAGATCACGTTTCTTACTATCTTAGTTTAGTCTCTTAGACTCGTTTTAGTATTTCACGACATTGTGCCATTAGTCCATAAAATTGCACGCATTTACGTATTTATTCTGGAGGACTGCGGGGTGGTAAAGTTTATGAATGCATTGGCCAGTCAGTCTCGTTTTTACGTTTATATCAATGTTTTTTTGGAAATTGACCTGAATCCCCCCAAAAAGCTTTACTTTTACTTGAAATTGGCGAAAGACTTTCTTTACATTTGTGAAATACTTCCATTTGAATCTGGTCTATTTCTCGGTATATGTTTTTTTAAATTGACCAAACTTCCCCCCGCAAAAAAAACTTTGCTTTCATTTGAAATTGACGAAAGACCTTCTTTATATTTGTGAAATATTTCCATTTGAATCTGGTCTTATTTTTCGATATATCAATGTTCTTTTTGAGAAATGACCTAAATCCCATAAAAACGCTTAATTTTACTTAAAATTGAGGAAAGACTATCTTTATATTTGTGAAATACTTCCATTTGAATCTGGTATTATTTTTCGGCAATTTTTTTTTTGAAAATGACCTAACTGCCCCCCAAAAAATCTTTACTTTTATTTGAAATTGAAAAAGGACTTTCTTTACATTTGTGAAATGTTCCTATTTCAATCTGGTCTTATTTTTCGATATATCAATGTTCTTTTTGGGAATTGACCTAAATCCCATAAAAACGCTTAATTTTACTTAAAATTGACGAAAGACTATCTTTATATTTGTGAAATACTTCCATTTGAATCTGGTCTTATTTTTCGGCAATTTTTTTTTAAATGACCTAACTGCCCCCCAAAAAATCTTTACTTTTATTTGAAATTGAAAAAGGACTTTCTTTACATTTGTGAAACGTTCCTATTTGAATCTGGTCTTATTTCTCGATATGTCAATGTTCTTTTTGGAAATTGACCTGAATCCCCCCAAAAAGCTTTACTTTTACTTGAAATTGGCGAAAGGCTTTCTTTATATTTGTGAAATGTTTCATTTGTACTTGGTATTATTTTTCGGAAATGTTTTTTTTTTTAAATGACCTACCTGCCCCCCCAAAACTCTTTACTTTTATTTTAAATTGACCAAAGACTTTCTTTACATTTGTGAAATGTTTCCATTTGAATCTGGTTTTATTTCTCTATATGTGGATGTTCTTTTTGGAAATTGACCTGAATCCCCCCAAAAAGCTTTACTTTTACTTGAAATTGGCGAAAGACTTTCTTTATATTTGTGAAATACTTCCATTTGAATCTGGTCTATTTCTCTGTATATGTGTTTTTTTAATGAACTAACCCCTCCCCCCCCCAAAAAAATAGCCTTACTTTTATTTGAAATTGACGAAAGACTTTCTTTATATTTGTGAAATATTTCCAATTGAATCTGGTCTTATTTCCCGTATGTTTTTTTTTTAATTGACCTAACTTCCCCCCGCAAAAAAAGCTTTACTTTTATTTGAAATTGACGAAAGACTTTCTTTATATTTGTGAAATATTTCCAATTGAATCTGGTCTTATTTCTCGGTGTTTTTTTTTTAATTGAGTTAACTTCCAGTTCTATGTTTTTTAAAATGACCTAAAACCCCCCCCCCCCCAAAAAAAAGTTTTCCTTTTATTTGAAATTGACGAAAGACTTCCTTTTTTATTTGTGAAATGTTTCCATTTGAACATGGTCTTATTTCTCAGTATATCTATGTTCTTTTTGGAAATTGGCCTAAATCCCCCAAAAAGCTTTACTTTTGCTTGAAATTGGCGAAAGTGTCAAATGATGTTAGATATTTAGCCTGGTCCGCCTATACTCGCTTGTTCGGTTAGTCTTGTTCCAGAATTTACCAAACCATTTACAGATCACGTTTTTTTACTATCTTAGTTTAGTCTCTTGGAATCGTTTTAGCATTTCGCTAAATTGTGCCAATAGCCGTAGCATGTGCACCAATTTACTTATTTATTCTGGAGGACTGCGGGGTGATGAAGTTTACAAATGTCAGTCTATCAGCCTCGTTTTTACATTTCGCTTCATTGGTTCACCTGTGCTTTATTTTGCTAGTATTATCATTTACGTGCTTAATTTTTTTCAGTATACATTGAATTTAGACTAGATTTGCAGAGTACCCAATATAAAATTTAGCCTGAACGTCTGTTCCAAATTAGGTCTATTTTAAAGGGTGAGAAAAAGAAAGGGTCCTCACGGTGGAACAGGTTTTAAAGATTAGTTTGAAATCCACAAACATATAAAGTTTTTTATTTATTATACTTAAGACAAATTTAAAGGTTAACCTTTTTTATGACTTTTTACTACTCTTGCCAGAGCCGACGATGCCGACTTTTTTTTATTTCGGATCGTCCGTTTTAAAAAGCCAAATCGCAAGGGGAAAGTGAGTTAACACCATAAACGACAAGCTAGAGACACCAATAAAGAGTCTAATTAATTCAAATAAAGTAAAAGTAAGATGTGGCCGGTCGGTTTCGGGGGCGTCTGCGGGGGTGGGGGCTCACGGCGGGCGGGGAGAGAGGAGACTACTAAAGCCCCCGGCCGCCAAACTCGTACCATTCCCAACTGAAACTCGGTTGTGCGCTGTGTGGAATTATTTTTCTTTTTTTTTTCTTTTCACAATTTCTTCCGACACCTAAGACATCGTTCGACGCCATCGCCTTCACCCACATACCACCAATTTTGATATACAATCAAGGAAAAATTACTGTGAGTACACTTCAAAAAAATTTACAAATCATGATTTTTAACAAAAAATTAATTTGAATAGTGATATTTAAATTTTCTGTATTTTTAATATAGAAAATTTCCGGTTATACAAATTTTATTGCTAAATTTACAAAATTGTCCCAATGCACTCGCCTTTCAAAAGTCAAAAATCTATATTAGACATCATTAAATATAAAATTTGGATAATTAAAAGCAATTACATTATTACAAAAACACAAAAATAATATTCTGTATTATATATCGTCAAAGTCGACCAAATTCTTCCTCAAAAATTTTCTTATTTTAATTCTCCACAATATGTCATAATAATAATTTTAATTTAATTTAATAATTTGTACCGAGGAACGTAGCAAAGTACGTTAAGAAAATTTCCTAAGGAAAAAGTGGTTAAAAGTTTAATGAAAATCGATGATCCCATGTCCGTAGCCATCCCCTTCAAAAATTTTTAGCTTAATTTTATTGAAAATAGGTGAACACGTTATTTACAATTTTGAATCATTCCATTTGCCTTTATATCAATGACAATATATTTTTTCAACATTTAAACAAAATTGACGTATTAAGATTACACCAAAATTTTCCAACCGAGTTTTTCTTATTTAAATATTTGAAAATCGACGAAGGTTATTTTTATATTCATCGTTTTAATCGAAATTTATTAAAAAAAATTTTGTGAGAAGAAAATACAAAATTGGATTTTTTAAATTTCCCTACAATGTTTAAAAATTTTCCCACCAAGGTTTTTACTTTTAAGTTAATGATAATTGGTCAAATACTTTTTTATATTCGTGAAAATTTTGAATCGGAATAAAGACTTATTTCATAGTATATTTTTTACAATTATTTTTTTTTAATTCTCAGTTTTGGCCTAAATTTCCGTGGCCTGTTTTGCCAAAAATATTTTTTAATTTAATATTAAATAATTATTTATGAAAGACTTTCTCTTTTGGTGAATCTTTTAAATTAAAATCAAATTTTATTTGTCATCTTGGGAAAAATAGGCATTTTGTTATTCTTGATGTTTTGACGTAAATTTTTCCAAAATGTTTTTTTTTTGCTTTGATTTAACTGACAATTTGTGAAATACTTTGTTTACAGTCGAAATGCTTGAATCAGAAACTAGACTTGTTTTATAGTATTTTATTTCCAATAAATACCAAAAAATAATGTTTACCTTAATTTGAAAGTCCTATTTAACATTGGTGAATAATTCAAATCAGAATTTCGTTTTATTTATTTATTTAATTTTGGAAAAAAATACGAAACATTTTTTATTTTTCAATGTTTTGGTATAAATTTTTTCCCAAAATTCATTTTTTATTTTGATGTGATTTTAAATTGGCGAAGGGCTGGCTATGAGTCATGTAGTTTGCCGGCCCTAAAACTAAGAAATAAAATTGTGAAAGACTTTCTTTATATTTTTGAAAAGTTTCCATTTGAATCTGGTCTTATTTCTCGGTGTATTTTTTTGTGGGAAATTTCCCTAACTCCCCCCCCCCAAAAAAAAGTTTTACTTTTATTTGAAATTGACGAAAGACTTGCTATCTATTGACTATTCGTGAATCTTTTGATTTGCAATCTAGATTTTTTTTCATGACAAGTCGACATCGAATTACATTAATTTGCTTTCAAAACATCAATTTTTAGGCAATTTTTATAGGTTTTATTCCAAGTTTGATTGAATTTGTCTTAACAAGGTTTTCTAGCTTGTATCCATGAAAATAAGTGAAACATTTATTTTTATATTGATGCGTCTTTTGAATTGGAATTTAGACTTATTTTTCAGTATGGGTTTTCCAGTTTTGTTCTAGAAAACATACGCCTAGCGCTTTTTGATAATTGTTTAAACTTGTCCAACTGTTAAGAAGTTAAATTGAAAAAAATTAACTTTTAAAATTCACACCTACGTCTTCGGCCCAAATTCATTGGAGTTCGTCCTTTTCAGTCGTTTCACAAGTTCCGGTTTCCCTTGTATCCAGCTCGTTTCGATATTTGGTTTTCTTTTGGGTTTTTGGGCACATCGTGATATATATGATAACTATTGTGAATGAAAAGATTTTTTTCTGTATTAAAAAATTGGATTTTCTTCCCAAAAACCAGTACAGACTATATTGCAGAGCCAGTTCTATTATTTTATTAATTAAAATAATTATTTTAATTGTGAGTTCTCTATTCTAGTTTAGAATTTTTCCGTTTATATTATACTACTGTGATTTTTCCGTTTGTAAACATGAGTATAAGCATCGAATCTTTTATCTATTTGTCAATCCTATTGCTCATTTTTTGCACTTTCGTTGTTGATACTTAAATATTATTTTTCCACAGACGAATCTGCATTGTAAACCGCGAACGTTGCTATAGTGTCAATGTCACAAGTAAAAAGAAAATAAAGGATTGGTCCCTAGGACGTTTCTTTCAGTCCATCAGCTTTTATTTTAAAAAGTTTGCAGTATTTTTTATACTTGGAAGTTGGAATAGTATCTAAGAGAGGTATGTGGAGAGAATTACGTTCTGGGTTGGGATGATTTTTTGGAAAAAGTTTAAACCTTCAGGCTTTATCAAGGCTTGAGATTCGCCGGGAAAAATGGCCGAATCTCCTCTAAAGCTACCTCTATTATATCAGTAATTCTGTATTGAGCTAATGTAAAGTGCTTTATTCAAGACTTAAATTGATGATTTTGTATGAGGATCTTTCTTTACAAGAGTTTTCTCGAAGAGTCTTAAAATCACGCATTCTCATCCGCGTGCGTTGCTATAAAATGTCAGTATGGAAAGTCACCGGTGTAAAGCATATAGAGGATCGGTCTTAGGATGCCCCCTTGGTGAACACCAGCTTTTATTTTAAGAAGTTCGGAGTAATCGTTCTTTTGCTTTATTGGGAATATTATTTCTGAGCGGTAGAAGGTGTGAATTCAGTTCTGGATAGGGGGGATTTTTTGAAAAAGTTTAAATCTTCGTACTTTAATCTAATGCTTGAGATTCACCTGGAAACATGGCGAAAAAGTCAATCTCTTCTAAATTTGTCTCTATTATATGAAAAATTGTGCCAACTTGGCCTAGTTTTCAGGAGCTAAATTGTTTGTTTGGTATGAGGATCTTTTTTTACTAGAGTTTTTTTCGAAGATTCTTAAAATCATGTTGTCATCTTTGCTATAAAATGTCAATATTGCATCTCACAGGTATAAAAGAGATAGAGGATTTGTCTTAAGATGCCCCATTGTGGAACACCAGCTTTTATTTTAAAATGTTCGGAGTAATCGTTCTTTTATTATTATTATTATTATTTTTTCTGGGGTTGGGGGATTTTTTTTAAATTTTAAACGTTAAGACTGTATAAGGCTTGAGATTCGCCTGGAAACATGGCGGAACGGATAATCTCTTCTAAAGCTTTCTCTAATTCATCAGTAGTTCTGTCAACTTGACCTATTGTTGCATGTATTTTTCTGGATCTAAATTGTTCGTTTGATATGAGGTTATTTTTTTACGGGTTTTCTCGAAGTGTCCTAAATTCACTGGAAGTGTTCGTCTACCAGGGTTCGTTATTGTGATTTCGACCACGTTCCAGATTTCAGGAAAATGTTTCTAAACTTATTGCCTCATTAAATAAACAGGTTAATTTTACAATTCGTTTTTTGGAAGTGAGAGTTTAGCAAATAATTATATTTAAGTTCATTTTCAAAAATGGTGACTTAAATTTGTGCAGGTTTTACAGTTTAACATCGTTGAAATTTGGCGTTTTAATATATTTTTATGAAAAAAAATTCTTGGGATTCAAAATTTAATTTTTTGTTTGTTATCGTGTTGTTTGTAGACACAGCTACGATATTGCTTAGAGCTTCTTAGTTGCTATCGCGAATCTCGATTTCCTCAATGCATGAAACGATGTATTTATTAAAATCTGAAGACAGTATCAATTTGAAATCGACGAAATGGGCCGAGGAAGCGCGCATCTTGCATTATTAGCGTGGCCTTTAACCTTCCGTCAGCGCGTCGTGTCACACTCCAGTTGTAGCATTAATGACGCCTTCCGCTCCTGTGTTACATCCTAGAGTGAATTCAATTAAAAAATCACACCCGTGCATCTAGTACATCAAAGAGATAACATTTATAATCTCGTCGCTAACGTTATTCTATAATTTTCCAACAATCGGTAGTTTCTCTCGTTGAAAAAAAAAACAACATCCGTCATAATTCCGGGTTGTCTAGAAAAGTGCAAAAAGGGAACACTGGGAAATAATAAGCCGTCTTGGATAAAGTAATGGTTGGAATTATCTGCTCTTGCGGAAAGCCTGGTTGGTGGTCGCATCATTTCCTTTATGAAATATGGGCCATCCCGGTTCTTTGAGACAGCTAAAATGTCCTCCCTCGGTTTCTCCTTCCCGGTTCTAACTGCTGAAGCTAATCCTATTACAAATTAACCGAAAAAAAACTTCTTTTGCACATAGATTTAAAGTAAAATTACATTATTACAAGTTAAATCATCATGAATATGTTAACCAAAAAGAAGATACATTTTTATATTTTCCGACTAGTCCAGAATTCGGATTATCTGCTAAGTTCCGCCTTAAATTCTCGTGGTACTATCTCAGCCCTTGATTTATTGATATCTTCGAACGAACATGTCAATATTACCATGCCATTCCAGGAAAAGGGTGGGTCTTGTGGCCCGAGAACGTTTATCGTAAAAGCTTTTAACCAGTATAAAAAAATTCAGAATTTCGTTCAGATAAACATGACGGAGAATCTAATAAAACATTGGTAAAACATTTTTAACTTTTTTTTTAGCAGCGGTGCGGTACGCTTTTGATCAAAACGTTTAACAAGAAAAGCAAATTAAGTAAAATAAATTAATTAAGTACATGATTTAAAATTGACTACAGAACATAAAAATAATTTAAAATGAATTATTGAATTAATATTTATAATATTTGACATAGAATTCTTGCCAATGGATCGTAGGAGCTAAAAAAATATATTTTAGCTAACATAAATAATATTTAAAAACATTTTTTCTGCATTTGTTGTGCATCTGTTTCTAGATTAACTGTAGTTATATATCATTCCATTTTTTTAGCTAATTAATTTAAAATAGAAAAGTAGCTAATTGAAAAATGTTTCTGCTTATTTAAGTAGCTAATTTAAGTACTATTTTGAAAGTTACAAATACAAAATGATGTTTACAATAAAATGAAGGCCAAAAAGTTTTTTTTTAATTAAAGCACCATTTGAAGACCACAACCACCCGTTTTTTAGGCAAACAAAAATAGACTTTTTGGGCAGTATTAGCTTCAAAATATTCTAGCTAACTACAGCATTTTTATTCAGAAATCGTGAGGTGTGGTCTGGTGTGATGTAGGTTTCAGAAAAACATTTTCTTTATCGTGCCAACGTTTCGATCTTTATTGAGATCATCTTCAGGGCTCAAAGTGTTNTTCGTTTTGTTAAGATAACAAAATAACAAGAAAGATTGCGTTAAAAGAGAATGAAAATAGAAAAAGTTACATAAACCAAAAGACGCTGCAGGTAAAGAAAATTAAAAATATATTTTTTTGAAAAAAAAAAAATATAGAATTCGTGTTAAGCACCCTGTAACACCCTTAAACACGAATTTTCAGAGGGTGATACTTGATGTTCTATGAACTACTTAAAAATTCATAACTTCTCAACATTTTATCCAAATTGGAAGTTTATACAACCGCTAGAAAGCAGAATGTCTCTTCTTTTAGGGTATGCCAATGTTTAAATATAATTTCATTATAAGCGATAGAAATGAGGAAGAAATAAACACAAACTGCTCAAATTTTATTTCTCCGGTTCTAATTTATTACCGGAGGCGCGTTTATACCTACACGTATAGTTTATAAGTTTCTTAAATCCTTTAGATTTATCGGTAAATCATAAATTTTTTTAATTTTGAAAAAAAATTCGGTAACATTTGGAATGCAAATTTATTGGTTCTAAAAAGTATGTACAATATTCAAAGATAATGAATATCAACTGCTTTTCTTGCTATAAAAAATATTTTAATGTACTATGTTAAAAGTAGGTATTAAAATACATAATTTTTGAACTTGCAACGTAACACTGTATGTTAAAATGTTTTGTTCATAAGAAACAATGATGGTAGATTTTACTCTCCCTAAAATCCCGGATCTCCAATTTTTGGCAAAACCAACAATTTTCTCCTCTCAAAAAATCCGTATATATTTTCCTCGGAAGTAACAAGAATGTCGATAAATTTAAAACAACATTAACGATCTACCGTAAACTTTAAATTGATTTAAGGCCCTATAAACTACACGTAATGAGACAATTTTCACCTCAGTAAATAACCTAGAACCGGAGATATAAAATAAAACCTTTCGGGTGTTTTTATTGATTTCATCTTCATTTTATTCACTTATAATCCTATAAATTAAACATTTTTGACATAAGCTGGAAGTAGAACAACCCAACTTTCCAGCGGTTGTCATAAACCTTGAAGTTGGATTAAATCCAGACACAGGAATTTTTAAGTGGAAAAATAGGACACAGGAAGAACAAATGCATATTTCTATATTTGTCGTTTACCATAAAATATGTATTTATATACTTTAAAGGTGATAAAGATAATTGCGGTTTAGTTTTTGAATTTTTTTGACCTATTTTATTGTAAAATTCTTTTTTATTTTATTTAACTTTTATATATCTATCCTTATTAGTTCCTCATCCTAGAAAACAAATCGAATGATATAATATCTTTGAAATACATGCTAAAATATCTTTCAAAAAATTGTAAATTACTTAAAATATTTTTTTTTCTCGGTCTCTAAGGCTAATTGGCAAGCGCTCTCGGACCAGTGTATAATATTTTTAGAGCTAGTGTCACCCAAAAAAGAGTAATGAAAATCGGTTATCCCACGTCCATAGCATTCAAAAAGTTTATGACATCTCAGGTATAAAATATCTTAAAACTTTCTCACAAGAAATCAATAAGAAAACCATTTTAATAGGAATGAAAACAAGAAAAACTATTGAGAAAAGTGAAACGTTGAACTCATTGGAATTTTAACTATTATTTGACTAGACTCAGTAATAAAGAAACCCTTAGCCTTTCTGCATCCGTCTAAGCAGGCCTTTAAGCTATTAGTTTCTAAACAAGGTGCTAAATTTGAATAATAAAATTACAAAAAAAAAAACAATATTCAAAAAGTTAAAAATGGTTAGCATCAACTAAACTAGTTAAGTCTCTTAAACTTACAAAAATGAATCACCTTTACCAATTTTTTTCTCTAATAAAATATTTCCAACCATCTGTATAAAATAATACATTCTCTAATTTTATAATACATATTTACAATTCACTAGACAGATCATGTTAGACATGGATTGGGCTAGTGGCTTGGGGCGAGTGGAGATTTTGCTATGGAGCTTAGAAAATTTGGTGGGGGTTAATTTATTTGCAAAGGGTATTTTGAGGTCGTTGGGAGGGTTGACTAAGATTCTGAAGACGGTGGATTGGATGGACTGAATTCGTTAATAGTAATAGGTTTACCGTTGTAGTCCATATGACCAAATCGGTTTGAGTAGTGTTTTGTAGAGTCTGTTTTTGTCGATTTGCTAGATTTGCGTGCAAGTTTATAAAGAAGTCCGAGTAGTTTGTACAGTTTCTGTCTTTTCATTTGTAGGTGTTAAGAGCGAGTCAAGATAGATCCCAACGTATGCCGTCCGTTTTAGGGATAGGGATGTTGTTGAGTAAAAATGTGTGATGGTTTCTCCTTCGGAGGGTAAAGGTAAAATGGGTGCATTTTTCGTTAATATTTATCCTCCAAGCCCATGCTATTCGTTGGACGTGTGCCTGGACATCCTCCGAGGTAAGTGCAGGAACGGGATCAGAGGAAAACACAGCTGTGTCAAATTGTGAAAAGAGGTTGTATTGCAAGGTGTGTTGGGAGTCTGAGTTGTACAAGAGGTACAGGAGTGGTCCGAGCACTCTGCTCTGTGGTATTCCCGCTCCAGCAGGACAGTTGTAAGAATATTCGACCCTTGACGAACGCGGAACAATCGTTGGTTTGTACAGAAGACCCAAAACCACACTCGGCCGAACGCTTGCGACACCTCTAGGATGGTCTTCATACAGTATTCCAAACTAAGACCATATTTTTGAAGGATGCAATCCTATGTAAATTATTTAAAATCTTTTTAAATTTATGTGGGGACCATCTGTAGTTATATTCTCTACTAGGTGTCACTACTGCTTAAACAATGGCTTTACCATCCTGCAGGCAATGAGCTTGCAGTAATTCTGTAAATAAGCAGCGGCCCTATCTGCTTATTTCAGACTCGTCGACGAGGTCTCAAGATTCACGAATGTAGCAAACAGTCGGCATTAGCTACAGCAACGGGTACTCGCCCTATCAACAGCCGACGTGTCTGCCTGCTGCACGAGTCCATTCGCCCTTTACTCTCA
Source organism: Cimex lectularius (assembly GCF_000648675.2). Taxonomy (NCBI): domain Eukaryota; kingdom Metazoa; phylum Arthropoda; class Insecta; order Hemiptera; family Cimicidae; genus Cimex; species Cimex lectularius. Next base: position 3,262,018 of record NW_019392813.1, read on the forward strand.
CTGCATCGACTCGGCTCATAAACATCAGTCCAGTTCGATAATCGGCTCCACCCATAACACCGGCCTTTTTCAGGGCCACAAAAAACTCCGGTCACTACATATGGCAATTTTCTTCTTAATGTTAGGGAGAGGATCGACCAGTTTGTTCATTGCTGAAGAGGATCAGGTTTATGGTCTTGAATGAAGTTACAAATTTATGCAAACAATTCACCGAGCTTTCGCGACTTATAGTCGCATCATCAGGGCCTGCATCGATTTTTTGATCAGTTGATGTTTTGATAATTGTTCGCATAAATTTGTAACTTCATTCAAGACCATAAACCTGATCCTCTTCCACTTCTTAATCTGTCTCAAAAGAAAAGTTTCTGTATCTTTTTATAAAGTCGTAAAAATTAACACATTTTGTACCAAGAACACAATTTTAAAAACTTTAAAGTTAGTGTGACTACAGTGCAACTGTCAAGTTTTGCCGCAAAATTTAGAAACCGAATAACTTAAATAATATAAAAAAGCGAAAACATATTTTTCGTCTAAGCGTGCGTAAAATGTAGAAAAAACCGCGAATAAAACGCATTGAGAATGCAATAAAAGTTGATTATTATTGTCTGAAACAATAAACTCCCCATCTTTGTGGGAACGCCGGGAACGCAAAAAATACGCGGAATTTCCCTCTATCTGTCTTTTTTTTTCAAATTTGACTTGTCGTGGAAATGTCTATTTTATAAGACTTTTATGTCCGCCCCGGCCGATTATCTTAAGCGGCGATCATTAGTCACCTTCTCCGTCATTAAACGGGCGAAGCTGTTCAAGCCTTCAGATGGAATTATACGCCATATGTAATTATATGTTCTTCCTAAACGAATTCACCGTCTGACCGACGTTACAACTCAACTTTTCCTATCGAATATATAATCAAAATAAATCACAAAACAAACATATATTTTTGAAAAAAAATCTTCTTTAACCTTTCTCTCGTATAAGACGTGACAACTTTCTTGCTCTCTATTTCTTCTTTTTTTCCTTTTTGTAATATCAATGATGACATCGAGTTACAACGTGATTATTGGGGATATGGGGCGAAATGTATTCTTAAGCTTTTGTCTTAACGAGAGGGAATTTCGATGACACAACTGATGATGGTGAGGATAGGTTGGCCAGCTTTCAACTGCTTTCCTACAGGGTGTTAACAATACCGAATTTTCTTATTTAACTTTGGTTAATTTCTAAGTTTAGGAAATCTCCAATGATAATTATAACTGATTGCAAGGTTTTGTACATGAGGAGTTAAAGTAACTGTCCATTGGATAAACCGTAGAGAAAGCCATATTCTTTACACGATGCTTATAAAAACTATAAACTCTGACTACAAAATTATTAACTAGCAAACGAATAAAAATTTAGAGACTATACAGTGTAACAAGAATAAAGTCTCACTTTGGTATTCTACAAAAACATTCAACCTAACTAACATTTAGGCAATTTCCCACAAATAAGTTGATGTGCCAAATTTATAGCCATACTCCCACCAAATTATGCCATGGTCAGTACTATTATAAATTTAACAGATTCAGATTTATGCGAGCGTTGCATAGAACTATATTCACGTTTAATTTTTGTTTATCCAAGATATGGGGAAGAAAACAAAAAATTTTAGATTGCTGAAAAAAATCTCTATTGCCGATGACTCATTCTCACAATAATAGTGGAAAGTTTCATGTGGTTCAAGATGTCTTTGCACGGCTAAAGAGAATACAACTGGATTAAATTGGAGAAAAAACGAGTGTCTATTTGCAAAATGAGTAATCTCCAGGTTTTCTCTTCTTAAGTAAATCCGTTATTAAAAATGTGGATTAACAATGGTTTCTTTTTGGTTTATATTTTCTATTTTGTTTTGTCCAAATAACAAGAATATTTCGATTAATTTAATTAAAATTAATAGAATAAGAATAAATTCGAAATATCCCTATTCATTTTTGTGCAGTTTACATAGCATTGGACAGTTTTTGCTGATTGATTTTAGGTAATAAACCTCTTTATTGATTTATCACATTATTTTTTATTTGGAAAAATTTGTTTATAGCCACTGGATACTCGCCAAAACTGGGAGTCACATCGAATACCAAGTTGGCGGAAAAGGAATTTTTTTATAAGCTACTTCTTTATTTAATGAAATTGACAGTAATGAAAGTATCGACCTGATTTCTCTTTTATTTTTGACATCCAATCACATCAGTGAAATTAGATTTTTGCAAGGGGGACCCAAATATTTCGGAGATCAAGGCTGTCGAATCTTTAACTGTTATTTATTTAATTATAGCAGTTCAGAATTTAACAGTAAAGGTTCAATTTTATTACGAGTAAGTTAATTAATTAAGTGATCTGTAAAACTGAAAGTTTGTGGTTTACTACAATAATATTCTACTCTATTCTGTTCAATTACGTCCGTCTGTCATTAAGTCGAACTTTCTCTCAACATGCATAATGCTCTTTCCTGGACATATTCTTTTGATAACACCTCATATAAATTATTAAAACAGCAAGGAAGGGTATAGACCCTCTACGGATAATCATTGTATCTGATGTAGTGGAATGTGGCCAAATAGTTCTTTTTTGTTTTTGTTTGCCTTTCCACGATTTCGATCTGTGTAAAATAGATTTATGATTTTTTTAATAAAATAAGTGAATATTGTAAGTTGTGATTTATCTATAATAGAACAATTTTATTAGCGTGTTTTTTTTAAATATAGGGAATAAACTATCTTCGGGATGGCCTTTATATGCTAGGATAATGTTTGGGTGTAAACATGAACGCTGATAATTTGTGATCACCATTTTCTAAACCTAGTTGTATAGATCTAGGGTGTTCGAAATAAACAATTTGCATAAAATGTAGGACAAAAGTTTCGTGATCGCATGACGGGCCTTTTTCCCAAGCCGTGGATCCCCGGGCAGACTGGGAACTCGCGGTCCTCCGAGGAAAACACCCGACAAAGTCCGTCCTAATAGTTTAGAAAGTCCCCGCCCGTTTCGGAATACAATTAATTTCTAGGGCCGGCCGTTTCTGGACCTTGAGAAGAAAAAAGTGAAAAGGCGCGCTTATTAGTGAAATGGGAATGTTAATTTTTCGACGAAAGCATTCGAGAACGCGGCTTCAAGGACACGATCATTTTTATCGTAATGATTACCGTTTAAATTGGATTGTACTGCATTCCAGTTCTAGAGAAATTAAAAATTATTATCAACTAAAATTGCTAGCAAGTAGGATTTCAATGCCTGCTACTGTTCTAGTCGTCTTTCATACCCACCCGTTGAAATCTTCGGTGCCTTTTCAAAAAACAATTGAATAGTTTACATTTTTCTCATCCCAAACAAAAATGAACAATTATTATTATTACTAATTATTTATTAATATTGATTAAAAATGAATAATTATAATATATTTTGAGGTTGGGGGTTGAATAAGGATTTTAAAATTCCTTTCCTCCACTGCGATTTGTATAGATCTATTGTGGAACCCTTATCAATTATAGTCATACCATGGAAAGAGCACTTTTTCCTATGAGCTAAAGAACTTTCCTCTTCCATCTTAGTGCATCACTTTTGGTGTGAGAATTGCCTTAAAATGACCGTACGGACGGGCTATTGCTTTCACGACGTGTATGTGCTAATATCTATGGTTCCTCCTTACAAAGTCGGCATGTTTCTGCCTCTTTGGTCTCTTTCTTTAGGTGGTAGTTAATATGACACTGGCCGTTATAATTTTCCTCAAATCCTGCCTGTCGAGAGAGAAAAGTTTGTTCGCTTACCTTTTTTTTGAGACATTTATAAATCTCTTAGTTTGCCTCATATCTTTGCTTTTGCCCAGTGCTTGAGTTTTTCTTTTCCAGCAATTTTTCTAGTTCCAAGTTAAGCACACACTCAGTTGCACGTAGTTGTGGCTGTGAACTCATGGATGAGACGGCTGCCACATTTTTGGCTTGTGTCAGACAGTTCGTTTCCTCCTATACCTTCATGTCTTGGAATCCACCTGAAGAAAACCTAGGATCATTAGGCAATTAGACCAGTTTGGAACATAAATTTAGTGCCTTTCATATTTTTCCTTATTAATTTCTGTTCTCAGAGTTGGATTGTATACCTAAGCTTGTATGATTGATGATATTAGTCAAGGGGCTAGGGCTTCTTTGGCTCCTTGAATCCTCATATCTGATGCTTTTGTTGCTGCACACTTTCCTGTGCACCAGCAGCGGTTCATTATTGGTTGGTTAGTTGGTCAGCTTGTTCATTTCCTTCTTTACCTTCATATCCTGCTTAAGGTAATCGTGTTGTTTCCTAGGCAATTTAAGCACTTCCAGCCAAGGCTGGAATTGAAAGCCTGAGCATTTAGTGCTTTTATATCGACCTGAGTGTCTGGCATAAATCTGTGCACCATTAATATTTTTCTTTAACTCATGTACGCAGAGTTGGAACTTGAGTACTTCAGCTTGGAAAAATTGTTGAGATTAGTCCAAGTAGCTTTGCTAGAGTTTAGTTCCTTTGTATACCTCCACCTACTCCACGTTCCATTTTCGATACAACTGTATACTATATTAGAGCCTCTTCCTGAAACATTATACTACCTTTCTGCCACTGGTCTCTGGTATCTATGACCCCTTGGAAGTATCTGTCAAATTTTTTTCTTTAATGTTGTTTTATCTCAATTATTTTAATTCTCTTCAGAATGTTGTGATGGATCCTTCTTAGATCTGGCTTTATTTCATGTTTCTCTCCGTTGGAGCTCTTAAGCCACATTTTGTACATAAATATGTAAGGACGGAAGGTTGAGCGCGGTTTCCAATGTTGTAGTGGAACAGGTATGCGTTGCCCCTGTTATGTTAAGACATAATAATTCTATACTTTTTAACTTTTCTCTTCTCATGTAGAAATAAGAGAAAAAGCGTCTTTTCAATTATTTTCTATTGGTCATGGTCAGAAAAGTTCTTCCCGTGAAAAGGCAGATGTGACGGAGAGTTCTATACGGATCGTTACTTTCCTTGTCAAGATAGGAGAAACTAGGTGTATAGGAGTGTGAGTGTATTACCCTCATTTCTCATTAGGAAAACTACTCTTTGTTATTCTGTAAACTTCTTTCATTACAAGAAATCCGCTATTTTTAATCAACAGGCAACGTTTTTCTCTTAACGTTCAAACCGTTCTACTTCGAACGTTAATCCTTTTTTTACAGGTGTAGTTATATCTAATTACCAATCTTGGCCCCTTCGGTTCTGAACAAAAATTGATTGTGTTGTTACTTTATATTACAAAAGTTATTAAATTTATAAAACTGTTGTACATTTTAAATAAGGCACAATACAGCTGGAATTTTATAATATCGACAGGTTTATTTTGAAAATTTAAAAAATGAAAAACACCTTAATAATTTACATAGTTGATTTCGTTAGCTTAGTTCATTTTGACTGTTATTATCCGAAATTGGATTTCTGTCTTTTCCCCCATTAAAAGTTTCCCCTTGAACAGAAGAATCGGTTAATAAATCGTGCAAGATTAGAAAAGTGGAGTGAATGTAGAAAGACTAATCAAAAGCCCATTAAATAAGCTTTCGAAAATCGTTGATCATCTTCCAATCCCTATTTCGCCTTTACGGCCCGAGACGAATAGCTGATGCCACCGTTTTTTCTTCCATTACAAAGAATATTCTGCCTATACAGCCTAATCAACCATATTTTACATAATTCATTACGGTGGCAGACAAATTATTACCCGGGACTAATTGAAATTAAAAAAGACAGAAAACCTTTTAAGCTTATCAGACGGGAAACCATCCTGAAACCGCCAAAGACTTATCAGGATTATGCCATTACTTAACCATAATGAATCTTCGGTGATTTTCTCTACCATCATTCATACACTCCTTACCATATGTTTAATATCCAGGACACTATGCATAAACATCCACTGTCTTTAACCAACTCCGATAACAATAACTAGGTTTTATCGATATCATGATCATCTCAGCTCTACGTTTCTGCTTGAACCATCTGCTTCACTCGAAGAATGTGTGATTGGCATATTTTAGTGAATCACGATTTTTAGCTGGGCCTCCTACTTCGCCTATGCTATATAGATAGAAATTAAAGCACGTCCCGCTAAAAACGGGGTGAGGCACCAACCTCTGGTGTACCCAATTATTCAGTTTAGATTCCACTGTACATTTTCCACTCGGAAAGGTATTCCATTCCTATTGCTAGGGCATAATGATCCAGCACCCCTGTCTCCTTCACGGTTCTTTCCATTCTATTTAATCAAATAATAACAACTGACGACAATATTAGGAACAATAATAGTTAAAGAGAAAGACAACATAATACAGGCAGACTCAAACGTCCTACCCAATCGTCCAGAACTTCCCACATAAGGATAATTGCAGAACGGTATTTAATGTCTACTGAAAAGTACAAACCATACTCTGAAAAAACGAACGGAAAACCTTAGAGGATGCGGAGGACCTCAGTGGCCGAGTAGCTAAGGCGTTCGACTCGTCTTTGCCATGGTAGAGGTTCTGAGTTCAAATCTCGTCGCAGCCTTTGGGATTTGATTGCGTATTAATTTAGAGAAAACGTTTCTGACACTTCTTTTGCTATACCCAACAGAGATATCATAAAACCGTTCAGAGGGATCAAAAGAACTAACAGCCAACACTTTTTACACATTTATCAAACAACACGACTGACAAAATACCACACAGAAGATGGCAAGATGCTAAAACGCGTCAGCAGACCAAACGAGCGCACGACGGCAGACCTTTGATAAAAATGGAACAAACTACCATACAAAATAACATAAACAAGAAAAGGAGACAAACTGGCATTAAACATTTAAGTTAAACAGAAAAACCAACAGGAAAGTAAAAATATCATATGACTTGTGAGGTGCCGGCAGACAGCAAGTGGTTAGAGCGTCTACTCATATTTGCCAAGCTAGAGGTTCTGGGTTCAACTCCCCGTATAGCCTATAGAATTAATTTGAGATTAATTAGGTAAAAGTGTTTTAGCTGGTTCCAACCATTCGTCCACAACACCCAACCGGTAGATATATGTTAGACCCTTTGTACGCCAGGAATTAATTCATTTAACAGTATCAGGCACAAGTAAATATAGAAAAAAACATCATCAATGAGATCAAAAGAACCGAAAGGTTGTACAAATTAAAAAAAAATTGACAAAATACCAAGCAGGCAAGACTTGCCAGACAGACCAAGCCAGAAAGATTGGATATGGCTTAATTAAGCCAAAACTCACACTCCAAACAATATTACGATTATTTCACTTGGTCTTTCCGTTCAAAACATATACCAGTCCCTTTTTGTCTTTATCGACTTTAACATGGCATATGACCTCGTCAACTGTGTTTATTGTAGTCAGCACCCAGGCAAACTGATCGTTTTAGTTAGATCTCTGGACAGTCTAGATCTCTGGAAGATTGTCTCCATGGGTTTCCAGATCAAGACTGTCCTTAGGTCGTTGACATGTTTTTTAACATTTTCGATATATAGTGATGGTGAGGCATTATTGGACCAAAACTTTATCTCTCAATCACTTTTTCTGATAGCTGGTTGTAACGCTTCAGTCTGACAGATATTACTTTATTTTACTTAAAAATAACCGATAGAAACAGCTATCGAAAAATGTGACCAATGTGATCAATGAAGCCAAAAGGTACAGCCCTACAATGTTTGCACATTTAAAAAACACCCAGAAGATGCCAAAATGGCCAGATAGAGCAAATGGAGGATAGTCAGACCAGAATGATCCGAAACGACCTGACTAACCCCGGAAACCTCAACGAGAAATCTCACGCTATGCACTCCGACTCTCCTTGATACGTCTGGATTTATTTTTGATCTCAAGCCCGTTTCTATCTTAACCATGTATCTCGGGATGTTCAACATTGTGGAAAACATACGTCTTTATGTCGGCAGTATCAGATATTCAAGTTTTATCGCGTCAATCACCGAAGGGCGAACACGAAAGTCAAGTTCAAGGCCGTCTCCAACGGGCCAGAGATAGCCTTTTGACCCCCAGGACGTGAGGATCACGCGTGCTTCCCCTTGGGTGCGGGTTTGATTGCGGGAAAAATGAAAGTCATTTGCTCGAAGGGGAAACATTGTCATTAGACACGAGATCGAATGAGAGCCGGGATAATTGTCGTTTTGCGATCGGGATCAAACTGCCTTCGATTGAAATCGAGAATTGATATGTCGGGTGTCACTTCTGAGAAACCCGTCCGAACCGCGTGATGCTATTCCAAAAAGTTTTTGAATTGAGGGGCGACACAAGTGGCCCATCAAATAGGGAAATAACCTGAATCGAATGGTAAGATATAATTAATGACTACCTGATTATTTTCAAGAAAATCACATGGAAACCACAAGTATCGTGTAGGGAGGTTAGGATATTCCTGTATGGCAGGAATTTCTTTACCTGACTTACATTAACATTAAGAGAGATAAAAAAATGAATGTAAGAAAAAAAACCCGACACGTTTAATAAAACAACACGATTGACAAAATCCCACGCAGAAGATGGCGAGAAGTCGAAACTCGCCAGCCAAAACAAACCGGCGACGATAGGCAGAACAAAATGATAGAAAACGACCAAATTACCAAACCAAATCACATAAAAGAAAAGGACGAACTAATTAAACATTTAAATTAGGCATAAAAACTACAAAGAAAAGAACAAATATCTTATGAAAAACTGAGGAACAGACCATAACAGACAGAACAGAATGACCTCCAGTGGTTAACACGTTTGACGCGAATTTGCCACGCTAGTGGTTCTTGGTTCAAATCACGGCTTTGTCTTTGGAATTTTATCTGAAATTAATTTAACAAAAGTATTTTAAATTGGCGTCGGTCGCCTCATCACTGCACGGTAAAGGTCCCGAGTTCGAATTCACGGACGCTGGACATACTTACATATGGGATTTTTCACCGGCATTCCGATGGTTTATAGAACCTTGTAGTTGATATATCCTCGTAAAAAAGTGGTTCTACCTGTTTTTCTGCAAAACTCAATGGTAGTTCGACATTAGGTCATGCTGTATGACAGGTATTACTTTTACTTATCAATAACAGACAAAAATAAATATCAAAAAACCTAATCAATAGGACCAAAAGAACAAACAGCCAACAGTTTTTACACATTTTTAAAACCATACGACTGACAAAATACGACGCAGAAGATGACGAGAAGCTGAAACGGGCCTGGCAGACCGACCGAGCGCAAATAAGACAATTAATAAAAATCGAACAAACTATCATACCAAATCTCATATAAAAAAAGGCAAAGAGTTAATTAAAAATTTAAATTAATCATAAAAGGCACACTGGAAAGTACAAGTATCATAAAACCTCTGAGGAACAGGGGGACCTTGGCAGAAAGAGGAAATACGATGCAGAGGATGGTGAGAAGCCGAAACGTTTGGCAGACCAAACCACGCAGACAGGCAGACCAAAATGATAGGAATCGGCCACATTACCATACTCTTCTGTCTGTCTGATTGTAATCGAGAAGATTTAATAACGTCAGGAGCGTCTTTTCTGAAAAACCCTTCCATTTTTTATGGGCCACAAGCAGTGATTAGCAATTATCTGAATCTGATGCCCGAAAAATTCATGTTTTCAGCATTAGAAGCATCGACCCCCCCTCCACTAACGAACACTCTGGATCAAGTAGATTAATGGTGTTGAAGAAGAAGAAAGCAAATTTCGTCGCTAATGCCAAGATTTCGACCTATTTTAAGGTCATCATCAGTGCCTATACTAATTTCACATTATGAAAAACATATTTGTACAATTAATCTAACAAGCAATATAACTATATAGAACTTACAAAACAACCTTAAATATGCCTACAGATTGACATATTTCAGGTTTTTTTTTTTATAGGCGATCTCAAATTTCCTTGAAGGCCGATTCAGTCCAAACATTGCCAAGGACTGTAACAGTATTATCAAAAAAACGTAAATATGTCAATCTGTAGATATATTTAAAGTTGTTTTGTAAGTTCTATATAGTTATATTGATTATTAGAACAGTTGTACAAATATGGTTTTCATAATTAATAAGGCACTGATGATGACCTTAAAATAGGTCGAAAGCTTGGCATTAGCAACTGAATTTGCTTTTTTCTTCTTCAAGACTATACCTTGATCCAGAATGTTCGTGAAAAAAATTCATAGTTATTTAGAAAAACACATTGACATCCTCAAAGTATAGAAAATTTCACTATCCTCAATAATAAGTAGCTGGAATATGCTCAAAACCAATCCGTTTTAAGAAAATGTCTTCAGTTTATTTTTATATCTTACATTAAACTTTTGACCTTTTTTTATACCTGGAGAATGTTCACATATAGTTTTTATTTCGTATGTACTTCGTTCTCAGATGAGAAAAAACCCATCAAAATATTCGGTTTTAAATTTGTTTTGAAAAAAAGAGACCATAAGTTTATCACGAATTAAGACCTCCCCTTTTTTTTCAACAAATAACACACTTTACTGTAATTATGTATGATTCTTTAAAAAGGTTAGAGGCCTAATCGTGACTCCCTACCGACTTTTAATGGTTTTAGAATTATTTCCAAAATATCGTACTTTATTAAACTATTATATTTGTTCAAATAAACGATATCGGTGAGATCTTTTTATAGAAAATTAAGAAAATGGCGTCACAAGATAAAACGGTCGAATTATAAAAGAAGTTGATGTCGATGAGGACAAGTTTAGAATGTTGTTAGGTAGCAATTTAGTAGTTAAAAAAGTGCTTTTCTCTAAAAGATTTCGTTCGAAAGCTACGCTGAAATCGCGGACTGGTAGCGGTTGGATAGTATTTTCTCTCGAGCACGTACAATTGTAAGTACAAGTGTTTCAAGATGGGCCGACGTTTCAAGTCGCAACTTAATAATACAACGGTTTTTGACGAATGTAATCTAAGGAAAAGAGTGGCGTCGAGAAAACAACCGTTGAGACAGAATGAGAAGTCGGAGCATTTGCAAGTGATCCTTTTATTGATGAGCGTTACGAAGCGTGATGTCATGTAAGCCACGGCGGCCTTCTGAATATAAATGCACCTGTTGGAAAAAGGTTCCCAGGATCTTTAATTTTTCGACTTGTGATGTACGAAGATAATGTGGGTTTGGTCTAAGGATAGGCCACAAGACCTTCTCCACTCGTCCTGAGAGGATCTATTGCGTTCTAATTTTATAAATCACTTGCTAGCGTCAGGTTGTAAATTAATCTCTATAGCCTTGCCACGGCTTGTCTCCTAGTTGCAAGAATCTACACCTACCTAGACCCTAACAAAAATGTAAAATGTATTCTGCCGTCTACTCTTCTTCCTTGCATCTGTGTTTCCTTCTGTCTGTACTCCTATCCGGTGCATGTGCCTTCTTAGCCGGTAGTGCTATGTCAGGAATCCAACCAGAATCCGAGTTCTGTTGCTGTTACTCTCATGTAATTCCTTTATAAGTCTTGCAGATGGCCCTTCTATGAATCTCTTCGCATGTATCATACCAGGAGCATTGTTCCACCAGTTTTTGGACTCATTAGATATTTTTGGACGTATACTTTTTTGTGGCGGGTTGCAAGGGCACAATAAGGTTCGGAGTCTAGGGAATTCATATTTTGTCCGACATCTGCGTCCTAGCCTCTATGCCCGAATGCCCAGGGACCCATGCTAGGGATTTCATACTCTTTTTCCCCGTCTTTTTCTTAATTCTCGCCTAACGGTGTTCCTAGCAGTTTTTTTTTTCTAGTGGAGTGTTGAATTTCTATGATCACAAACTGGAAAACTGTACATATTTACCTTAGTCTAAAGTCCGTTCGATCTTCGGATTTATCTCGAGGACTCCGGCTCCCGTACCTCTATCCTTTTCTAAGCTGTCAATATTGGCATTCACAGGTATTCCTCTCTTACCTTCTTATCTGTATCTTGTACTTGTTGGCGAGGTTATATTTTGGAGTAGTGTTGTATTGTTCGTTGACATGGCTTATCCTTGCAGACGATTGAGCCGTTTATGAGTCTGTGAGCTGCTTCTCTGGCTTCTTGGGTTAGGATATGCAACAGTGGAAGGTTTAACTACATCTCCAAAGCCGCAGTTCGCGTTGAACTGATAGCTCCAGTGACACTGATGCAAGCCTGATGCCTTAGCTTGAAAAGTCTTGGTCCACCACACTGCGTTTTGTCTAGCACGATGAGCAGGTGGCCGGCGAAGAATCAAAACTCCTAAATCATACCTGCAAACACTTCCAATATTTTAATACCACACGGTAGCATAAATTACATTTATAATTAAAAGTTAACATCTAAGATCATTTATAAAGGTGTTTACTACCAGAAATCCAGAATCGCTTTTAGGCTTTATCGTATGACGGAATAATTGGAACTGCATATTCCATTTAATGGTTAAGATAAACTTTTCCGTTACTCGTTTATAGTAGGAAACGAAATAGTTATCTTGTTAGCCTGTTTACGACTTTTTCGGAGGCTGAAATATATTTCAAGTATAACGACTAGTAATGATACCGGGCAACATTTAATACGGTATTTTATTGGAGTACTGTGTTAACAATAAATTGTTGTTTGTTCCAAGATATCTGAAAACAGGAAGGAGGCATTTTATTATAGCCGTAACATAAATTTAATGTTAGAACATGGTCATGACTCATTGAGGAGTCTGGAAAGTCACGCAAACAGACTAGAGCCTCATTTTTAAATTTTTGACTGCTTGTCTATGCCAAATACAAATAAATAAACAATCGCAATCATAATATTTCCATGATAAATTGAATTTAAAGTATTGTGACCAAGGTAGGAATTATTTTACATAAAAATGTTTAAGCTAAAAAATATTATATTAAATAATTTATGGCTATTATGTTGTATACGTCATGCTCCTTGAGCCGAACGTGCGATTACTTCGGCCCGCTGTTCTTCCAAATTTCGGAAGTTGTCAAACCGCAGAACCGCAAGCTATTTATATCAGAATTCTTGTCCATGGTCCTCTTTTTCCTAGGCGAAAGAGAGTGAGAGAAAGAGAGAAAAAAAAGAAACTGTATCATGCATCCTCCTGACCCGCATTGCCTCGCATCATTTAACACGGCGTCGGTCACACGAGAAATCACGGAACCAGATTGTCCGGCAACGGTGTTCATTGACGCAACAAGAGCCGGGTCGGGCCGTTGGAATTCGAATTTTGGTCAAGAGTGAAAATTATCTTAAGGTGGCACCTTCGACTATGAGGTTCAATGAACCATATGGGTTTTTTCTTTTTCTTCCAGTTCAAAAACTTTTTGAATTGATATTGAAATACAGTTTCTTTACAAAACTTTCGTTTTCAATAAGATAAAGCGATAAATTTAATGGCGTACAACCAAAATTTGAAATTGCATTTTAAATACATACAAAATTTTGCCTTTAAATTGACCGGAATTTTGCACTGGCCCAAAAGCTCAACGCATGTATTTTCGCTAAACTAAATTTTGTCGTTATAAAAGAGGAATTTTAATCATGCCTCTTCCTGCTTATAGGCCTGACATATCGTCACCTGATTGTAGCCCTCCAGGTCTATTTCATAATATTTTAGGATTTAGGAAATATAAGATAATCGGAGAAACTTTTGTCCCACTTGAAACAAGGAGGGTTATAAATCTTCCGACAGAAAAGTAAACGTGTATTTATATAGGCAAATAGATAGATATATACACTGCACATTAAAAAAAAACATAAAAAATAAAATAAAAAACCTAGTTTTTGCATGAAAAAATGGCCAACTTTGAAAAACGCATATTTTCTCAGCCTTTTAAGTCACAGACCCGCGCTAGGTCTCAATTTTTAGAAACTTTTACGATGAACAAGATGGCGTTTTAAAATGTTTTCCTAGCTTCAGTCCTTCATCAATATATTCAAAAATTCGGGAACATGTTAATTTTTGCACCTTTTACGAAAACTGGAAAATGGGCTGTGGAGCCAGGAAATTTTCCTGGGTGGCACTCTATGGCAATCGATAGGAAATTTTAATGAGCTTTCAATTGGTTCCACTTTGCTCTATGTCTCAACCGTTTTCGAGTTATTCGCGATTTTTGGGCAAAAACGGTTTTTTTTAGCGCTCTGGAAAAAAACTTATCACTCTTTCTCCCGATTTTCAAGAATGCATAAATTTTGAACCGTCATGTTTTCGCAAATTTTACGCTCTTCAACTTTTGTTCCGAGGTTTTAAAAAAAGTGAACAAGGGAAGAACACAGGGAAGAGACAATTCTTACTTTGATCTTTTGAGATGTGTAATGCTTCTGCTGTATATAACCACATTACCTAATCATTTGTTTCATCAATCAATAATTTTCCTTCCAGGTGTGTGGCAGTTTGGCTTCGAGTAATGTATTGAAACTATAGGTTCATATATAGCGAGAGAGTGGTCGGTTTTTGTCCATTAGCAAGTAAACAACCACGTTTTTTGTCCAAAAATCGTGAATAACTTGAAATCGGCCGAGAAATCGGGAAAAATGGAAAATACCCACTTTATTTATTAGCTTATTAGAATTTCCTATCAATTGCGCCCCTCCAGGATGATTTCCTAGCTCCACACATTCATGGCTCCATTTGAAGATTGCGTAAAAACTGCAAAAATTATTATGTTCCCGAATTTTTAATTTACTGATGAGTGACGGAAGCTAGGAAAAAAAAGCTGTCTTGTTCAGAGTAAAATTTTCAAAACAATAAGACTTAGGTCTGTGACTTAAAAGGCTGCCAAAATATGCATTACCGAATTTGGAAATTTTTTCGTGCTAAAACAAGGTGCTCTGTTGTTTTGATGGGCAATGTACATAGAAAAAAATATATATAAATAGATAAATTAAATAAATAGATAGGGAGAGAGAGAGAGAGAAAGAGAGANGAGAGAGAAATGACTAGATATAAAAATAGGTAGCAAGAGTGGGAGAGAATGTGAGAGAGAAATAGAAAGAGGAGTGAGTGAGTGAGAGAGAAAGAAGAGAGAGTGAGAGGGAGAGAGAGAGAGAGAGAGAGAGAGAGAGAGAGAGAGAGAGGGTGAGAGAGTGAAAGGGAGAGTGAGAGAGTGAGAGGGAGAGAGAGAGAGAGAGAGGGAGAGGGAGAGTGAGAGGGAGAGGGAGAGAGTGAGTGAGAGGGAGAGAGTGAGTGAGAGGGAGAGAGTGAGTGAGTGAGTGAGTAAGAGAGAGAGTGAGAGGGAGAGAGGGAGAGAGAGTAACGCAGCGATAAATAGAGAGCAATAAGTACAAAATGGTAGACAGAGTGCGCGAGAGAGAGAAAGAAATAGAAAGAGAGTGACTGAAAGTGAGAGAGAGAAAGGGGAAAGGAATATAGATAGATACGAACATAGATAGATATAGAGAGAGGAGAAGAAAAGGGGAGAGAGTGAGAGAGAAAGGGTGAGAGAGAGGGTGAGAGTCGCATCTGAAATATTACATGTAGTTATTTTGTGATCAGCCTTCTCACATTCTAACACATTCTAGGATTTGTCCTCATCCTCGATCCTTTTTCAATCAACGTTAGAATCTGATTAGAATATTGTTTGTATGCTCCAGAGGAAACGAGGCTGCTTCGAAATCTTATAAGAAAAAACAATCGGTTGTAACTGTTCTCAAAAAAATTAACGTACAAGATTGATAATAATGAGTGGAGGGAGAGAGAGAGTGAGAGAGAGAGAGAGAGAGGAAAGAAGGGAAAGACTGTGTAAGAGAGAGAGAGAGAGTGCGAGAGATTTGTGTGAAAGAGAGAGAAAAGGTGAGAAAGAGAGAGATAGAAGGAGAATGTAAACAAGCGAGAAGGAGCAAGATTGTCTAAATTGTGTGTGGTTGTTTCATGTAAACTCAAATTATTTCAAAACGTTTACACGACAAAACAGCGTTGCGTGTGTTAAATCGATTCAAACCCTGTACACCAGAAAAGATCAACTCTTTCTTAATTACCCCTGGTAAAAGTCAGTTTTGAGAAAGTGAAAAAGAACAAACGGAGCGTACTAATTGACTAAATCGCCAGCCGTTTATCGTAGAAAAAAAATCTATGAAAATCCAACCCGGAGTTTCATTCATTCCAGGATTAGTATTTTATAAAAGTGTCCCATTTACCTGTTGAGCGTATCCGGCCAAGACTTTTCGCTTCGCTTCAACCGATCTCAACGTAGAATTATGTTTATACATTTTTTTCATTCAGTGGGTTAGATAGTAGTCCTTGGCATATTGTGATAGTAACACATATATTTCCGAGTCCTCATCGTGTAGTGGTTTAGTTTTAAGAGCGATTTCATGAAGTTTTTTTGACTCGAAACTTGACTTTTAGTTATGCATTTCCCTCTGATGTTTGTTTATCGATTTTAACTTAGTCATTAAATTTGTACATACTTTGTTACTTTGTTTGGATTTGTACATATTTTCTACGGGCTGATGAACCTGAATTTTGGTTGTTATCGATCACTTACTTGGACAACCTTCAAGGAGAGACACACTAAAATGATTGGTAACGATCCAAAATTTGGAGGTATTGTTAAGCCAAATCTTTCGCCCTCTTGCTACCATTTTTCTCATTCTCTCCCCCTCTTATTTTCTTTTACTCTTTTTCACTAAGAGATTATCAATTCCGAATTGTTTCTTACTCCTCTCTCCCTTTCTAGAGACCTGATAAGAAGAGACTTAATTTTTGCGTGTATTTTAATAAATAATCATTCTCTCTTTCTACCCTATTTTTCACTCTCTGACTCAGTTTCTGCTTTTTACATCTTTCTCCTCATTTCTCACTCTTTTCTATTGTTTTCTGTTATCTCATTCATTCTCTGTTTTACATACTTCCTCTTTTTCATCTCTTTTCTTCATCTTCCTTTTCCTTGATCCGCCATACTTAGATTCTTGGTTTCTAATTTTATTCTCTTGTCCTCTTTATCCCTGTTTCTCATGATTTATATTTTTCTGCCTGTATCCCTTTCTTGAAGGCGCTTTCTGTTATTTTTAATACTTTTTTTTCACCTTTTTACCTTTTCCTTTCTTTCACTTTCTCTTTATAATTTTTTCTCTCTGACTAAGTTTCTTATTTTTGATCATCTCTCTGTTTCTCACTTTTTATAGACATTGTGTCAATCACACTCTTTTTTATTATTTTTTGTTATGTTGTTCTTATCACTATCTCTTTTTTTCTTACTTTGTCTCGTTCAGATTCTCATTTCCTGACTTTTTTCTATCATCTTCTTTATCCCAAATTCTTATTATTAAGAGTTTTTGCCTCTCTGTTTTTTTGGACATCTTTTTGTCATTAATTCTCTCTTTTTTACATTCTCTCACTACTCACGCACACTCTTCCTCCTCATTTTTTCTCATCTTCCCTTGTTATCTGTATATTTCTTACCTTCTCTTCTTAGATTCTCATTTCGTATATCGTCTTTTGATACTGTTCTGTCCCTCACAATTGTTTTTCATAGATTTCTGTTAATCTCTTTTATTTTGTCTGTTTTACATTCTCATTCTTTCTCCCTTATTACCTTTATTTTTTTAAATCTCTCACTCAGTTTCTTATTTTTTTTGTCTTTCTCTCCTTTATTTCTCTCCCTGCTTCTGATTATCAATATTACTCACTCTCAACACGACAGACGAGAATAACACATCTACGCGAAAACAAACACATTGAGCCCTGAAGATGATGTCAATAAAGATTGAAACGTTGCCACGATAAAGAAAATGTTTTTTTAAAACCCATCTACGCGAAAACAAACACTTTGAGCCCTGAAGATGATCTTAATAAAGTTTGAAACGTGGCACGATAAAGAAAATGTTTTTCTAAAACCTACGTCACACCGCATCTTACGATCTCCGAATAATTATCAATATTTTTATGTTTTTACTTTTTCTAAATCGCTTTCTGTTGTATTTCATTTGCTTTCATTCTTTAGGTTTTAGTTGAGCTCGAAATGTAATTTTTACATTTATGAAACAACTACGTGTGAAATTTTCTTAGTGATCTCTGATTTAAGCATGTTTATTGTGGATTTAATCTTACATTATGATTTATGAATTCGAGATATTTTGGTTGAAAATTTTTGCTGCAACGGTATGAAAATTGCCATGCCATGCCTTCTTCAGAAGGCTCTAATCTCGATCGCCAACCTTCCGATTTGCTCATTTTAAGATTAAGCCTTTACAGTCTATAATAGATGTAGATCGGTAGTTGGGAAATTATTCGATGCAAGTTGTAAAAGTCAATCTGCAAGGCAATGATTTATTTCCTCCCCGAGGCGGATATGCCAAGGTAATGGAAGGTCGGGACGTACGTGATATGCTCTCCCTCGACCACATTAAGACCTGGGAATTAATATTGCATCTGTTGCACATAATCCAATACATTTTATCCCCGATATCATACGTTTTAATCCATTTGCTAATATGATTGTAATTTATTTAGCTGGAGGATGGAAATAAATAAATAGGAGAGTATATTCATGGCTGCGGATTTATCACGTGGAATTTATCTCAGTATTTCTTGTAGTAACAATTTGCATTTTTTTAAAGATAAAGTTTTCTGTTTTTTATTAACCCTTTTTGGCCTAACGTTGTATTAGAGAATGACGAACATTTGTTAAAAGCTTAGAAGACAATCCGGTAAGTTTAATGAAAAAGTTTAGTTTGGCGGTAAATAAATCAGTGTTAGCAATACACGCACAGGACAACACTGCGCCCGCCCTAACTTCACGGACCTAACCTCAAACAAAATTTTTAAAGTTGGCATTGCTCTAAAGAAAACTTTGGTCAAGAAAGGGTTAAATTATAAATGAATATGAAAAAATTTATGTTTTGCAAATATAATAATCGATACAAGTGGTGGGGTGAAGAGCCATTTCAAGAAGGATATTTAGATTGGCGCCAAAAAAATCAGTGTTGCCAATAAAACGGGATAAATATTGAAGGAAATACATTGCAAACTAAACTCATGGTGTTAGCTAAGCCTTAGTAAATTTGCTAAATTTGGTTTTGTTGGGCAAAAAAGGGTTAACGAATTGTCGCAGGAAAAAAAATAATTGCTCAGAGATTAGATTATTGAGGAATCAGGTTAGATGACCTATTTGATACTAGCTTTTCCACTAATTACGCGCATAAAAAAACCGTCTGTTTTCTCGAAGATCTCTGCTCACCTTCGCAATCTCCAAGATCTCGCGGGGCAATTAAATTTTCTCATTAGGTCTTTAACAATCCGCCTATGTCCGGCGCAAACAAAGCACCTTTTCACGGAACGACGCGCGCTTTTACAGCCGGTAAAGCGAGGATTGTACGTTTTATCACGGCACGCTTTGGAAAACAGGTAAACGAATTACAATCCGACCACGTCTTCTGGTTTATAAACTGAAGAAATCAAAGTAAAAATGTGTTGAAAGTTATAAGCTAAATTGTTATCAAGCACGCTTTAATCGGCTCTTAAATCGTGGGCAATAGCTTATCGAAATTATACGAAACGAGACCGAACATCGTTCCCGGTTGTTATGCACGGTCGGGAAGGATGAACCGGGTGAGGTGGGATTAGTAAAAGTAAGAGAGTTGCGGACGCTCACGACCTTGTACGGCCTTGGGCTGGATAATCTCAGAAGGGGGCAATGAATTTTATTCAACTCCTATAATTTTAAGGTGATTTTTTTAATCCTCATATTAGACACTAAGCTGTTCCCCATTTTCTAGAAGATTTCTTATTTTACTGACGTCAAATTAAAAATTTGTTTCCTGTGACGGTGAAAATCGTTAACACACCCCAAATTAAAGCATGAAGAAAATTAAAAATGGTCAATTTGTTATTTATATTTATTTTTAACTTTTAGCCGCTAAATATACAGGGTGTTACAGAGTCAACACTGCCATAGTGGATTTACTAAATAAAACTTAGTTCCATGCAACCAGAACGAGGTTTCTGTCTTGACTTTTCCTCCAGATAATAACGTTTTTGCGAGTTTAGTCTAAAATCAGATTTTTTTTACATAAAATCGTAATTTCTTATTTATTTCGCAAATTATAATAAATTTTCCACAACATAAAATTTCCATTGAAAAATTTGCGCTTCCGAATAGACAGTAGCCGCTCAAAGAATAACAAATGGCAAAACCAAGTTTTTTTTTTTAGAAATACTAAATTGTGGCTCGTGCAATGACTTTTCCATCAAAATTGGCTGGGATTTCACCAAAGTTGCCTTATTTTATAAGTATTTCAAGGAGCTACTNATAAAATATAAAATTTTCACCTTAATTAAGTTACCTTATTTTATAAGTATTCCAAAGACATACTCACTTTTACAATTTTTTTGTGAAATCTCCTTTGTAAGGTTGAAAGACATATCGAACCCAAGGAGAGCAACAACACAAGAATATCATAGATGGCATATTTCCCCTGATAAATAAAAAATATTTAATAAATATATATTATATATTAAATATATAATATAGTTTTTTATTTTTTTTATTTTACGAGGGTTCGCAACAGCAGAGGTCATATAAACCCTCGGGGTGCCGGTGTTTTTGAAATAAAGCCCATTTGTAAGTATGTCGATTTCGAATGCGGGCCACTGGATTCGAACCCGGGACCTTTACCTTACTGTGTCAACCCTTGCGGCCACCGACGCCCCAATATATATAATGTACATTATCTATACATTATTTAATAGTATATATTAATATATATATATCATAATATAATTTTATAAAATATTTTAAATATAAAAATGAAATATAAAATTTTCACTTTAATTAAGTTTCCTTATTTTATAAGTATTCCAAAGACATACTCACTTTTACATGTTTTAGAACTTTTTAGTAAAATTTCTTTGTAAGGTTGAAAAACGTGCTATCGAACCAAAGGAGAGCAACAACCCAAGAATATTGAACTTGTCATATTTTTATTAAAAACATTTATTATTTGGTAACAAAAATCAGAAAAATTACAAAGAAAACGAAATTTATTAAATTATGCATTTTTTGCAAAATTAACTGATGAATTGTTCGAAATGTTTTCTTTCGTATTGGATTCATAAGTGCGAACTTCGAGCAACCGACGTGACTGCATGGAGGACTTCTTCTCTTTTTTCCCTCATGTCATTTCACGTGATTTCAATTTTCCCTGAGAGCTGTTCCTTCGTTTCGATGGGTGTGCTGTACACTGCATTTTTTAGATTTCCCCGCATATATTTGCTGAAAGGATAATTTACAAAATCTAAATATCCAATTCTCACTCTTCGAATTAATTTTATTGCCAAAAACTATTTAGAAAATTCCTCTTTAATCCTGAAATAAATGTCAGTAGGAAATAAAAAAAATCATTTATTAACGGTCGGGTTGCAGACTCGTAAAAAGGCCGAAGAACAAGAGCACAAGAACGACCAATGGCCGTGGTTAAAGGGCCATAATAAATAATGGCAGTCGAACCATTAGAATGATTAAACTAAACGATGTAATACCCAAGGAGCAGGAGAAGATAATGATGGTAATATTACTTAAGCCACTATTGACCGGATCGTCTAACAACACTATTAAAAGTGACAGCTTTGCACAATGTTTTAAGCGTGCTGTTACTATGTAAGAAAATCTATTTTCCAATGGTAAAGTTTTTTAGCACTAGAATTCGACAATAAAATTTGATAATTGTTTCAAGAACAATAGAAAGCTTAAAGTTCTTGCAACTTAGTTTCATATATGTACATTTCTATAGGTATATTTTTAGTTAGAAAAGTGTTTTGTATTCGAAATAGAAACTAGATCTAGGATGGAATAGCTTCAGGGTAAATGCAACTGCGTGTTGGTAACGTTTGACCGTCGATAGTTACGGCTAGAAAACTTTGCGCCCGGGGCTTAAATGCACTGTTACTAAAATTGCTAGAAGTCCGTTAATCCAAATAACAGAACAGCCGGTGGAAAAAAATAGACATTGAAACTTTATATTTGACGATACATTTTCAAGGTTAGCTGTTAACAAATATCATAAGTTACAAAATCATGCAGTGATGAATAAGAATAATCCGATTGAGTGAAAACGCTATGGACAGAAAAACAGCAATAAAAACTAGTCTAAAGTCCAAAAATTTTTACACAAAAAGATTACAAGAAAATAGAAGGATCCAAAGACGAGTGTTACTTACAAAATTTTATAGTTAATTTTTGTTAACATAAACTGTCAACAAAAGAAACCATAAAATGAAATCAAACAGACAACAGTTGGACAAATTAATCAATTGAAATACTGAAAAAATAAACACAGTAAAGAAATATATTGGAAATTTATATCAATCAAAAGAATTTTAACAATTATTTTGTAGCAAAACTGAAAGTGAAAAAAGTGCTGTGCAATGAACTATTGACATGAAATAATAAACGGGTCTGAAAAAAGAAAAATAGCCAAATAAAGCAGACCAAGACTCACTCTGGAGAGGCCATTAGTCGTATAATTTTTGAAAAAATTATTCATAGAAGACTTTATTCTTAATTTTTTTGTACAATTTTTTTATATATATATAGTATTAGTAATTTCACGTCAGCCGGTTGAGGCTGGAAAAGAGTCAAAGGAAAGATCAAAATGGGCTGATCCAAAGATCGTTTTTCCCCAAATTATTATGAAAATTGTTATTTTATTTTAAACGTTAATGGGAAAAATACTAGAAATTCATTAACAGAAATTTGACGACAGCTGGACAAGGTTGAAAAAAGCCAGTCTAAAGAAGATTTGTGAACTGAAAAGCGGACAGAACGAAACATAACAGACCCAAAGATCATTTGTCGCAAAGTTTTTGTATAAATTGTTCATAGAAGATTTATGTGTATTTAATGCTTTTTAAATGTTGGAAAAACCGCAAAAAATTCGTTTTTAGGAATTTGACGACAGCTGGTCAAACAGAGCTGGAAAAGATCAAAATTGGAAGGGCTCAAAGATCACTTATCCAAAATTATATTGAAATGACTCTTTAAATGTTATAATTTTAATTTTTTCTTTTAAAGTTAGAAAATAATGCAAGCAAAACGTTGTTCGAAATTTTGGAACGACTGGATTATCAGGGCCGAGAAACAGGAATAGAAAATTGAGAAAAAAGGAAAGAACGAAACTGTCCGGACCCACAGACCATTCCTGAATTTGTTGAATAAAATAAAAATCCTTCTTAGGAAATTTTAGAATATTTTTACTTTATTTTTGTTTTAAGAACTGCCGCTCAATTAATTAGAAATGCGTTATTATTAATTTCAGAACAAAAGGACAAAAGAGGCTAAAATGAAGCGCGAAACAGAGCGGAGCACAGACGATACGAAAATAATCCATTTGTTTTTAAGTGTAATTACTATGGGCAAAATTTACAGAAATTCAATTTCTACCAAAAATTCTAGAATTGTTGGACAAACGAGACTGAAAAAAGGCCAAAGAAAAGTGCTATAATGAAGTTAGAAAAGAAAAGGGCGATACAGAGCGGACCCCTCAGCCTATTCATTACAAACTGTTTGAGGAAAGGTTTTTAGACGATTATTCATTTTACTTTCTAACAATAAGTTTAAATTCCTGTCGGCAAAATGTCTAAAATTTCAATATTTATTAGAATTTTAAATCAGTTAGACAAACGAGGCTGAGAAAAGGAAAACAATATATGAGGTGAGGGATGAAAGGAGCGAAACAAGGCGGACCCATATAACTTTAATCACTACAGAAATAAAATTCGAGAAAGGCAATATTAGAAATTATATATCAACTGGACAATTGAGGCTGAATAAAAGACTAAGTAAAGAAAAATAATGAAGTAAGAAATGAAAAGAGCGAAACAGAGCGGACCAACAGAGCCTTCATTGCAAAGTAATTTGAGAAATAAAAAGTAAAAGCAAATATACAATCTTCTTTGCATTTGTTCTTGAGTTGTAATTACTATGGGAAAAATGCCTCATAATTCATTATTTATTAGAAATTCTAGTATAAATGCCAATGTAAAAAAAGTAATGGAGTGAGAGAAGAAAATAACGAAACAAAGCGGACCCACATAATTTTTATCATTGTAGCCAAAAAAAATCGAGAAAGCCAATATGACAAACTGACTGATATGCGAAAAGAACAAGCCTAATGAAAGACATAAAAGATGGAAATAAGCGGGTCCAAGACCATTGCAAAGTTCTTAAAGAAATATTCTAAATAAATTAAATTTTCAATCTGTTGTAAATTAGGGGGACCGCGGTAGCCGAGTGGTTAGCGTGAGAGACTCTCGGCTCATAGACGCCGCGGTCGTGGGTTCGATTCCCACCGTCGCCTCTGGCCCTTTTTTCACGATACCCCCTCAAAAATATGAACACACATACAAGAATTCGTCATGGTTAATATCCATAGATCATAAGGCAAAAAAAAAAAAAATCTGTTGTAAATTTATAATTACTGCTTAATTAAATGAAAATATTGGCTGTTAGTGAATAAATTAAAAAACGTTAGATTTTTGAAAAGATTTAGTTTTTAATTAGAGAACGAATTTATAAATTCAAGAAGCTTGAATGATACAACTACGTACAAATTGTTACATAAATTCCATCCGGGGGGCAAAGTGCGACAATGTGGTTCTCTTTTTGTGGTTTCTTTCGAATTGACCACTAGCAAATTCGTTTTTTTTATTGAGGTGCAGCGTTAATGGTCCGCCCGAACAATCGGATTAGGTGCATGCGGTCGGCTGGAATGGTCGAAGGATTCACCAAAAAATGTCTGCGGTTCACGTGTAACGATCTGTCTAACAGGCGTATGTTAAAAAATTGGATTTACAACGTCGATCTCGATAATTACCGAGGTGCGAAAAGGAAGCGTGTATTTAATTACAACTTTCCTACCATTGATCATCACTTCCCCCACTCAAATTTACCTTACAGATTGCACTGTTAACATAAATATGAATATTTATACCCGTCCCTGTGAGTAACGACTCTTGCTGAAATACATATTAGCAAAAAATTTGTTATTTTGGCCGAAAACTCATTCATGCCGTGTAATGATAGTCTTCGATCGGTAACTGCCAACCAGTTGATTAACTGGGGGCCCTGAAGACTATAATTTGACTGTTGATCTATAAAGACGTGAAAGAATATGCGATTCTGTTGACGAAACACGATGGGCTGAACGTTCCAAAAAAAACCTGAAACTTATTTTACTTTGGGATTAAAAAAATACATACATTACATTATTTACAACTGTAATTAAGCGTTAAAACAATTAAATTAAATTGAAGTTTAGCTGTGCTGTCTTGGAAGCGTCTATTGTCAGCTAAGACGATTTAAATTTTTCTTCCAAGACTAGAATGTCGTCCTGAGGATAGGATGTCTGACAAGAGTATTGTGCTACTAGGTCTTGGACTATTGGAATCGTTATTTGTGAGGATGGTGAGGTTACATGATAGGTTAGGAACTTAACGCGACTTCACTCATCGTGACCGATATTCCTCTGGCGGCGGCCTCATCATTATATAAGGCTCTTCGTTGAGCTATTGTATTTTTAACTCCCAAAAATTTAGGGAGATTCGTGAAGTTTCTGCCCCTTTGCTAATATCCAGGTGTAGGAATCGCAAACTTTGCTCCTCCGACTCCACACACAGACTTTTGGAGTTTGATGTGTCCAGTCAACAATTTTACTGTCATTCTAGTCATAAGTCAGATTCTGGCATGCTTCTATGAATTTTTTCGCCTCTGTCCTGACTCATTATAACCCAGTGTCTAATGGATCTGTGTTTTTGATAATTGGTATTCCACAAAGAGTTCAGGGTCAATAGATGTCCTGAAGGAACTTTATTACCATTCAATTTGGAAGATTCTTACATTTGGTTGAACCCCAGGGCGGAAGTTGATTAGTTTTCATTTTGCTTTGCATGTCGGTTAATATTTTAAAGTATAGTTCATCGGCCACGAAGAGGAAAGGAATAAAAGAGGCGACCACAAGGTCTTCTGCATCTCGACCTGAATAAATATTGTGCTCCCCTGTTTTTACAACTCACTGGCTAGCTTCAGTAGTCAATCAGCGGCTCCTTACTGTATGATCTTGCTTGCACTTTTTCTTGTCCTGTTTGCAAGAACCCACACCTACATAGACCTTCACAGAAACATAAAATGTGTCCTGCGGTCTCCTCCACTTCCTGGCAGGATCTGCACAATGTTTCTTCTGTCTGTACTCCTGCTGTAATCCGCTGCATGTGCCTTTTTAAGTGGCAGTGCTCTGTCAGGAGCCCAACCAGAATCCTGGTTCGGCTGCGGTTGCTTTGCAGTAATTCTTTTGTAAGTTTGGGATGGTCCTTCTATGAATCTCTTCGCGTGCCTCATACCTATGGTTTTGTTCTACCAGGTTCTTGGCTCATTAAGGATACTAAGCGACAGTAGGGTTCAGGACCCAGAGAGTCCATGTTGGCCCCTTCTTTGGTCAATATCAATATCCGTCAATCCAATACTCAGTCCCCAGGGACCCACGCCAGGGTCAGGTCATTAGTGTTACTGACTTCCGTCAGGGATTACATGCAGTTCCAAACACTCTTTGCCTTCACCTTCGCAGATGCTAGGGCCTTTAGTGCTGCCTGAGTGCCAGAGGAGATGGCTATCTTCCGGGAATGTGTTCCTAGCATTTTTATTTCCTTGGGCCCAAGTCGGCCACGTAACACGACGTTGTCTCTTTTTTATGAAACATCCCAGGTAGCAAATACTGCTCATCAATAAATATCACCTATTTGTTTATTGATTTCCACAATGGATGAATTTCCCTTTTATGGAAGCAATCTAAAGTAAGGGAAAGAGGAATAACCCAGGTCATCATGGTAAGGTGCAATACGGCTGTGAAATTGGGTAGTTGAACAGACAGTGAAAAAACCTGACGCTCAAGATTAGAAGAGGTCTCAAATGAACAAATAAAATAAGAAATAAAGGAGAAAGGGAAAATTGGTGAAAGAAACAGTAGATCCACTAAAAAGTATGCCAAAATTATCGTCGACCAAAACAAACCATCTGGCTTCTGGCGTCAAGAAAAAGAGGACGATAAAAAACTCATGCTTCCGTTTAACTCCTGATCATAATGAAAGTGCAAATGGCTGTGTTTATACGTAAATGAACGGCACATTAAACTTAAAAAATTACAGTCGCACTTCATAAAAGTGATTTGCAATTCAACTTCAGATCAGCCATAACAAACCAATGATGATGATGGATACTAGGATGTGTTTTTTGTTTCCTAAGCACTGCATCCTTCTGGCTTATTTTACTCTCCTAGTTCCTTAGTTCAATGCAATCAACTCGATCCTTCTCTTAAGAAGTACTAGGTTGTTGCTACATTTCCTGCCCCTGGGTCTTTGTACCTCACGTTATGTCTCTATTGAGCTGTTGCTTCGCATTCGAAGTCGATATGGGTGGCTTTCTTCCTCTACATTGCATAACCTACAAATAGGTTCATCGTTGAATACTCATATTATGCACCTCTGAGTTTATCCTTGTCTAAATGTAACAGTGAAGTATCCAGTTTTGGTGAAGGGTGTTTTAGCATAAGCTTTTTGTGTCTACCATCTCTAAGTTTATCCACTTCTCATTTTTTTAATCCATTCAGTGATGGAGGGTTCTATGTTGTTTTCATTATCCCATGGATAGGTTCAGGTTTATCCTCCTCTGGCTAGTGTATCTGTCTTTTCGTCACCAAACTTCCCTTATATTCTGGTGCCCAAGATAACAACAGGCCAATGTTTTTCTTCAGGTTTTAGAGATTTTGGATACATCTACAGACCAATTTAGATGTGATTTTGATATATAATAATATTTTAATAGCTTATTGGGGTTATCCGATCTTACGACTTCTAATAATGTTTTTTCGGTCTAACCTCTTTTAACATTTTCCGGCATTGATGGCATGTATTTCAGCTTGAAAGACAGAGGTGCACTTCACTAATGAGTTTAACTGCTCATGTTTTTGGCTTGTACAGGTTCCTTGATGTGTTTTGGAGTCATCTGTATGACATATCACTGTATTTATTTAGAAATCGTGAGATGCGGTCTGGTGAGATGTAGGTTTCAGAAAAACATTTTCTTTATCGTGCCAACGTTTCGATCTTTATTGAGGTCATCTTCAGGGCCTGGGATACAAAAATGTCTTTTTTATACCGACATCCTTCCCCACCCCTTCAAATTCCAACGTATATATACACAAAATAGCAAAATCTCACTGGCACTCTCGACACGACCCGCAAGAATGGTACAATTACACAGAAGACAAACACTTTGAGTGAGTAGAAATACTTTGATTGAATATATAAAAAAATCTATTTTGCATTGTATAAATTCACTTTTTCACATCCAAAATGTAATTGTTATATGTAAACAATGTTTGTAAATCCCAGGCCCTGAAGATGATCTCAATAAAGATCGAAACGTTGGCACGATAAAGAAAATGTTTTTCTGAAACCTACGTCACACCAGACCGCATCTCATGATTTCTAAATAAATATCGATTAACGGTCACTAATCACCACACATATCACTCTATGATTTCCTCCTGCATTCTTCTTCTTTGTAGTCTGTTGAGACTTTATAGGATGTGGTAAGGAGTGTTTCCGAGTTGACGTAGAAGTCCTCATTTCTAGGTTTTAAGTCTAGATTTTCTGATTTATTATTATTGTATGGCCGAAGTGTTTAGTTCCCGTCCATTTTAATTTTGTCTTTAGGATAAATAAGCTTTTTTCCTTTCTCCTTGCATAAATATTTCAAATGAAGTTTAGCAGTGTTTCTAGTGGCATATGTTCGCCGGTCTTAATGTTTGGGTAGCTTATTTTTGCTGAGCTTCGGTTCACTAGAGGGAATTTTGAGTCTTATAACTGCCGTACACAATAATCGACCAATAATACAGTCTACTCGTTTAAATGTTCAAAATAAATTTCCAACCTAAAGAAACTCTAGTTTTATTTTAAAAACTTCTTGAATGAGTTTCCTCTTGGAATAGCATTCAACTTTAAAAGTTCAATTGAGTAATTATGGATCCACGCCTAAGGGGCCAACAAAGTGTAAAAAGAAATATTAATTGTCTTAAATGGAGTTTTTTTTAAGCAGTTCGTCCTTAAAAAAACGGAAAAACGTTACTTGCGAAGCTTTTGTACAATGAAACAAAATACATCATAGATCCATTTTGCGACATAACATTGTTTTGTTTTCAGTACAAAATCAATTCTAACATACACTATGTTATAATTATAAACACTCGAATTACAAATTTTGAGTTTATTATTGAGAAAAATATATTTTATGGAGAGAAAAATTTTTCCGTTACTCGATATCAGACGTCCTAGAGGCGACCTTGTCGGACGAGACAAAGAAGGGAGAAAGCAGACGTTTTCTAGGTGACTTTTTCTGTGTCATTTGAGGTCTATTTTCCTGATAGTCTTTCTTATATAGAGAATAAATATGACAGTGCGAAAAAAAATACGAATATGTAGTCGAATCAATGCGAAATGGTTGAAGAAAGATTATCACAACAATGAACAACCGTAGTGTGAGAAACTTGGAGAAAATGAACAAAACAAAAATAAATGTGTGAAAGTTAGGAAATGAATTTTCTCCAGAGGCTTGATTTTAATGTAGTAAAAATTCAAATTGTGGAAAAAAAAAGTTTTTTTGTGTTAATATTTACACAATTAAAACAAGAATGGACAAGTTTGTCATTAAAACTTGAAAGTGCTCGGTATCGTGTAATAATCTCTTGTCGTTTCATCGGTGTGAGATTCCATGCTGTTCACTCAGTCCTAAGTACCGTACTTTATGCACAATTGGTGGAGGGATGGTATGGTAATAAGGATACGTAGCGTACGATGCAACTGAGCAAGCGAGAGCCCAAAAAATCCTGAATAAACAAATGCTAATTAAGCTTTTGATTCTGAGAGGTGATGGACTTGTAGTTTTGTAAGTTCCGATTATTTTAGACCTATCCTTGCTGTTTTGGTAGTCAAGTTTTTTTATAAGAATACTAGGAAGCGGGGCTTGTACCTTCCTAGTTCTCTTGTTCAGTGCAATATACTCAATCCTTTTTTTTAGAAGTATCAGGTCATTGACTGTTACTGCTACAATTTCATTCTCTGATTTTTATTTGTATGTTAGGTTAAATCTCCTTTGAGCTGTTGCTTAGCATTCGATGATGACATGGGTGGCTGTTTCCTTCTCTTCAGTGCGTAATCTGCAGATGGGGTCATCGTTGTATATCCCCATGTTGTGCAGATGTTTTCTTAGATGCTAGTGACCAGTTAGAAGTCCTATCACTCCTCTGAGTCTAGCCCTCTCCGTTTGCAGCAGTGAGTTTGTCAGTCTTGGTGAGGGTTGTTTCATCATAAGTTTACTACGTCTAGCACCGTTGTCCGCCAGTACCGTACCTTGTCCGCAGTGGGGAGAGGGATATTTTTTCCTAGAGTGAAGATGTGAGAGTGGAATTTTATTATCTTCTTTTCATACCATGTTTCCAGTAAGGTGTGATGTTTTTGAAGGTTCCGAATGGAAATGACTGAAACAGAGTTACTTTGGAGAATGGCTGTATCGTCTGCAAAAGTTAGGGTGGTGGCTCGAGGATGAGGAGGTCAGCTGGGCACACCAGGTGGGGACCAGAACACCTCCCTGAGGAAATACAGTGAGGTTAATTTAACCTATTTAACCTTTAATTCGGAAGGTTAATTTAAAATCAATGATAGTACTTTTTTCAATTTAAAATATTAAAACGCGCCAAACTAAGAAATAATAATAGTAAACAGCCTTTATTAGTTCCTGGGTAAATGTCCTCGACCCATTGAAATGGTTTGTTTTTTCTGTGTATGTCTTTTTGTTTTCTTTACTATTTGTTTTCTCATGTATTCGAAATCCTGACATTCTGCTTATCTGAAATAGAACTTGACATCACTTACAGGATATCCAAAACAACTTGGTCAACCGCAAAACGAGACTCTTAATTTGTTCCTTCTATCTTTAACTCAGAAGGCTTTCTCACAGTCTACAAATGATAAGTAGATGTTTAAATTATATTAAATAAATGAATAAATATTAAATACTTCAAAGAATTACACAAACACACAGAAGAAAGTAAGTTGGTCCGTCTGACAGACAAATCCAGCAAAGATAGGCAAACCAAACACAAAATTGCTTCATCCCTCTGCAGGCGACATGAAATATCAGAAATTTATTTTGTTATACGATAGAGGTCAAAATTCGGAAAACTGTAGTGTAATTTGTCCAAGATTTATTCCTAGTCATACCATGATGAAATCAAGTCAGTGAATAGTGAGCAATCATCACAATCAAAACCTGTTTTCGTTTACCTCTCTGTGTGGGCTTATTTGTTTATTTATCTCGTTTTGATTCAACAAAACCAAGTGGAATCAGCAAATAAAACTGTGACAGTTCCACCCACCTCCATAGAATTTTTCACCAGTCAAAAAACCTTCATGCAAGTCTTTTATACATTTAAATTGTGCCTTTACTTTCATGATGTAAGAATTTGCTATATATTAGATCGTCGATGCTGAAATTGTGAAAAAAAATCGAACCTGAGGAATTTTTCAATAATTGTACAGTAAAAGTTATATTTTTGAGGAAAATGTTCTTATTTTGCAAAGGCAATTGAAGGCAATTTCACTTTTAACATTTTGAAGATCTGCATCCGGGAAAATCTAGAACGAAACGATAACCAGATACGACGATTGAACTTGCTTTACATAAAAATCGTTCGGTTGGAAAATGATCGCTGATTCGAGGTCCGAGGATGAACTGGCTCGATAACTATCGTCGTGCGCCTTCTCGGTCAGGATGCACTGTCGATGATAACAGTCGGCCCATTGTATTCAATTTAAAGCATTTAACAGACGAGACAGGACAGCAAAAAAGAGGTAACTGGACCAGAAACGTCTGCATCTGGGAAAAGCCCCAACCGTTAGTGACTCTGGGTCATTCCTGTAAAACTTTGGAATGACAAATTTAAAAATTTAAAAAAAATTCTATCACACATACTACTATTAGTAATAAAATGTAAAGAACTATAGCCCTGAGGGAAGGTTAATTAATTTAATTCGACCTACTACTAATGACGCTAATTTTAATTGGCCAATTTTCCCGGTGAGTTAACAAAGTGACTAATGATGATCATCACTAATTCGTTTAAAATGGCATAAAACAGTTCATTTCTTTCCTGCGAGCAGACACTGGATTCCAGTGGGCCTGAAAAATTTAAATTTAACCCTGAACTGCCTCTAATTTATGCAAATAAAATTTGCCTACCTCCGATAGCCGAAAACAGAGAAATAAGTCGGATTCCAAAGGTGAACGTATTTTTATTAAGGCGAATAACTTAAAAAGCTTTCTCGTCTTGGCTTTTAATAAGACACCCCAAGATTCCTCGCTTCCTTCCTTGCTAAAACAAAAACGCCAATCTGAACGTCGAAATCGTGACATACCTGTTGTAAAGTAGGTTGAATTTTTCAAAAATGGGCGCGGTTGATGTTGAAACGTTGGGACAAAGTATTCTTTATGACAATCCGCAAATCATTGCTATAACAATGATTTGAACATTCCTACTTGTTTTGTTCTCCATTGAGTGTTTACCTCGTTCCGGATGGAACTCGTTGTAAATTATACACATGATGCTCCAGAAAATGGTGACAGCTAACATGGAATTTAAAGGCAAAATTCAATGCAAATATGTTCGCAAATAAGTACAGATTAATTTGGCATTTTCACACAGTAAGCGTGTGAGATCTGTTAAAAACGTGGGGGTTTCTGTGAGTGTGTCTGTGAGAGAGAGAGAGACAGACAGACAGAAGGGGGAAAAGAGAGAGAGAGAGCGAGAGAGAGAGAGAGAGAAATATGTAGTTGTTTAGAGAAAGAAGAAGAAAAAGAGCGAGACGTAGAGAAACAAATAAAAATAAATATATAGCTATATAGAGGAAGAGGAACAAGGAGAGAGAGAGAGAGAGAGAGAGATAATATATGGAGAAAGAAGGAGAAGAAAATGAGAGAGAGAGAAACACATAATATCGGGTTGTCCGGAAAATAATGCAGGATTTTAAGTTTTCATTAAAAAAAATCTATATAAAATATTCTGTTTACGTTTACAGGATTACTCATTTGTATGAATGTCAACACTNGAAAGAAGGAGAATAAAAAGAAGAAGAAGAGAGAGAGAGAGAGAGAGAGAGAGAGATTGAAAAGAAGAGGAGTGAGAGAGATACGCTTATTAAGAGTTATTATATTCAGATTATCAGAGAAAGTGTAAGGAAAAAAGTAAGTGAGAGAAAGAGCGCAGAGAAAGTGAGTAAAAGTGGAAGGAGAATAAGAGAACGAGTGAGAGGGATATGTAGGTAACGAAAGAGAGAAAGAGAGAATGAGAGAGAGATAATATATGGAGAAAGAAGGAGAATAAAAAGAAGAAGAAGAGAGAGAGAGAGAGAGAGAGAGAGAGATTGAAAAGAAGAGGAGTGAGAGAGATACGCTTATTAAGAGTTATTATATTCAGATTATCAGAGAAAGTGTAAGGAAAAAAGTAAGTGAGAGAAAGAGCGCAGAGAAAGTGAGTAAAAGTGGAAGGAGAATAAGAGAACGAGTGAGAGGGATATGTAAGTAACGAAAGAGAGAATGAGAGAGAGATAATATATGGAGAAAGAAGGAGAATAAAAAGAAGAAGAGAGAGAGAGATTGAAAAGAAGAGGAGTGAGAGAGGATACGCTTATTGAGAGATAATATATACAGATTATCAGAAAGAGTGTAAGGAAGACAGAAAGTGAGAGACAGAGAAGAGAAAGTGACTGAAAGGGAAAAGAGAATAAGTAAAGAAGGGAAGGGATATGTAGATAAATAAAGAGAAAGAGTGAGAGCGTGAGAGCCAGAGAGAGAGAGAAAGGGAGAGGAGTGAGAGGGGATACGCTTATTGAGATAGTCAGCGAAAGGGAGAAAGAGATACAAAATGAGAGTGAGTGAAAGGGGAACAGGGATATGTAGTTAAAGGAAGAGAAAGAGTGAGAGCCAGAAAGAGATAAAGAGAGAGAGAGAAATAGTGAGAGAGGGAGAAAGAGAGACGGAAAGAGTGTGGCGTAGAGATATGGAGGATGAGTGTTTGTGAGTGGAAAATAATTTTAACAGATTTTGTAGACTAAATGCTTGGAGATTATTTTGTCTTCTGTCCATATAATTTATTATATTCGGAATTTTGTTTTTAACAGGGCAACATAAAACATAAATAGAAGTTTCAACTTGAAGACAACGCCATATTAGGTTGTTCTGAAAGAAATGGAAACAGGTTTCCACTTTCTTAAACCAACATTTGACAGATTTAGCATTTCGTTTGCAAAAAAAAGGTGAGAAAGTTCCAGAGGATGAAATATGTTGAGTTTGTGGGCCATGAACCCGACGGTCCGGTCGTGTGAAACGGGATAAGCTACTCGACTGCTGAAGGCGATTTGGACTGAGTAGACTGCATCCAGGATTGCTGCAAAGCACTTCATCTCCTGCTCGACGACGCGTAGCGAAAATAACCGATTCGCGAAAAACCGGTCCTTTTGCCATGATTTAACCTGTCAGTTTCCAGAGCCACCATTTCGCGGCCGGTATCTTCATTTCATCTCGGGTCGACTTTTTTCCCTTGCCCTCGGCTTTCACCGGCCGCCTCCGGAAACACGATAATCCGCCACAATAGATTCGCAAAACATGAATGCAAATTTTGGAACGGGATCTCGCAACCCCACTTGGATTATGTTAGTTTCCAGGCTGTCACTTTTAAATATCAACACGTGAAAGTGTAATTGCAATTACCTGTTCCGATTTTCCTCTACCCTCTTCTCCTTTGTCGAAATTACTGTTCTATTTGCTCTACGATTTTCACTAATTATTTCCATTCCCACGGTATCATCAAAAGAAAGGCTTTTGTTGAAGGCTAATAGATTGTCAAGAATTTTGATCAAACAATGCATAAAAGGAATAGCAAAAATCTCTTGGTACTACAAACTTTCAATGTCCTGTTCTTAATCATATATACAAACAAGGTCAAAAATGGTTCGTCTCATTTTTGTTAACGTTTTACAGTCAAAAACATGTTTTTCCTCTACATCTTTCTAAATTTTACACTATTAACAATCATGAAAAAAAAGGAAATGTTGTAGATTTATTAAATAAACTAAAACATGAGCTCTTTTAAATATTTCTAGGCTTGGGTACATGCTGATCATGTAGTCATAAACTACCCATTTGTTTTTGTACTTTCTGATGAAGTCGTAGTGTTTCCTGGAAGTCCAAACAGTTTCCTGGAAAAAGTGTTTTTCATAATCTTTTTATACTGCAAGGCCTATTAACTCTCTGAAGTCATTGTCGACATTAGTCATCTGTTGATAGTCTCATTTTTTAAGTAGTATTTTACTAGAGCACGCCCTGTTTTTTCAGGTTTTTATTCCTTTCTGCTGAGCAGGATTTGCATTTCTTCTATTGGGTTGGTTTTGCATGTAGTCTTTTTGTATGCCTGGCATATATTTGCCAGTATCTGTTCTATTGTCTAGAAGCCAAATTTTCATGTTCATTATTGTTCCTCCTGTTTATGACACAAAATCATATTTGTGTATATGTATTTCACGGTTCTCTTTTTAACATTGGTTGCATTTTTATCTTTCCCTCAAGTCCAGAACGCACTGTAGTGTTAAATATTTATGGATCCTAATTTTTTGAAGGAGGCGACTTTTATTGAACTGATCTTGTAGGATTGAAAAGCCTCAAGTCCTGCCTGACGATCTGATAATATTATTATAATCGCACCCTTGAGTTTTTGTTATTTATTTCATGTGAAATGTTTCTAGGAGTAAGTAATTGGGCTTGAAAGTTGGTGTTGAATACCTGAGCCCATTGGTGCTCATACTGAAACCCCTTTATGCCATTTTTTTCCATTTTTTATCTTTGATCAGCCATAGAATTAGAATTAGAATATACCGTAGAAGAGCTCCAAATGTTTTTCCTTTACATTATGTTCTTGTTCCAATCTTTTCGTGTTTACAAATAGTACCAAATTGTCATTAAAATTTGTTCTTTTTAGTAAAATAAATTGTTACCAGCAAGTCAATCATCGATTGAATCAATGATCGAAAGAACTGTTGCTGTGATGGCCACTTCAGAATTCAAAACCCGGTGCCATAAGCTTACCCCTCTGCAATTCATGGAGGTTTTAAAAAAAATTTAATTCCTGTCAAGTTTTATTTCGTCACCTTTTTTTACTAAAGTGAAGAGTTTTTGAGATATTTGCTGAACAACAGACAAAAACATTTTACTAACCACTTGAATTACTGTAAGTTCTCAAAGCTTAGTTAGAATTTTCGGGAACATCCTGCATATACAATTTCAAAAAATCTCTGTACAGACAGATTTGTAATTAAAAAGAACTGATAAAAAAATCTGAGAGAAAAACAAAACAACTATATATTATGATAAAAAAACATGGTCTATCTGCTACAATCGTTTTTTCCGTCTAATTAAACCTTATTATTTTCAAATTAACATTTTCTTTACTTTAAGTTCATTCCTTTTAACTTTTTACCATTTTTAATTTCGAATTTGCTCTTTCTTACTATTAAAATAACTGTTTATTTATAACATAAAAACCTAGAAGACTGTATGAAATGTAAGCATGTAAAGTAAAATTCCTACGTTTGAAAAAACAAAACAAAAAACAATTGGGCTCTTAAAAACTATTTGAAAATTAATTTCAAATAAAATTAAAAATTATAGAAAAGAAAATATAAAAATAAAAAAAATTCCTTTTATTTTTTTAAATATATAATAATTTTTCACATTTCTTAAATTAAGGTTAAAAATTATAATTTAAAAAAAATTGAAGAAAAGAAAAAAGAAAATTAATAACTTTATTTTATATAATTTTAAATTTTAATTGAAGTTAATTTTCATGTAGTTTTTAAGAGCCCAATTAATTTATATTTAAAAAAACTCAAATTAAAAAAAAAGAATTGTAATTAATTTTTATATGGTTTTCTAAACAACCTTTTTCTATTAAAAAAATCTCAACGATACGAAAATTTTAGATTACATGCATCTATGTATTTTATACCATACCAGGGTTAATTTGAAGTAAAAAAATGAAAATTTTGAGAAATAGTTTACGTTTTAATAGCCGTATTATATATATTTTATAAAATATATTTAAAAAAAATTCAAATTAAAAGAAAAATTCTTTATTTTCTATATTTTATAATTTCAATTAGTTTTAATTGCATATCGTTTTAAAAGCTCAATTATTTTTATTTTAATGTTTTTGCAAATATAGAACTTTTGCTTTACGTGCTTACATTTCACACCTCCTATTAATTTGGAATAAAACTCGTAAATATGAAGGTAAATGGTTAATTTAAAAGTTTAAAGTAAAGAAAAAGATAATTTGAAATTAAAAAAATGGTCAATTTGAAATTTTAAAGGGTGAATTGGACGGAAATATCCTACAGCGAAAAAAAAATTTATCAAAATTTTTTTCCTATCCAAATTTTACTTGACTCAATACCAGGCTTGTTTTGTAAAGTTAAAACGTTCCAATAATATTTGAAACAGTTCAATTTGATCATTGAACTAACAAAACCATGTAATAAGATTCGATTTTTGAGTAATTTCAGTAATTAATCGTGACGGACGTATAAATTTAATTAATTGCCAAAGCTGATTAAGGTATTAGAAAGTCCACAATAATATAATACATAATGATCAGATTATAAATCTAAATAATTATAATCAATCTTTTATTAAAGAAAAAGACTAATCGTGGGGCGTAAATTTTATGCATTTTAAAGTTATGATAAATTACGTTTCAATGTAAATTATACAGCTATATATTTTTTTATTTTGGTGTTCAAAAACTCATCAAACACAATTTTAATTTGATTTTAGGGTTGTATGTATTTTGTTTCAAGGCTGCTTAATTATTTGTAATTGATGAAGAAACCATCCAACCCTAGTGCTCCCCTTTTCCAGAAACCGCGTAAACGGACACTTCCATAACTCAAAACCGACTTCTGGCAAATCACTCATCCATGCCGGGTAACGGCGAGGCGATGATGTAAAAAGCGGCATACCTTTACGTCCGAGTTGTCACATTTCTAGGTTTGGGATCAGACAAGAAAGATCTGGGTGAGCCTTCGTGCGAGCCTAATCGGACCGACTCGCTCAACATTATCTCCGCCACCCCCGTGACCCGTTTAAAATCCCAAAGAACCCCAAGAACCCAGGGAACCCGACCTGGTGCACTCGGGAACAAAGAATCATCGCCGGCTTTCAGCACACATGCATATCCGGCCTGATGGAATCCGGTCTTACCCATACTTGGGTACGAGTAGAAAACTAGCAATTTTGAATTACGATAATGTTTGGCAACCTCAATGTCAACTGCGTTAAGCTAATAACAACGCTATTAATAAGTAATTAAATGTTTCGAAAGAAAAATTATTGTAAAGCACTACAGAAATCCGATATATTGTAATTACTGTCAAAATTGTAATTAAATGCTAAAAAACGATCAGGGATGAGGCTTGTTATTAAGAAAACACAATTTGATAACACGCAGCCTTTTTCCAGCTAGGCTTAAATTAATAATTTAAAAGGTCAACAAATATGACCATCTATTAACAAATTTGAAACAATGGTTGTCATAAAAAAATTAGTTCACCTATACACACATTTTCTACTACGATAAGCTAATTCGAACAAAGTAACTGAAATACCTTGTAATAAGGCGGGGTACTAAGATGAAGTTGTGGTAGCAGATAAGCGCAGTTTATGAGAGAAAAGCGGAAATAGGTATAGAAAGAGCACCAAAGGAGAGCTGAGCATAAAACACTGGCAAGAGCATCGATCTGAGAGCACGGACAAACTGATCAGTAAATAGAATGAATGGTTAGATCGGAGTTAGCTAGGGGATATGTCACACTCTATTTTTAACTGGACAGGGATGCTTCAATTATTTATACAAGATGGTCAATGTAGATGATGATGATGATAAGGAAGCTTGGGTTTGGTATTCTCCATGTCAGCCATCAAAGCACTAAGCTCAAATATCATTAGTTCAACGATGGTGTTGAACTGCAAAACCAAATTAAACTTATTAGGTACGCAGTACAACGACAGAACAAATTCAGTCTCTGCTGGGTCCCAGACACATGGGAGTAGAAGGCAACGAGAAAACGGACCCCCTTGTAAAGAAAGGGACTGCTATACCGCTAACCCGAACCCTTTTGTGGCATAAGAACCCACACTATTAATGAGTACCTAAGACTAAAGGACAAAAAGAAAACGAAGGAACAATGGAATTCACTCATTGAACACAGACAATCCAAGAAACTGCTAACAAATTTTGGAAGAAAAGAAGTTACGGAATGTGTCAAAGGAAGAAGGAACAAACTACGAATCCTATCGGGATTCTTAACAGGACACTGCAAGCTAAATTTACACTTAAAGAAGATTGGAATAATCCAAGACAGCACATTCAGATTCTGCAAAGAGGAAGAGGAGACACCAACATACCTAGTAACAAACTGTGGTTGCCCGCAAGAGGAAGTGTAACCATTGTGGGATGTACAATGTGACATGTCAATTTCCTCGATGAAATAGGACGCATCGGTGTGCTTTAGGTAGAGAACGGGGAAACAATACAATCTTAAAGGGCGCAGTATATTACACCCCGACTAATACATCTACAACTACAACTTGGTATTCAAGTACCGCAACCGTTTGGCTCATTGCAGTTTTTCTAGTTCAGCTCAATTACTCCTTCCTTCTTCTATTCTATTCTTTTATCTTTAGTTCGTTTTATAACCTAAAAATGGGACCGTTGAATATACATATCCATGTGGTGAAGGTATCAGATGCCGTTGACTAGTATAGCTCTATCACTCCCTCAGTTTTACCTTGATTAACTGTACCAATACGTTTGCCAGTTTTGATGAGAGTCCTTAAATCGTGAGTTCAGTCAGTCTGGCACCACTGCAGCCCATCCACTGTTCCTATTAATTTTTATGGACCCATCACCTTAATCTTGTAATTTGATTCAATGTTACGTACTGTGCATGTAGATAGTTTTGCAGATTTTCCTCTGGCCAGTTTGTCTGCTTGGTCATTACCCCTTTTCTGCCCTGGCAAGGTTTTGCCGACCTTTGTAGCAATGTATTTGTCAGTTTTTGTGAGGGTTCTTTTATCATCAGTATACTTTGTCAGGGACCTCCTCAATTACTCCTTTTGTGCTTTGTGAACCCATTCTTAATTTGAGGAGTCTATGTTTATAATGTTTAAATTGTTATTCAAATTATATGTTCTGGGCCTTGCTCTTACATATCCTCTGGCCAGTTTGCTTCTCAGGTTTTGGATGTATTCACTGATTATTTTGGGTGTGAATTTTCTGTATGCGAATGCTTTTAGAGCTGCTTGCCTGTCTGATCTTATACTATTTTTTTTGTCAGTGTAACCTCTATTGAGGTTTTCTAGGGCATTCTGCTTGAAAAATCGAGGTGTGCTTCCTTATTGATTTTGATTGAACCTGACCCAGTTCCTTCATTGGTTTTGGAGTGTGTGTACCATGAAATTATATTTGATTCTGATTTCTTCTTCTCTGCAGACTGTTAATACTAAATGGGATGTTACAGAGGAAGTTTCCGGGCTGATTAATCAGCCTCCATTTCTGGCAATAGGTGGGATATTTTTGGTTATTGTTGAATGCTCGAAATATTTATGTGCTCGTTCAATTTATTTGTTTTTGGGGTTTTTCTTTCTTTTCCTCGCTTCTTCATGTTAGCTTAGGCTTGCATAGGATATATCTGACCCGGTTTTTCATTTGATTTTTGGTTTTTCTTTTTTGACCCGGTTTTTCATTTTGATCTAAAGATCAAAATAATTTAGATTAAGTTGCCAATTTTTTTCTAAAGTAGTCATGAAACGAAAAGAAGAAATCGCCAAGAAATAAGGTAAAAGGGAAATTTAAAAGCAATTATTGTTCCACATTAAGAACCGTCGTATATGCCAAACCTTTATCCTATCTCTATTACTGAAATGTCTGGCAGTCCCAAAAGAAGACGATTTTTTCGAATTCGATCCAAGATGAAGTGAAAACTTCACCTGGAAAAGTTCCAGGTTAAAAGTCTTATAGTGAAAAGAGAAAGTCAAATAGAAAAATGCTTAGTTTAGCCTCATGTTTTAATCATTCCAAAGCCACGACTTTTTGGATGACTAATTTTTACTGTTTTTCTACTTTAAAAAACAGTTCTTGACCTGCTTATTCCTAAAGACTTCTCGAATTTTAATATTTTTATCAAACCAACTAAAAACACCACATTTTGCACAAGACTATTTTTTTTATTTATGTAAACTTATATATTTTTTATTGTTTCAGATATATCAGGAAAGGCCGATCTACAAGTAAAAGTAAGTACCGATAAAAATTACTTTTAAGATATCAAGGCAAGAAAGATTGTATGTACATTCCTAGGTATAATAAAATCGTACAACCGGTAGGATTAGTTTAATTAAAAAGCAATAATTCGTAGGGTTATAAATCTCTATAAAATAATGGATTATTAATTACTGTTTCGTCATGAATTTTAAAATATCCAAACGTTTCTTAAAAAAATTAAATTGACTCTTAATTGATAACTAAATGACTTGATTTACCACTTAAGCCTCAGATTTTTCTTTATCCTTTATCCAGATCAGCTGTTTTTATGAGCGGGTTTCCGTTCCTCCGAAGTGGACTTTCTTAGGCAACGCGTTCGCCTAGGCCATCATTTACACACTTAGAGAAAACGTGTTCGTCCCAGTCCCGAGGACTTAATAATACGATAAAAAACAAGCTTATTATGCCATCTAAGTTTGAAATACGCCTAATTTTATGTGTCTAGATCCCCCGTTAAAGGAAATCCGAGCGATTTATTTAAACAACATTGCCATTATGTCGTGTTTATTAGCATAAATCTTGATATCAGAGTACAAACAACACCTTCCAACGTCTGTGCCTGATTTGTTGCTGTTCCTGTTTTTCTATTCGATTCTTTACTACAGCATGTGTTAATTTGTCATGTGTCTTTTTTGATATGCTTTTTACGGGGAATTAAATTATTTTTAAACCTTAAACACCAGCTTGATGAAGATGATACAATGTCCAATTTTTTATTTTGATAGGCCATAAAAATACAATAATTTCTGAGATTTCTTATTGGGATTAGCGAGGTGATCAGGTAGGTAGTTCGCAAGTTCATCCTGGTCCGTCAATCCTCTATGTTTGTCTGTCAAACGCGTTTCTGAATTTGGCAGTCTTCAGAGGTGAGTTTTTGCATTTTCCCAATCTTGTCCTGTTTGAACAATCTTGGATTTTTTTTCGTATTCTGCGGAGTGATAATCATGTAATTGAATCGTTCCCAGTCATCGTGGTCCGCCTATCCTCGCCGTATATCCCTGTCTTACGCATTTCGGTTTCTCACCAACTTTACTAGTAGGTTTGTGCGCTATTTTTACAAAAGTGTGTCGTATTATTTTATATATTTTTCTAAAATTGAGAAATCTAGATTCAGCGAATGTAATTATATATAAATAAGGCTACGGGCATATAAATATTTACTACAATTAATATCTGATAATTCACTGTTGTTAATTAATTTACATTATATTGCATTTTTAAGAGTGAGTTTTTTTGCAATGAAAACTTTGGCTAAATTCACTTACTTTGTTTAGTAAGTTATATCAACTGAACAGGCACTGTTTGATGGTGTTAACAATATTTCAAATGAAGTGGGTAAAGGTTATCATGTTTTGGGGATCTTTCTAAGGCTGGGATTGAAAAAAGGCTTTTGACTCGTCGATCATCGATTGCTATTTAAAAAAAAATTAAAATTAATAGGACTTGTTGAGGTTCCACTTAAACTTAATGAGACTTATTTAGTGGGTAGTACTCAGACAACAAAAGTTGGAACAGTGTAGCAATCCATTGCCTATCGTCTCTGGCGTCCCTCATGGGACGGTTTTAGGTCCCCTGTTTTTCCTTTTATATAATAATGATATTTTAAAATTGAAAATATCCCGTAAAGTTTAAAGTTATGCTGATGATACGTGCTTGATTTTTTTTCTGGAAGGTTAACTGGATAAAATTTGTTTGTACCTATTGTTTGCTTGTTACAACATGGTTATCCCCTAACTGTTTATTTTTAAACAATGATAAATCATTGTTACATTTTTTATTAAGTACATTTCATTTTTCATTAAGTAAAAGATTATTTTTAAATAGCTTTAAATTTTGTTTCCATGCGTGTATTAATCCCATTCCAATTACAAACAATAATAAATATTTGGGAGTTATATTGCTATTTGCAATGGTTTTTTTTCTAAATAAGCTGAAAGTCGCTACCGTGTCCGAGAACCATTCTTAAATCCGGCAGCATGCCTACACGCTCTCTGTATGGAGCCAAGGCATGCCACGCCTCTGTTATGTAGGACACATCGACCAATCTTTCTCTGCGTAAGGGGCACGGCTTTTTTTTTAGATTCAACACCAATAAACTATGATATTTTTCAGGTTCTAAAATTTATACAGTTTTTAAAATGGTCTTGGTTGTATGTAGTTAAAAATAACCTTTTTTGCTGAACCACACAATGACTATCGAACAAGACAAAAAGTAATTACTAATACATTTATATTCAAAGTAAATACTAATTTTTACTTTAATTTTTCATTAAACGTTGTTTTTAGGATTCTTTACAATCATAAAATTAATTTTAACAAATTTAATACTCATTATGATTTCAAAAAATTTATTATTGTAAAAATTTTAAATTTATAATTTGAACTTTCTTTGTTGTATATTTGGCATCATTTGGCGATCATTGTATTATTTAATTTTTATTTTATCTTGAATTTATTGCATTTTATTTTATTTTTCTCTCTTCGTTATTTTTCTTTTTTCTTTTATTTATTTTGTCTTATACACCTTCTAAATTCTTTTTGATTGAATTTTTAGCAATTTTGTTGACTGACATTATTCTTGCCACCTGTTAAAAACGCTGCTTTTATGTCACAGGCGAAATTGTGCAGATTGGTTAAATGACTTAATTTTTAGTTATTCTTTTGTTATTTTATCCTTCAATTTTTTCTCTTTTTATGTTTTATCTTACTATACTACTGTACTT
The DNA here is from genome assembly GCF_000648675.2 of Cimex lectularius. Lineage (NCBI taxonomy): Eukaryota > Metazoa > Arthropoda > Insecta > Hemiptera > Cimicidae > Cimex > Cimex lectularius. Next base: position 3,306,241 of record NW_019392813.1, read on the forward strand.
TTTGCAAATAAAATTATTATTATTATTAATTATTATTGAGATCGTTAGATGCGGTCTGGTGGGTGTGACGTAGGTTTATAAAAACATTTTCTTTATTGTGCCAACGTTTCGATCTTTATTGAGATCATCTTCAGGGCTCAAAGTGATCGTTTCTGTGTAGATGTGTCATTCTTGTGTATCGTGTTGCCAGTGCCCTTATTAATATACAACTTTAACTATGCAATTAATTGACAAATAATTTAAATAGAAGGCAATTAAATAATTAATCTTAAATGTAGTTAGTCATCCCTGGAAGTCCAATAGCACAGTAGAATTTCCAACAAAACGAGCACTCCTACCAACCATTATTTAAAGGCACCAACCTTCATCCAGACAAATGGATTCCACAAATTTTAGAAAATCTTCCTGGATCCTGTAGATCAGTATTTTTTCACTTGTAGTGGCCAAATGTTTCTCCTTCATGAACAACTTTTATATCAGAGTACGCATGCTTCGGAACATTTCACATCTATAAATGATTCCATTTTGCTGTTGATGAGAGGGTTGTTAATTTTCCAGAATCTTTTGAGATATGCTCTGTCTTTTTAGCATTCTGGAGGAAATTGTTGGAAAAACCTTTTTTCCTGCTGAGCCTTTTTCTGGATTAGTACATGTTCCCATTGGGTTTCTTCCTTATCTCTTTTTTCCGTATACAATTGGCACTTGGGTGAATGAACCTAGCAATTTTTCATCAAGGGCTGTGTTTTTTGCATATCTATCATAGGTCGTTCCCAAGGATACCATTATGAGCTTTTACCCAATCTCTTGTACTTAATTTGTATTATTTAAAGTATATTTGTTTGACGTACTTATTATTCGTAAAATGAGAAACTAGGGAATGTTCATACTTTGGATGGAGCTTAACTCGAAACGGCACCTAATCCCAGGTGTATGTATTTTGTAACCCGGCTGAAAGAACTCGCGGCAAACTGTGATTATCGGCCCCAGAGCAAGTTTCACTCATATAACTGTAATGGGAAAGGGAAAGAGAGAATTTTTTCCCCGTATCGCGAGCCCGTCCAGTATCGGGCCGGTTCTATTCGGCCGGGCGCCTCGAACCTGGAGATTCAGTAGGTTAAAAGGATGTTGTTATTAAACGGCCCATTTTCCATCCCAAAACCTTTCTCAAAGGGGATCTAGCAGGGCCGGCGGAAGGACGTGGGCAAATTGAAAAAAAAAAATTACGTTTAAGTAGTCTCGACCCCATTATGCTCCTGGTTCCGGTCAAAACGCACCACTTTGTGCTTTAATGACGGCCTACGGCATAATTGAATTTATTTTCCGATCGAAAAATCATTATTACCGATTGAAAATTTTACATTTCCTTATTGGTACCACAGGCTTTCTGCTTATTGATCGATGGGATGCTTAATCGATGGAAAAAATTTTGTCTCTTGCAATTACGTCTTATTACTCCTTTTAGGGTAAAATAATTCATTCCTAGCACGTGGTAGCGTTCCTATTGTGATTTTTACCCTCACTCTGACCATTGCCAACACTGTATCGAGGACACATGTGGCTGTAAGGAAACGCTGTCACCCAAGAAGAGGATGAAGGACAGGATGTAATTCGGGAGCTCTTAAACCAGCTATGTGACTTTTTTTACGCGGGTTAGCAACATCAGAGGTCATATAAACCCTCAGGGTGCCGCTGTTTTTGAAAAAACGTATGTCCGGTTGGAATGAAGGGCCGCTGGATTCGAACCCGGGACCTTACAGTTATGAGCGCCGTGTCAAAGCCTAAACCGTTGCGGCCACCGACGCCCCTGTTACAATTTAAAAAAATGGATATGTCACGTTTAAAAATTGATATAATCGGTTGATTATAAAATAAATAATCAATCGTAAAAAATGTTTAAGATAATAATTAATTTCAATAGGTAAATAATTTTGTTACTATGCTAAATAGGAGTTATTCCCTTTATTACACGTTTTTGCACGATTTTGAGGCGTTTTTACCCGTGACTGCACATTTCGAGGTTTTCAATGCACGAAAATCCGGTCTTTACTGACGACTAAGGGAATTGGGGTTTCGATTAAAGAGATTTACGTTAATTTCGTTGGAAAATTTTGTCATCTTTCACGATAGGACTATTAAGGTCGTTATGAATTGGACAAGCGTGAGGGTTTATCATTTTTCGGAAGATTTTGCTTTGAGATATGCGGAAGCGCTTCTGGTTCTCGCGTTTTTTCATCGCAGGTTTCAGTGATATATTTCCAGTCGTGTTCCTTTTATACGATTTTAAGATTTTATCTCGAGTCCTGCAAAATGATGAACTAGCAGTTGGGCAGTTTTAGGTCATCCTGGTCCACATATGAACCGTTTTGGTTTTTCAGACGCGCTACAGCATTTCACTAATTGAATCATTTGCAGACCTTGGTCCATCTTTCATCTCTGGTGTTATCTGTCAAAAGCGTTTCTGCATCTCACCTTCTTCGAGGTGAGTTTCTGTATCATTTTTGTACAATCTTGGGCTTTTTCTTGAGTTTTGCGAAATCATAAACCTATCATTGGGTCGTTTCAAGACATCCTGATTCACCTATCCTCGGTGCTTTGGCTTGTCAGAAGTGTTTCTGGTTCTCGCCATTTTTTTTCATTTCAAGGTATTTCAACTAAGAGGTTATATGAACCCTCATGATGCCGGTGTTTTTTGAAAAAAGCCCATGTGTAAGTATATCAAGTTTGAATTCTGGGCCGTTGTGTTCGAACCCAAGATCTTTACCTTACAGAGATGAGCGCCGTGTCATCGCCTTAACCTTTGCGGCTACCGACGCCACTAACTCTCCAGTCGTAAATTTCTGTACACTTTTCACAACTATGTATTTTTTTATACAGTTGTGAGATCTGTACCTGAGGTTTGGGAAGTAATAAACATGTAGTAGTTCATCCTGGACCTCCTATCCTCGCTGTTTTGGTCTGTCAGATGCGTTTCTGAATCTCGCAGTCTTCAGAATTAATATTTTGTATAATTTTTTTATTTTCTCCGGTCCACCTTTCCTCGCTGTATTTGCCTGTCAGACGCATTTCGTTTTTTTTTTCTCGCAAACTTTACTAGTAGTCCTTTTTGTAAAATTGAGATATTTAAATTCATCGAAGTGATTAGTCCGTAGTTAAGCCTCTTATGGTCATCCTGGCCTGGTCCTATTATCCTCGCTATTTTGGTCAATCAAATGCGTTTTTGAATCTCGCAGTCTTCAGAAATGAGATTTTGTGTAATTTTTCCATCTTGTCCTCTTTTAACAATCGTAGATTGTTGAGTTCTGCGAAAGTGATAATTCCGTTCTTGTGTCGTTTCCAGCATCTTGGTCCTCCTTTCCTCACTGTATTTGCCTGTCAGACGCATTACGGTTTTTTCACAAACGTTAATAGTAGGTGTCCTTTTTGTAAAATTGAGATATTTAAATTCATCGAAGTGATTAGTCCGTAGTTAAGCCTCTTCAAGTCGTCCTGGTCCGCCTATCCTCGCTGTTTTGCTCTTTCCGACTCTGTTTTGTCGGTATATACCTAAAGTACTTCCAATTGGGCTTATTCTTCGGAAAAGATTGATATATAAACTAAATAACAAAAAGATAAACTAATGAAGATGACGGGAATTTGAAACGCTTGGAAACAACCTAACTACATGTTATACATTATTATCTACAGACCAGCAAGCCTTTTTCGTCATTTTTAAAAATTTTAATATGATATTCATCAAAATATTTTCTCATAAATATTAACTTTATTACGCAATGCAATTAAATGTTGCATAAGAAAAGATTACAGGCTATATAATTCTATACAATTAAAAGTCATCTTCAATATAATTATCTATTTCTTGCAGGTTTTAGCATAATTATGTATAAATGTGACATAGATAGGGGGACAACGATGTGATTTCGGGTTTATTAGTTGTTTAGACTAAAAAGGCAACAGAATGTGTGCCAGGCAAATTTACAAATTTTTAATAAAACAGTTCATGAATCTAAATTTTTCAGTAAATCGACATACTTTCAGGTCGTCTTATAATTGGAGAAAAGGGTACCAAGTTAGCAAGTGGATACATCTTAAAATGATCCCTCCCTTATAAATATTATTATCCGACGATAAATCCCGTCCAATAAATCACTCTTGAGTGTTTTCGTGGCGGAGAAAGTGGAAAAATAAAGGATGCCGATTGCCAGTGTTGGCTCCTGGGAGTGACTGGAGTTACACGCGGCGCCGATTGAATTGAAATAAGTATAGCCTGGGATAACCATCGATTCGATGGGGTAAATTGAATGCAAATTGCTTTCATGCGACTCTCTTTGCATTTAGAACTGACTTCAACACTGATGGCCGGGGAAAAAACCCACGGTAAATTTCGACTAAAAAGGTAAAAATATTCTCAGAAAACGAAAGTGTGCTAAAAAGAACCTCTGACACAGAAATTTTTCTCAGTCCCACTTGATTCACACAAGAGTTACCTCTTAAAGACAAAAGATTTACAATTTTTAAGATAGGTCGTTGGATCATTTTATATGTTGATGACAAATAACAAAAAACTTGAACCTCGCAGGAAAGTTGATCAAAATATATAACCTCAACTTTTTAAGTTAGTGATGCATTTTATATTAATTGTTAAAATGGAGATTTCCTTTTATTCCCTGTAGCTTTTAGTTCCTTCATAGATTTTTAAGTAACCGCTAATTAGTTTAGACTAAAGAGGTTTCGCATAACGTTTCCGCTATTTCAAGTTCAACGTTATATTTAACCATTTATGTCTATTTAGGTCTAGGGTGAAATGAAAAAGTTAGTGTCACGAGCGGGACTCGAACCAACGACCTTCGGTTATATTTAACGGATTTTACCGCTAACACTAAGTTTACTGGGGATTTTGCAGTAATTAGCCTATAGGCTTGCAAGCATTTGTGTTACAGAACAAAGGGAGCGTGCTAAGGATTTTCGCTTGATTGCTAGCAAAATTTAGCAAATGCTAAGGACCTGATAGTAGTAAAAGCTCTAATAAAAAATTTTATTAACCATTAATTACCTGGCGATTTTTAGTTTTGAAATATCACCATGATACAAACCATTACATAAATTTTAATGAAGTTAAGGTTGTTGAGATGGAAAAAATTTTGGGAAGGAGACTAATAAAGGAAATGCTTAACATTAAAGCAGATGTTAATTCATCGAATCTAAGAAGCGACATTAATAATCTTAGCGTCATCTACAGTGATTTGATTTAGTCTTCTTTTAATGTTAACTATGTTAATTCTGATTCTGGTTATCATTGGTTACCTTCCTATATTATTTTTCAAAAAATTAGTCATGCTTTTTCATTTTAATTTTATAAATAACTTCATTAAAGCTTTTAATTATTGTTATCTATTGTGTTTTTTTAAGTTTTTTAGAGGTTTAAAAATGTTTTATTGAAATCAAATTTATCTATGACGATGTAACGTGTAAGTTGACTTCTCTTTATTGATGAATTGTATGCCCAATTGTTTTGTAAGCCTAAATTGTTGTAATTGTCTGTACAGCCCCCGAAGAAGACTGTATTAAAGGTCGAAAGATTGGCGTAAAGTTACAATTACAAAACTTCTTTGCGAACGCAACCTTGATCCGCAACAAATTGATAAAAATTTTTATTATATTTCTACATAAATATTACTTTGTTTTTAAAAATGGCAATGTCTTCGACAAAAACCACTTTGTTGACTACAGAAATCCTTAACAAGCACGGTATTTCAGATAGCGTTCCATTAAATCTGCTTACGCCCAATTCAATCAAGTTTGCGTTACCGTTCACGCTAACGTTATGCAAAATCTCTCAAATAACCTTAGCTCTTCCCTGATTTCTGACTTTCGTCACTATACCGTTTTTCCGTGTTTATCTGACATCAAAAGCGTACTCCATCTGTTGAAATTTTAATTAATAAAAACCACTTTGTTGACTTTACCGAAATCCTTAACAAGCACGGTATTTCAGATAGCGTTCCGTTAAATTTGCTTATGCTCAATTCAATCAAGTTTGCGTTACCGTACACGCTAACGTTATGCAAAATCTCTCTAATATCCTCGCTCTTCCGTGATTTCTGACTCTCGTCGCTATAACGTTCCGTGTTTATCTGACATTAAAAGCGTACTCCATCGTCTTGCAATTTTAAATCATAAAAACCACTTCCTACCCATTTTCAAGATTTTCCTCACGGATTGCCGGCTATAATTAAAAACAATTCTGTCCCCTTGCCAGTTTCTCACGATCTTTCAATGGAAAGCCGTCTGATCTCGGCTTAGCCATATTAATTGCGACCTAGATTAGCGAGTTTGTCAGTTTTGATTCGATACCATCTGCGTAGAAGGGGCAGGTTTTTATAATTTCCGTGAGAAAGAAAGCCGTATCGACAATGCTTCGCGTGAGCCCCTCGTCCTTTCCCAACATCTAGGCTAATTCGACTTGCCGATTTGTATATAATACACCTTTTTATAAAACTTAATTACATTAATTTACGAATTAGGCTGCCATCGTGGCTTATTTATTGAACGGAAATGCCAAATAATATTTTTAGCATTTAGAACAAATAATAACATATTTCAAAGAGAAAGGGAATTTAAATAATTATTGTTATTTTACACATAGTAATTTTTTATAATTAAGTCTTATCACTTTCTAAACAACAAATTATATACAGAAATATTTATGTACGCATACTTTCTGTAGAAAACATTGGGCTAATTAGGGACTTTAGCAGTTCTCTTCGATTGCTCATGATCAAACGCATTTTCCCATTACACATCACCTTATAGGTCCAATCTTATCAAGCTGCTTAATTAAGCTCGTTAATTTAGTGTTTTCATTCTATGTCTTGCCTCATGACGCGCATTTGCACTAAGCAGTATGAACTTTAACGAAAGGAACTTCAGTCTGATATAAAAGATTTTCTTTGTATTTCTTGGTCGGTCCGTTTTATCTCGTATTCGAGCTTTCACGAGATAGACTACTTAGCAGTTAAAAAATTATGGCGATCGTTTTCAATAAGATTCATTGCTACAATGGTCCCAGGAATGTTTGAGATTTCCTTGGTACCTTTTTGTTTCTAGTGTAGGTTTGTTTTCTTTATAGTCTCGAATATTAAATAAGCATTATAAGCCGATTGACTTTCTTTGGCTCCTAACACAAGTGCATTGACAAATCTTCAGTAAGATTCACTACAAGGGTTCCAGCATGGAAGGGATTTTGGTTTCAGACATTTTTACCATCCTTTGGTTTATGTTTTTACTTCTTTTTTCTTTATTCAAGGCTCTAAGCTTAATATACCGTTGCAAAAAGAACTTTTCTTAGTCAATGAAAACATGCAGTAAAGCATCTTCAGAAAGATTCACATCAACCTAGGTAGGTCCTAGGATAGAAGGAATTTCGGATTCAATTAATTCTTGGTAGTTTTTCACTTAATACTGTGCATCTTTTTTTGGTAATTTTCATTTTCTTGGTACTATGCCTTATCAACTTTCTTGAGAAAGACTAGACCTAGCTGTTAAAAAATGCAGTAAAACATCTTCAGAAAGATTCACTACAACCAAATCCTACATGCATTTGTTAAATATAAACAATGTTTGTAAATCCCAGGCCCTGAAGATGATCTCAATAAAGATCGAAACGTTGGCACGATAAAGGAAATGTTTTTCTGAAACCTACATCACACCAGACCGCATCTCACGATTTCTGAATAATTAATTCACCACAACACTGGTCCTAGGATAGAAGGAATTTTGGATTAAATAAATTCTTGGTAGTTTTTCAGTTAAGCCTGTGCAATTTTTTTCGAAATTTTCATTTTCTCGGTTCTATGCCTTATCAACTTTCTTGAAAAAGACTTGACCTAGCTGTTAAAAAAATGCAGTAAAGCATCTTCAGAAAGATTCAATACAACACTGGTCCTAGCCTGGAGAGTATTTCGGTTTGAGACTTTCTTCGCATATGTTTTGTTTAAGTTTTTGCTTCTTGTTTTGGAATTTCATTTCGTCGGCTCTAAGCCAAATAAACTTTAGATAGAAGAAACTTCGCTGCTAAAAAAAGGTCCTGGGTAGCCTCTTCAGGAAGAAACACTCCGACAGAGATCCCACGATGGATGGGATTTCAGTTTTAAATTAACTTAACATCGTTTGTTTAATGGTGTGCTTCTATTTTTTATTCCATTTTCTCGGCTTTAAGCCTTATAAACTTTAACAAGAAGGACATTACTTAGTACAATGAAATATCTTCAGAATCCTTTGAAGCAACGCAACAACACTGGTCACAGTAAAGAAGGAATTTCTGTTTTTGGACTTTTTTTGGCATCTTTTTGACATTGATGTTTCTTTCAGCGTTATACCATCTCCTATTTTGGTCAAGTAAAATTAACTTTATCTGCATAAAAGTGTGAACCATTTTTAAGAAACATCACTACATCACTGCTTTCACCATTGAACAAAATTGTCTTCTTGGAAATGGAATTTTTTAGAATTTTATGTAGCCACGTAGCTTTATGTTTCGTATTTGCCCTGATCCTGAATTTACCAAAAGTACGATTGATTTTTGGCACAGACAAGAAAGTAATTTAGACTTTTTTGGGATCTTTTCGGTTTTGACGTTTTTTCATGGACATATAACCAAGTATTTAAGCCAAATCTTATGAACGATCAGATTTTAAAATGTACATATTGATTTATAGAAAAATGTACGTATGTACTTTTTCGAAAAAACTCACAGCAAAATTGGTCGCTACTGAAAAGAATTTGTTATCTTTCTTGTTATATTTTAGGTTTAGGTGTCTGTTTCTTTCATCGTCACATATTTTTCCGTCTCGTATTTGCCATGAACATTTTGAACTTGAGTTCACCATAGGAACATTGATTTTTAGGACCAGACAAGAAAGTTATTCAGGGTTGTTTGTGTACTTGAATGTCTACTTCCTTCAATGATATAACTTCGTAATTAGATCAAACATTATGAACTTTATAGGAAAAACTTTACTTAACTGATTAAAAACATGCAGACAAACATGTTCATTCTTTTTCATCGTAAGGACGGTACTCTGGTCTCAGTAACGATTAAATTGTTCTTTGTTTTTTCATTTGATATCTTGCAATTATGGTTTGTTTTGTCAGTATTTTAAAATAATTGTAAGATAATTGATGATTACCCGGATCTCCTGGTGTTTCCATCCTTTTTGGTTTCCCTTTTACTCATAAAAAATTCGAACTCTAGGACTTTTTGTTCTTTTGGCGCTAAGTCTGGCCTGTTGAATATGACAATGAAGGTTTCAAAGGACCCACTTCAGTATTTACTTTTCGAGACGGGAGGATGGGAGAGGAGCGAATAGGACTGTTGAATTTTCCGTGGAAAGACAATAAAAACGGAATGAGCTCATCGGCCATTGTTTTACAACCGGAATCACCTTGCAAAGAAGACCTTGGTAGACGAATTTGACAAAAAAAGTGTAGAGAAAACAAGAAAATCGGGAACCGAGCCGAGACAGATTTGGGAGGAGCGGAACGTCCTTCCTTCTCCAAGGGTGTCCTAGTACCATCAGTCATCATCATAAAGAACGTTCACGTCATTCGAAAAAACACTAAGTAATATATTTCTGAACAATTAGAGCTGTTTATTCAAGCAATTGCATATTTTTGCAAGGGAAAAATCAATGGTACATCTTTCAATCGGCTCTCTTTTCTTACCTAGAAAGAATTTAGGTTTGAGAGATTTTTTGTAGATGGAAAAAAGATATAAATTTCGACGCGGTACGATACCGTATGTGCAGACCGTATAGGTTTATTTATGATATAATAGACCGAAAACGGGAGGAAGTACGTGCAGGAAAATCTGAAACGGTCTGGTCGCGTTTAAACGGTAGGCGTGAACATATAAAAAAAGTAAACGCGTTTCTATTTTTTAAAGTCAGCAAATAACAGGTTCAATCCACAATTGCTTGGCCTTACAATGGTTAACTGGTTATTTTTTTAAAAGACGGTTTAGGAAGGCACCATAGCGTTGAAATTATAACGTCCTTGCCCTAGAATCGCTTAGAAAAAGGAATCAAACGCGAGTTTTCTTTCGGGACACATGCTTCGCGATGAAAGTAAGAAGAAAAGATAGCTCCTTTATGAACGGCTGTATCAAAACTTCGTTGACCTCCAATCCCACGAAACTCACGACTGTCAGCATGCCCGAGAAAGTACAATGCGATTATCCGTTCGATTTAAGGCGGGGACCCTCGCAGTACTCAATCCCCTAGTCATAATTCCCTTGGATAATGAACTTGAAAAAAAAAATTGCATGCTCTAATAAAGAATACACGAGTGATTCAGGCTGATAAGTATCTTTTTTTTCTGAAAAAAACGGTCTTCTTATCATGATGAAACTGGATGTCAGATTCGGAACATAGTTGTAAAATTAATTTCGCAGAGAGCGTTGTTTTAAAACAGAAATCATTTTAATTTTCACTGATAAAATTTTTATATGGTCTATTAATATTTCATATACAATGGCAATAGTTTTCACTTTGGAATAAATTATACCTTCCTCAATTTTTTCTATATTTACACATATATACTGTTTTATTACACCTATAGCATAGCTTTGTACCTATACCTTCTAAGAAAAAAATGTACAGAGTGTCCCCTGAACAGAAGTCAATCTTAGGCTATCCTACATGTCAAATTGATTTAAAAAAAACCCTATTGTCCACAATCGGATTTTCGTCTTTTTTCCATTATTTTTCCCCAAAGAAATAAAATACAAAATCAGTTGGAAGATAAACTTTTACGAATAAAGTTGCGAATTTTTTAAAAATTTCCAAATTAACCCTTTTTAACTTCAAAATCACCCTTTCTTTGACGCATGAAAAACTGAAAGAGATGGTATGAAATATAATGATGAAAGCAAAAAAAAAAAGAAAAAAGAAAGTAAATAATTGGGTTCTTACAAGACCATACGAAAATAAATAATAATTAAAATTAGTACATTATACAAAATTAAAAATGGTTATTCTTTTACCGTTTAATTTGAGATTTTAATATAAAATATAAAATAATTTGGCTTTTAAAATTCTTATGAAAATTAATTAAAATTAAAATTATTACATTTTACAAAATTAAAAATAATACAAATTATTTTTCTTTTAATTTGAGATTTTTATCAACATAAAATAATTTGGCTTTAAAATTCTTATGAAAATTAATTACAATTAAAATTAGTACATTTTACAAAATTAAAACTAATAGAAATGATTGTCCTTGTAAATTGAGATTTTTGTCAATATAAAATAATTTGGGTTTTAAAATTCTTATGAAAATTAATTACAATTAAAATTAGTACATTTTACAAAATTAAAAATAATACAAATGATTGTTCTTTTAATTTGAGATTTTTATAAACATAAAATAATTTGGCTTTTAAAATTCTTTTGAAAATAAATTACAATTATTATTAAAAATTATATAAAATTAAATATAAAACTAATGAATTTTTGTTTCTTATTGGCAAATGAAAAATAATAAAAATTAATTAAATTAAATTAGTTTATAAAATAATTATTTTATATTTTAAAAAGTTTCGAATAATTAGAAGCACCATGTATTTTTAAATTTAATTTGATCTATAAGTTTTCTGTTAAAATTAATATTTCTTAATTTCAAATTAACCCTTATTGTAGCATAAGTAAATAACGAAGGCGTACATTTCTTTAATGTCAAATTAATAAAAGAGTCATTTGTTTTTATATTTAATTTATGCTAATTTTCAATTAAAAACGTTAATTGGATATTAAAAGGGGCTATTTAGACTAAAAAAGCTATAATTTTTAATTGTAATTGTAATTAATTTTAGTATGGTATTATAAGTGCCTAATCATTTTATATTTTAAAAAATCGCAATTAAAAGGCATTTTACTTTACATACTTTTATTTCATACCACGTTCTACGTTTTTGCATTGCATTCTACGTTTGCAAATATACTATATACAAGAATTTTACTTTACATGTTTATATTTCATAATATCTCCAATGTTTTTTATGCTTAAAATAATGGGTTCAATACAAATTAAAAAAGGGTTAATTTTTACCTAAAAGTGATTAATTTGACGGAAATAGGTCATAGTTTTTAATTTTATATGTAATTAATTTTTTATATGGCCCTATTAGAATAAAACAAGAATTCAATTATTTTGTACTAAAAAATCGCGAATACATAAAAAAGAATTTTACATTACATGTTTGTATTTCATAGCATCTTCTTTGTTTTCAGTACTTTTAAGAAAGAATTAGTTTCAAATTAAAAAAAGTTCATTTGAAGTTACAACGGGTTAATTTGCCGACAAATATTGTATATAAACAAAAATGGTCGATTGGTTGATATCTTTTATTTGCTAGGCCGTTGCGAGTTCTTGGTTCGAATCCTGGCACAGCCCATGGAATGATTTGCCCAAAGTATTGTCATTATTTGTCTCAACATTCGCGACGACTAATAGTTGAACGTTAAGTATGAGAGAAATTATTTTTTGTTTAATTTACTTTTAATACATAAATATTAATTTTACATGGTTCTCTCGAATTTTTTTTACACCGTGAACGCGTGAACAATTCAGGCCAGGAATTCTTATTGCTTGTTCTCCAGTTCAACGTTTTAATATGTTCTAATAAATTGTAACTTATCATGCTTACATTAGTTTCATACCTAATGGCGAAGAGAGTTTATGTTAATATGTAAGGAGTCGAATAAATTACCACATTAAATTAGTAGCTTGCATGTTTTATTTACCGTCACGTTGTACATTGAAATGGCAAGGAGAATAGTACAAACAGTGAAATGTCCTTTGAAAAAATTCTCTATTCCCTGACCGATCACGAAAAACATCAAATTCCGGATTTATCGTATATTGAATTTTTAAGTGTTATATCTTTTTCCATCTACTTTTTCAAGGTTTTACTCATTATTTTGAACAATAGATCAACACTGTTCGGAACTGTTCGTTGAAGGAAAGATATTGATCAACCTGATCGGGAAGTTAATAGAATTTATGTTTTTTCATAGTACAAAAGGAAGTTGAAATATTGAAAATTGTATATGAAGAAAGCTCATGGAATTTCGTAGAGTCATAAATAAGCAAATAGGACGTACATAAATTCAATAATATAGTAGCATAATAGGAATTAATCAAAATAATCCAAACTTCGGCGAATACCAATTTAAAAAAAAGAACCGACGATCACAAATATAGACCACAAACAAAGATAACCTCGACGTACTCGCCACACACATCATGACCTTATAAAAGAGACTTAAGGGAATTTGCCCAGACCCAACGATGAAAATAGCCGAGACGCGTCTGATAGACTAACAGCGAGGATAGGCGGACCAGAACGACTGAAAACAACCATGCCGGTCATTATTTGGCAGACCTCAGGGAGAAATCTGATAATTCCGTAAAAAGGACACGACTGGAAAAATTAAAAATAACCCACAAACCAACAATAAAGACGGCAAGCTGAAGTTGGAACGCGTTTAACAGGCCAAACCAGCAGTTTTGGAGGACCAGGATGACCAGTAGCGACCAAACTACAGATTCATCACTTCGTAGAATCAACATAAACTGTACAACTTATAACAACAAATTATGTCCGGGCTCTCCCCTCCATGCTAGAGGGAGGAAAGCGAGAACGGATAGTTCAGTCTAGCCTAGGCAATGGAAGAAAAACAATAAGAAAAAAATCCAGCCGAAAGCCAGTCAAATCAGATTTGTATCCGCTTTGATTTTTATTAATATAAATTATTTCTTTTGTGTGGCCCATTTTCAATTATGGTTTTTTGTTTGGTATTTTCCATTTTGGTTATCAAGGTTGATTATTTTAATTTTGCCCCTCAGGCCCATATTATTCCCATAGTATCTAATTATTCTTATATTGTTAGTTTGTAAGCAAAGGTTCATGTTTTTTTGTTTTATATTTTTTATATAACGTATCTTGATTCATAAGGAAATACATTTTTTGTTTTAAAAGAAACAAAATAGAGGTGTCCCTCGGCAATTCTGTTCATAATTTATTTCAAATCAAAATTCCTTTGATTTTGAGGCAGATCACCGGCCTCAAGGGGGTTAATCAAACCTTAAAAGACGGAATATGCTCATTCCTTAAAGGACCCACAATAAATAGTGGTAGCAGAGTAAAAGAAAAAACTCGTCACAGGAATTTTAATTCGGAAAAACAGAATTGCATTCAATTAACAAATTTGTTCTTAATCCCTTTAAATTTATATAATTATTTTGTCACGCTCATTGAACAAATAATAGAAAAAAAATCGTTAAAAAAGCAAGCATAATACGCATCACACTCCTACATGTTCACGCCACATTTTGCAGGAAGAAACCACTGCAACGCATGTTTTTTCCCCAGACCAGCTTCAAATCGAACGTGCGATATGTGAAAGCATTTTTCAACGCCAGAAAGACTTAATTAAAAGTAACATTGACACTTTAGCACAAAACCTAACAGAACAATTTAAAAAATCTTGGCCCGACTTAGAAGCATCAAATAAATTACCTCAATTCAGCTCGACAATTGCCGAAATAGATCACAAAACATTCTATACAAATTCAAATTTAGATGAAATTATGTCAAGTCCCCCAAATGTACAGAAAAAAATTGAAGACGATTTGCAGACAACAAACCTAAAACTTGCCTTGACTGAAGCAAATTTAGATAAAGATAACATACAAAAAATAATATCATCTTTCAATAAGAAATATAAAGGACACAAACACGATATTGATGAAGAAATGTTTGAAATCGCAGAGAAACCCAATAAAAAAACTCAAAAAGGGATTACTCTTATAGGCTCAACATTTCTAGACAAACCTCAGTCTAGCTACCCAGATTTTACAACCGATTTCGGGTGCATAGCTGAAGATTCAGATACCTCATCCTCAACATCTAATTCGCATAAATCAGATAAAACTAACTGTTCAGGTAAGAAACATTTTCCGAAATATATGTCCAGGCTCTCCCCTCCAATGCCTAGGACTACTGAACTATCCGTTCTCGCTTTCCTGCCTCTAGCATGGAGGGGAGAGCCTGGACATACTTTGTTGTTATAAATTTTATAAAAAGGACCGGAAAAATAATACAAAACCAACCACTGACGATGGCTTACTGCCGAAATGCATTTTCAGAAACTTTTGTTAGTTTGAAGTATTAGCTTCAAGGCTATGCAAGCTACGCAAAGGACGTTTAGGACTTTATGCACTATGCTAATCTCCTCAGAAGTCATGATTTCCTTACCAAACATGTAAAGCCAGCAAGGGTCAGTTTTAACAATTTTTTTTATAGTCGGTTCAATGACACCTATGAGGTTATGAGCCTTCTCGGTCCTTCCTCGGGGAGAAATACATTTTGGCATTCTTCATCACAATTCCTATGTCACTTTTTTTTTAAACTTTAAAAGTGGTATGTCTATTAATTTCCCATCATAAGACCTGTACGAATTTCAGAGATTTGGAGTACTAAATTGGTAAGACTCCGGGCTCCTTTCGCACTTCATCAGTTAGCTCTTTTCCCTTAGCACCCATACTACAAGCACTGGTTCCTTTTAGTGTATTTTTGATCAATTCTTATGCATGGAGTTCAATTTCATGAATTTTTATTGTGAGAATCTCATAGTATTCATCCTAGGGATGGTTTAGATGTTCCTCTTTCCTTCCCAAATTATTTAGTGATCACTGCGACTTTATCGTTTGTATTTAAATACTGATACAAATTTATCCAGGGCTTTGATCTAAGGTAGAATGTTCGGTGTAAACTAGGCTAATTGGTTTGTTGTGGTGAAAAATTGACTCATTGTCACGTAGCCATGGTAAATCGTTGATAAAATATCATCCGTGATATCTCGGTGGTTCGTTTTTAAAAGGACGTCAGCGGTGATTTTTCACGAATTTAGCCGCGGCCTCTTTCTAGAGACGGATTACGATAAGATTTATTGCCATCCCTGGATTGTGTCTGCCATGAAACGGCTTGAAATAAAAATGTCTGATGTCATGGTTTCATTTGAGGACCAAATAACTTTAAGGAGGATTCGCCCGGTCCCATCCGAGCGGAGGAGAAAAGCGCCGATTCGTCAAGCTCAGTTTTTGGGACTCCTTTTGTTTTGCAAAACTATTACGTGCTCAATAAACCACGAAGTCGTCAAAAACAGGGACCGCCAGTTTCTACCATTTTTGAACTAGCCAAGAAGCTATCATGATGTACTTATAATTTTTTTAAAATTTTTTTTCTTCATATTCATTTAATAATCTGGATATTTTAGAAAGTTGATAGAAATTTTTTTTGAAATCTAAAAGTTTGAAGGCTATTGCATAGTTCTTAGTTTTGCTAACAAAACATGAGCACAACGCCAACTGCGGCCCTGGAAGTGTTGTTAAACCTCCCACCACTTCATATTTTAATCCAAGGGGAAGCCAGAGCAGACCAAAGGCTCATAAATGGACAACCATCTGCAAGGATAGGCCATGTAAATAAACAAAGGAGGGAGGAGATATAGGCAGATGCCAATACTAGGCATGCTAACCTATGCCACTAGTCCAAAATACAATTATACTAAAAAGTACAAATACTGATACCAAAACGGGCCAAACGAACACAGCTAAAAGCAAACTTCTACTGGAGCACACACCAAAACCGACAAGAGCAGGGTAGCTGCAGTCTAAGGGATGAACCCAAGACCGAACTGACGGTAAACTTAGGTAAATAAGCTACGGTTTTCCAGTCTGAAATCACAGCGATTAAACACCTCGCCAGAGAAATAAAAAGGCTAGGAATACATTACCGGAATATAGCCATCTCCTCTGACAGTCTGGCACCTCATGTGAGGTGAAGGCAAAGAGTGTTTGGACTGCATGGAGGCCCTGACGGAAGTCAGTGACACTAATGACCTGACCCTGTCATGGGTCCCTGTGCACTCGGGGCATATAAGCAACGAAAAGTTTGACATGTTGGCCAAAGAGGTAACCTACATGGACTCTGGGTCCTGAACCCTACTGTGGCTTAGCATCCTACTACAAACTAGGATCTTTACTGAGTCTAAAACTAATGGAACTACACCACAGGTATGAGGCACGCCACGAAATTCATAGAAGAACCCGGATCGTATCTGATGAGCGAAAAATGAGGTCGTCCCAAATGCTTATTCCATAAACTATGTTAAATACATCATTGCGAGGTGAAGGAAAAGAGTGTTTGGAACTGCATGGAGGCGCTGACGGAAATCAGTATCACTAAAGACCTGGCATGTCCCTGGGCACTCGTCGTACAGAGGCAACGAAAAGGTTGACATGTTGGCCAAAGAGGTAACCTACATGGACTATCTGGGTCCTGAACCCTACTGTGGCTTAGCATACTGCCACAAAGAGGATATGCATTAAAATGGATCCTTAATGAGTCCAAAATTTGGTGGAACAATACCAGAGGTATGAGGCACGCAAAGAGATTCAAATAAGGACCATCCGCAAAACTTACAAAAGAATTACTGGAAGGCAACCACAACCGAACCAGGATTCTGGTTGTGCTCCTGACAGGACCTTGCCACTTAAGAAAGCACATGCACCGGATAGGAGTACAGACAGAAGAAGCACTGTGCAGATACTGCCAGGAAGAGGAGGAGACTTCAGAACACATTTTATGTTTCTGCAAAGGTTTTTGTAGGTGCAGGTTCTTGCAACTAGGACAAGAAAAACCAAGGCCAAAAACAGAAGGCCTTGTAGCCGCCTCTTTTATCCCTATCCCTATCCCTTGCTAAGAATTTTATGAATGAGAATTGCTCAAGTGCTTTGAACACATTTAAAACGGTAAAAAGGAAGAAACGATTCAAGAGGCACAGTTTTAAAAACGGGATTGACATGAAAGTCCTTTTTTTCTTTTTTCCAGCCGTCAGGCCGTCGACGCGGGGAAGCGCGTCCTTGTGGTGAAAAAATCTGTGCCGAAGAACATCTACCGACCTTGCTAAATTATATCCTTTTGTTGCGGAGTGAAAAACTATTCCGGGAACGTCAGAGTGTAGTAGGTCTTCTATTACCAATCCCGGTCTGGTTATTGCCCGATC
This sequence comes from Cimex lectularius, assembly GCF_000648675.2. NCBI lineage: Eukaryota > Metazoa > Arthropoda > Insecta > Hemiptera > Cimicidae > Cimex > Cimex lectularius. The sequence goes on from NW_019392813.1 coordinate 3,324,369, forward strand.
GAGATGATTTCAAACTGTTAAAAAAAAATAAGTGAGGCTAATAACCAAGCTAGCGGCTTATATTATTGTTTCCTCTTGTTAAGAATGCTTCTTTCGCTTGATCAAAAAGGGTTTCTTTTTACACGTCATAAAATTCTGCATTTCTTCATCATAAAGATAAAATTTTGAACATTCCTATCTTATTTAAAAAGATGGAAATAAATACACACCCAGAAGTTATCATCTGGGCTAGTTTTAAGCCTCCAATTGTCTAAATAAATGTATTTTACCTAAAGAAAATGTCCACTTATTATATATTATAAATTACATGTTATTAAACCGTTACGGAGACATATGATGGATTTATCGTTGGAAACAGCGACAATTGGCGGACCAAAATGAACGATATAATTGGTGACACATGAAATGGCCACGGAGAGCTTAGTGAAGTATACTTCATTTTGCTTATTACATTTTATTAGATTTCGTGGTCCGCTTGACCAAATAAATTCTTTTCAATTATTTAAGGTTTTCGTTGAGATAAATATCCATTTGTCGCAGAGAATCAAATAGATTACATGACATTTGAAAAATGGCAAAAAGGAGGGAAAATTCAAAAGGTGGGGTTGAGATAGGAAGTTGGTGTCCGAGTGGATCGAAGTCACGTTGGCTCAAGTGGTAGAGCAGCGGCGTATTTAGCCAAAGGTCGTGGGTTCGAATCCCGCTTGTGACACTGACTTTTTTATCTCAACCAAAACCTTAATCAATTGAAAATGATTTATTTGCTCAAACCACGGACCACGAAACCTAATAAAATTAGAATTTTGGCTGAACCCTTCAGTTCAAGAAAGAAGGCTCCATTCACTATGGTTTTGTTTAAGGTACGGTAATAATAATCGTAGTGATTGTACAATGTAAGCTAATTTTGTAATATAGTTAAATTAAGAAGTTTTCTATAAACGCTAGCAAATGAGCGGATAAAGGAAGTTTCAGGATGGCTAATAAAAAACTAGATATAGGACTATAAACTATACGAAGGAAGAACAATAGCCATATTTGATGGACGCTGTGCATACTTTTCTTTAGTTCACATCAAAAAACAAAAATTCTATATAGTTTAATATTATTATTAGTCAAAAGCGCAAGACAGTATGTTATAACGTTTTCCGATCTTCATGAATATGGAGGGAATATCTCAAAGGTAGTTATTTCTGACCATCCGTTGAACGTTACGTGATCCACCCCTAGGGGCGAATAGAATAATCCGATCCGGCCTGAGAAGGTCACTGGGCCAAAAAAAAGACAGGTCGCCCCCGGACGGTAGATCACACTGACCCAGATTCCCGGGGTGCCAAGGGGCCAGGAAAGTATCCACAAATTATCTCCTGCGTCCTGTGCACGCCATTTCGAAAACTAACGGTTAAACGGAGGAATGATTCGATTTTGGGATTTGTCTTTATTTTTGGTTTATTCAAAACGAGGCATCCGCGCTGGATCTATTTTTCTAATAACATCTCCTTAAAGTCGTGGTTATTTTAATTTTTTCTATTTTCTAGTCTAGGATCATGGGGGTTCTTTCTAGACAATTTTCTATTATTATTTCTATTATTTAAATATTACTTTAATAAGAAAATAAATAAGGTTTTAGATTAATAATGAACCAGTCTTATATTAGGTTGACTAATTTGGTCCTCATTTTAAAAAGGATTAAAATATAAATCCTGTTTTGCAAAATTTGCTCTAAGTCGTAAAACGATTTACAATTTTTAACATTGGCCATGAACTTTAATTGTTATGCAAAGTATGGTTGAGTTGAAAAATTGATTTTACGAGCGGGACTCGAACCCACGACCTCCGGAATAGTACTGATCCAGAGGTCGTGGTTTCGAGCCCCGCTCGTGACACTAATTTTTTAACTCGACCATACCTTGCATAATGAAAGTAATTACTTTGGTTAATTAAACCAACTAAAAGCGTATAATAGACTAATAGGCTAAGGATTTTATGACTCATTTAGGCTATAAATAAAAAAAGACTAACCCAGCGAGGCAGATCAAAATTATCTATAACTATCACACTTTAGATTCATTTTTAAAAATTATTTGTGCTCAAACTTTGTCTTTTGTAATTTCTTTTAATAATTGCATCATATGGAAGTTTATAGGGTTTAGAAATTATGGAAGTTTATATGATGTCAATATAACATTTTAACTATCTGTCTAAATTGTTTTTTGATAATTATTCAGAAACGGTCACTAATCACCACACATTGTTTTTTGAGTAAAGTTTTTAGAGGTTTGACACAGCTTGGTACAACAAAGAATATATTTTTCTACGGGCTTTATACAGGTCAGTTAGTACTCATAATAATAATTGCAGGAAATCGGTATTCAAACTCCCGCTATTAGATAATACGAGAAAAGTATTTCTCGCATTAATCGAGCCCATTTAGAAAAGAAAAAAACAAGACTTGCTCTGCATAATAGAAAAAATGAAAAGACAAAGTACATAAATGTCTCCGGCTTCTGAAGTTAACACATCATCCTTCTTGAATGCCGGCCGACGTGAAAGTAAAGCATGCTGACGGCCAGCCCACGTCTACGAGGAAACTAACATCATTTGCCTTTCTAATCATTATGTCTGTTTAGCACTGAATTTTAAAAAAGTGTTCGTTCAACTAAACATACAGTGCAAATTCCTAGTTAGATGTGATTTTTTTTCCACATCCCTGATAACAACCAAGAGAACATTATCTGCATAAGTTGGCCGATAAATTAACAAAATTTTTGAATTAAATCCATTTTATTTAGTGGTCTGATTGATCAAATTACTTCTTTCAATTAATTATTCTTTGTATGAAAGGTCTTGGTTGAAATGAAAAAGTCACGAGCGGGATTCGAACCCACGACCTTCGGCTCAATACGCCGCTGCTCTTATCACTTGAGCTATCGTGACTTCGATCCACTCAGACACCAACACCCCATCTCAACCTAAAACCTTTTTCATATGTCGCCGAGAATCGAATCCTGTTTACGCGACATTTGAAAAATAGCAAAAAGTAGGAAAAATTCGAAAGGTTGTACGTCGAGGTCGTGGGAACGACGAAGAATTCCGCTCGTGACACTAACTTTTTCATTTCAACCAAAACCTTGCACCCTTAGGTATGTCGGGGAAGGAAGAGGGTTAAAAAAATCGAAGTCTTTCAATGCTGGCTAGATATGGCATGAGACCAAATTGAAGATTCTGCTGAAACTCGAATCGTTATAGTATCATCAACATTTTTGTCCACTGGTTTTTTTGTTTAACTAGGCCTTTCTTTTAAAAAAATAGCCGAATCAACAGGTCAAATTTTATAGATATTTTATCCAGAACGTTTTAAATTCCAATAGTGTTTTTCAAGTCAAGAAGTTGAAAATGCGTGTGTATAGTCGATTTACGACCACTGACCCAAAAAAACTCGTTTAATACGCCAACGCATTACGATCATTTATTTATCACACATGTCTCCGTTATGCGTGTAATTTTTTTGTCTCACCGTCCCTTATATAGGTTGTTGTTCCGAGCAGGAGTTATTACCAAAATAAAAAGTTGTTCTCTATTTATGGTTTCAAAACACGAATACGAGCTCATAATGTAAACCGTAAAATGTCGGGGGCACTTCGAGGACTGGATCAACAGATCGTTCATGCTCTGACTTTACGCTCGGCACGTGGTCTCCAGAACGGGATCGTTAATCCCGATGAGAATGTGAAGCTTGTTTCCAAATCTACGGATTCTACAACCCATAAAAAACGGGATGATACGAAGCAGAACGGAATTCGTTATCCTGATTAATCCGATTAACGTGTCCGTGGCCTCCGTGAAGATGTAATCCGTCCTAATCGGGATTTACGGGATTATTCAATATTGTTAGATATTTATTATACTAGGCTTTATTTAGGCCAATTTTAGGTGTAAATGGAGAATAGTGAACGCCCGTTAATCATGATCAAGTCTACACAGAGACCGCGGAATTTCTTTCTGGCACCTTGGATACACAAATAAAAATAACTCATCTGTGTTTGCTGATTTCGGTTCTAATGTTACAAATTACTTTGAATACTACTTTACTACTCCTTTGCTATAGGAAAAAATGGTTCAATGGATATCAATACATGAATATTTAAGAGAAAATAAGGGGACCGCGGTAGCCTAGTGGTTAGCATGAGAGACTCTCACGCCGCGGTCGTGGGTTCGATTCCCACCGTCGCCTCTGGTCCTTTTTTCCCGATAACCCCCAATTTGGACAACATATATAAGAATTCGTCATGGCTAATATGCAAGAACATAAGGCCAAAAAAAACACGAGTAATGGTAAACTAATGAAAAAAGTAATTAATTAAAGCCTGAATTAAGTGAAGAAAAAACACAACATATATGCTTATCCGTTTCTGTTGTATTAAGTTGTAAAATGTAAACAGAGATAACCCAGGAGTACCCCACTCCTTTGGGATTCTTTTGTAGAGTCAGTTTTAATAAATGCAGGTTCGAGACAAGTATATGAATTGTCCCCATAATAAAACATGGCGCAGTCGATAATGAGAAATCACATGTGAGGACTATCAGTGATACGCGCTGTTAGTAAGTTTGGAAGTACTGAATCTATAGTTCAAATCTCCCTGGCCCGACTTCTCTCACTTTACTGGCCTGTAAGAATCTTTTCTGCCTCTCGCCATCCTCACGACGATCTTTTAATTTTTGCGAAGTCGAAGGAGGAACATAATAACATTTTAAAAAGAGTAATTAAAAGAGCGAGAGAAAATAATATAAAATTTAACAAAACAAAAATTCAATTTAGAGTGAATGAAGTAACATATTTTGGCCATATTTTTAATGAAGAGGGAATCAGACCGAGTAATGATCATATTCAAACCATTCAGTGCATTAGGGAGCCTAAAAACGTTAAAGAACTTCAAAAAGTATTAGGGATGATTACCTAGTCAGAAAATTTATTCCGAATTTGGCGAGTCTAACTAGGCCTCTCAGAGATTTACTGAAAAAGGATACACTTTGGCAGTGGTTGCCGGTGCACACGGAAGCACTCAATAATATTAAAAAATTAATATTAAATACACCAACATTAAAAAATTTTGAGGAAAAAACCCGGTAACAATACAATGTGACGCTTCACAATTAGGTTGCTGCCTAATGCAATCTGGGAAGCCGATATATTATGCATCAAAAGCTTTGTCTGATGCAGAAACCAAATTCTCACAAATAGAAAAAGAACTTTTGGCGATTGTTTTCGCAGTTAAAAAATTCCATCATTATATCTTTGGTAAAAAAGTCACAGAAATTTGGACTGATCATAAACCGCTTGTTGCTTTACTGGAAAAATCCATAACTATTGTACTATCCCGTCCCCTCGTCTTCAACGTATGAGACTGAAGCTAATAAAATATAAAATTCGATTAAAATTTGTACCAGGAAAATACATCTATGTATCTGACATGTTATCGCGTTTCAGCTTACAACATCCGGAAGCTGATGAAGATTTTATAAATGAGTTAGTACACACACTCACTGTAAAAACAGATATTGGCTTCACAAACAAAAAAATGAAAGAAGATGTGGATGCAACAGACAATGATAAATTTTAGTAAAAGTAAAAGAATCCCAAAGGAGTGGGGAACTCTCGGGGTTATCTCTGTTTACATTTTACAACTTAATACACCTTCCCCTTTTACAATTTTAGATACATTTGTTTAAATAATTTTATCATTAATAATTTTACCAACAAAATTAACAATTATACAAACTTCTCATATATTGCGGTATATTTTCTTAAGAGCTGAGAAGTGCTGAACCTATAGTTGGGCCGTTTCAGATCTCCCTGGCCTGACTTCTCTCACTTTACTGGCCTGTAAGAATCTTTTCTGCCTCTCGCCATCCTCAGAGTTTCTGTGCTATTTCGTCAATCGTGTCCTTTTCATAGGTTGCTCCATAGGTTGCTTTTCATAGGTTCATAGGTCCTCCTATAGGTTCTTAAGAGCTGAGGAGCCATGAACCTATAGTTGGGCCGTTTCAGATCAACCTGGCCCGACTTCTTTCACTTTATTGACCTGCCAAAATAGTTTCTGCTTCTCGACGTCTTCAGAGGGGTGTTTCCTTCCTATTTGTCTCCCAAATCCTTTCTATACAGTTGTGAGATATTGAGTTTTTCGAAGTGGCGAGTCTGTAATGAGGCCGTTGTTAGTTCATCCTGGTCCGCCTGTCCTGTACGTTTTGATTTGTCAGAATCTTTTCGGCTTCTCGCCATCCTCAGAGTTTCTGTGCTATTTCGCCAATCATGTCCTTTTCATAGATTGCGGTATATTTTCTTAAGAGCTGAAGAGCCATGAACCTATTGTTGGGCCGTTTCAGATCAACCTGGCCCGACTTTTCTTACTTTATTGGCCTGTCAGAATCTTTTCTGCTTCTCGCCATCCTCAGAGTTTCAGCAGTTGTGAGATATTGAATTTTTTAAGGGGCGAGTCTGAAGTGGGGTCGTGTCGGTTCACCTTGGTCCGCCTGTCCTGTACGTTTTGATTTGTCAGACGCGTTTCTGCTTCTCGCCATCTTCAGAGGTGGGTTATGTTATTTTACCGATCATTCCTTTTCATACAATTGGGAAATTTCTTCTTGAGTTAGACGAAGTGATGAACCTGTAATTGGACTGTTTTAGGTCATATGGGTCCGCTTATGTTCGCTCTTTTGGCCTGTCAAAACAGATTCTGCTTGTCACCATCTTCAGACGTTGATTTGTGTACTACGTTTCCAGTCGAGTTCTTTTATGTATTTGTTAGATATATTCTTGATATGTGAGATGTAGTGGGACCATTTCTTGCCGTCTTGGTCCGCCTTTTCTATTCTAAATTGTCAGATACATTTCGGACTTCTCGCCGTCTTCAGTAGTTCGTTTGGGTATTATTTTGCCAGTTGTATCGGTTTTATACAATCGTGATTTTTTTTTGCGAAGTAGTGATCCTTTAATTGGACTGCGTTTTGGTCTCTCAGACGAGTTTCGGCTTCTCGCCGTCTTCAGTAGGGTTGGGTGTTATTTTCCTAATCGTGTCCTTTCTTACAGAGACAGGAGATTTCTTCTTGATTTAGGCAAAGTGATAAATGTAGTTGGGCCGTTTCAAATCAGCCTTGTCTCTTAATCTTCGCTGTTTTGGTCTTTCCGACACGTTTCTTCTTCTCGCCATGTTCATTGGTGGGTTTCTGTGCTATTTTGCTATTTTTCCAACCTTCTCCTAGTTGTACAATCGTGAGAACTTTCCTTGAGTTCAAAGATGTAATGAACCAGTAGCATGGACGTTTCCAGTTATCCTGGTCCGCCAATTCTCGCTATTTTGGCCTGTTAGACGTGTTTCTGCTTCTTGCCATCTTCACTAGTGGGTTTTTGTGCTTTCTTTTCAGTCGTTTCTTTTTTGCACAATTACGAGATTTCTTCTTAAGAACTAGGAAGTCACGACCTTTGGCTTACTAGCTATAGGTCGTCCTGGTCCATCTATCCTCGCTTTTTTGGTCTCTCAGACTTTTGCTTTATTTCCTTATTAGAGATAGATTTAGCTGAATTAAAAATGCTTTGAAATGATCGATCGAAGATGACATGAAGCCAAACTTTACGCGAGAATTGACGGAATCAGTGAAGTGATTATCTTAATATGTGCTCGTCCATTCGTAGACCAACTTAGGAAATAAAAGTGATACAGTTTTGTTCCCCCCTTCACAAACAATAATTGCAACCGTTGTGCAAAACCGGTGGAAAGGGCGATTCGCAATAAAGCAAATTGCTAATCCTCTTTGTCTTGGATTAAGAGAGAGTATGAAATCCCGGGGTTCGTGCAGGAAAAATCGTCTGATAGACGGTGTCTCCCGTCCCGGTTGCGGTGAGCCAGCAAGGTCAGGGCGTCTTCTCCCTCGCCCAGCGGATCCCCGGGAGTCGGTGCCTAATTCATTCCGATCCGGTTTCTCTTTCAAGAGATTTACAAGCGTCTCCGGTAATAAAACCATTGTCCGAATGTAATCCACGGCGTATCGACCACCGGCAAATTTAAGGGACTTTCTAGCGAAAGGGAAAAACACACGTGTGCCGCCGTCCCTCACTGGGAGACATCGGCCTGGTCTCATATTACATCCGACGTATGAATATATATTTCCCGGTTGGCATTTCGTTGTCCTGTTTCAGCTGTTTTTTTATGCCGAATGGATTATAATGCGTAGCATAAACTGTTAAACTTACAACATTATACATATAATCCAGGAATGCATGGTAAAAATTATGGTTTATGCTCCGGAACGATTATCAATTCTGTGAGCCTTGGGAATTTTTAAAGCCCTAAGGACTAAAACAAAGCAATTTCTGTCATTTGCAAAAGTACTGAAATACCCTGAAGCTTCGGAAGGACATAAATACTGTTTTACACTGGGTTTGGATCAGCGTGAAAAATTTGTTTCTATGGAACTTCATGGAAAATTGAGTAGTATGGCGAAAGAGCGAGTATGCTATCCTTGTTCAATACGGAGTTACGATAGTTATTGTGTTTTTTGAAAAAATCGCGTTTTGCCAAGTTTTACTTAATTTATTCGAAGTTTTATCTGTTTTTTTTTCGGAAAGAGCGATAAATTTCCTGTAGGTCTACACCATTTTCATTTCTTTGCGACACGCTTAAATGTCATTAATAACAGAGAAAATGTAAAATTGATCAAAAATCCGAAATTTTCCAAGGAATTCCAAAATTTGCCACTCTTTTAAAAATAATCTTAGACTATGTCGATCCACACAAAAATTTCTTCATTTAATAAATTTTCTAATAATTATTTGGAAGTCGTGAGGTGCGGTCTGGTATGACGTTTTAGAAAAACATTTTCTTTTCGTGCCAACGTTTTGATCTTTATTGAGATCATCTTCAGGGCCACGACACACAAGAATGACACATCTACACGGAAAACAAACACTTTGAGCCCTGAAGATGATCTCAATAAAGATCGAAACATTGTCACGATAAAGAAAATGTTTTTATAAAATCTACGTCACACCAGACCGCATCTCACGACTTCAAAATAATCATCAAGTAACGGTCAATAAGCACCACACTTTTCTACTAATGTATGAGTTACTGTGAAAGGTTGATATGAACAGGATGTTTGAATTTAACCAAAAATTCCGAATACATCTGGGCACCAAAAAGGAATGGGAAGGAAAGGGAAATAACTCCTTTAAAAATGGCACCATCCTTTGGTACACAGATGGATCTAGAATACAAGAAGGTACGGGAGCAGGACCCGGCACCAAATACTCAGAACCCATGGGAAAACACACCAGTATCTTCGAAGTTGAGATTCACGCAATTGAAAGATGTATCCAATTCAATCTAAGTAAAGGATACAAAAACAAGAATATAGCCATCAAAGCACTAAGCTCAAATACCATTAGTTCAAGGATGGTGCTGAACTGCAAAACCAAACTAAATATATTAGGTATGCAGAATAAAGTCAGCCTCTGCTGGGTCCCAGGACACATGGGGGTAGAAGGCAACGAGAAAGCGGACACCCTTGCAAGGAAAGGGGCTGCCACACCGCTGATAGGTCCCGAACCCTTCTGTGGCATAAGAATCCACACTATTAACCTCTCAGAATATCTCAGACAGAAGGACAAAAAGAAAATGAGGGAACTTTGGAATTCACTTATTGGACATAGACAATCCAAGAATCTTCTAACCAATTTTGGTAGGAAAGAAATCACAGAAAGTGTCAAAGGAAGCAGGAACAGACTGCGAATCCTAACAGGACACTGTAGATTAAATGGACACCTAAAGAAAATTGGAACAATCCAAGATGGCACATGTAGATGCTGCAAGGAAGCAGAAGAGACACCAACACACTTACTAACAAACTGTGCTACATTAGCCCGCAGGAGGAAATGTTTTGGGATGTATAATGTGGCCATAGAAGATCTTCAACCATTAAAACCGGGCCTATTAATCAAGTTTCTTGATGAAATAGGACTCACCGATGTGCTTTAGGCAGAGAACGGGGGATACAATAGCTCTCAACGGGCGCAGTATACCACAACCTGAAATATCACATCTACATCTACATCTACTGTGAAAGATACTTCTTTGGGAGCTTAAAAAGTAAAAACGTAGTCTCGGTTCAGGAAAGAGGGTGGTAGTAGCTTATCATGTTTCATTGTCATTATAGAAAAAATGAAATGATAAAAAAATAACGTATTGAAAATAAAATCTGTTCGAACAGCCTTCCCCTGCTCCCGATGAGCATGAACTTTGCTTGTTTCCGAACAGCTCCCATAGTAGAGAGAGTTAAGTTTTTGTGCTGCAGCAATTATTCTCTTCAACTCTTCTTTGCTGTTGACCTGTTCCCTATAGACTTCTTGTTTGGGAAAACTCCAAAGGAATAAGTCCGAACGGTTCCCTGAGTGGATAGGGCGAGATGGTATACATTGCAAGTCCTCTGATCTCAACCCTATGGACTTCTGCGTTCCTTAGACAAGGACTGATTAAAGCTTGATTTCTCCTCCCAAGGTATCAGTCACTGTAATGCACGTATCGTTAGAAAGTATATTAATCGTATACATTTTTGAGTGATTCTACATCTAAGATTATTTTTAAAAGAGAGGCAAATTTTTGAACTCTTTTGAAAATTCCGGATTTTTGATAAATTTTACATTTCCTCTGTTCTAAATGACATTTAAGCGTGTCGCAAAGAAATGAAAACATGGTGTAATCTAGGAAATTTATCGCTCTTTCCGAAAAACGAGTTCAAACTGTGAATAATTTAAGTAAAAGTTGGTAAAACCCGATTTAACGACGTAAAGTCCGGTTTTTTCGAAAAACACAAGAACTATCGGAACTCCGTATACAACAGAGATGGCACACCCGCTCTTGCGGCATTCTACTCCATTTTCCATGCAGTCGAACCCCCCCCCCCCAAAAAAAAAAAAAATCACAGTTTTTTTTTGCCTTATGATCTATGCATATTAGCCACTGTGTTAAAACTTGTTTTTTAAAGAAATTAAGAAGAAAATTCCAACGGCAAAGAACAAAAAATAACGCTACCCGCAAAGAAAAATTGAAGTAATTGGTCAAAAAACATAAGATACATTCTTTATGTAAATATGTGTTTTACTCTATCATATTAAAATAATACTAATTTTATTCATTTATTTTTTGTTACAGGAAAAAGGACAATAGAAAAAGAAAGCTGTAAGTACAAAAATTAACTTTTATATATGAAAAATTTGAAATTATCCAATAAATTTTTTTTTGAGTAGACAGCCTTCCTCAGAGTACGAAATATCTTCTCATTGATCGAGACGCGCCTGCATTATTGACAAGACATTTTGTACGATGACGAATGGGCTGCAGTGCAAATAAAATTTGTTGATGAGTATTGGTTCTATTAGAATAAAAGGAAAACTTCAAAGTATTTTCAATCATTAAGCTGCACAGATAACAGTGAGATCTTGCGTGATTAAATCGAGTGGTGACGCTATCCAGTTATAGCACTCCATAAACGAACAACAAGTCTTCAAGGGGTATTCTTTAGAAATGATCAAATGGAAAGTTGTAAGGGTTAGAGTGGGAATGGAAGTTAGTGTGGATTTTTTTTTACTGGGTCTTGGAACGTTTTGAACATGAAAGAAATATTAACTAGTCTTCTGAAGTAAAATTCTATATTTACAAGTCCCCAAGTAAAAAGTCTCCCAGAAGATCTTATAATGCCTATCATTCTTTGAAACTTCCCACAAAAAGCCGTAGCTTTTTGACTAACATTTACAATTCAATCTTACGACCCTCTCATTTTTCCCTACAATGAAAATATTCCATAATCACCCTCATACCTAAACCCTACAAACCTCCGAGCCGCATATCCTCTTCAGACCTATCAACCATCTCCAGTAATGTCCAAAGTCTTGGAAACGTTTAATACCTACCTTAGATAACATAACATCATTATTTCACACTAATTTGGTTTCTGTCCTCATCCTTCCACGATTCGGCAATGTTTCGGGGTTGTTGACATTTCCCTCTGCTTTACAGAACAAAGAGTACTGCCCGGATGCATTCCTGGACATGTCCCAAACTTTTGACAGTCTGGTACCCGGGAGTTTTCTTCGAACTAAAGCAGTTCCTACCCATTCCTTATTACTAAATACTAAAAACCTATTTAAACGCTGCTTCAGAGTGAGATATGGCAACGAGTTTTCAGTCAGACCGATCCAGGCCGGCGTCCCACTAGGGAGCATTCTTGGTCCCATCCTATGTACAATTTACACTGCTGATACGTCCCAACAACCACACAACCTACACGGACGATACTATTTTATTTCTCGACTCCTTCTCAAAGCCACCTCCGATATCCCGAAACATCTTGAGCTCATTGAAGAAGGTTGCTAAACGAGGAAAACGAAGCTGAACGAGGACTAATGCACCCACGTTCACGTTAAACAAACATCCTTGCCCGACTACATACAGTAACCGTAAAGGACTACCGACGTCCACACAAGTAAAATACTTAGAAAATACACTTAGGACTATACCTAGCCAGGAGACTAGAATCCTCTCACAAGAGGACAAGAACTAAACAGACGATTTGGACAACTACGAAGACTTATAGAAGTGAAATCAGGCAAGTAAAGAAAAAACTAACTCTGTACAAAATATTACTTCGACCTGTTTGGACAAACGGAGCGGAACTGTGGGGTACGACCAATCCATCTAATATCCAACGAATCCTTTCCAAACACAAGTCCTCAGAAGAATTCTCCAAACTCCTTACTATGTCTCCAATCTCACTGATCCTTTCCCGCTTCCTCAAGTTTCACTCTAATATTACAATTAATTAAGGTTTTTAGTTGAGATAAAAAAATAAATGGCACGAGCGGGATTCGAACTCACGATCTTCGGCTAAAAACGCTGCTGCTCTACCACTTGAGCTATCGTGACCTCGATCCACTCGGACACTAACTTCCCATCTCAACCCCACCTTTTGAATTTTCCCTCCTTTTTTTTATCTCAACTAAAAACCTTAATTAATTGTAATATATTAATTGGTCAAGCGGACCACGAAATTAGTGAATTTCACTCTAATCTTTCAGCCCATAACCTACTGCTAAAATCCTCTCCATTACTTCCTAACCCAAAAACACTCCACGTCGCCTGAACCCGATGACAAACTGATCCTGTCCTGCTCCGTGTGATCCTCACTCCACGTGTCCTCCGTGTGCAGTACAGGTTAGTTAGTGTTTTTCCATGGATTTTTATATCATTAGAAAAATATGTATAATGCAGTCCTATGAATATAGGAAACAAATAAATATTATTTAAACAATTTTTTTAATACGTGGAGAATATCAAATTCACTAAAGTTATATACACCCGGTTAATTAGCCATTAAAAAATAATTATTGTAATTAATCTGTATAAAACTATTTTTTCAAGCAGAGTTAATGAGATGTGGAAAAGGATTCGTTATAGAGTCATTAGTGTTTTTTAACCCGTTCCGTGATTTCAAGGAACAAAGTCGAGCTTTTTGACAGGATAAGTTAAGTCAAATTCCAGGGGATTGACGTGTTTGCTTTTCAGGGTCGAAAGGTTAACGAATTGGCGAAAGATTACGGTACGGACTCAAGGATTTTCATCAATCAAAGCCGGTCCTTCTTTTATTTAATTTTACCGGAACTCCTGTTCAATTTTTACCGTTTTTCAATTTCAGCTTAAATTCGAGTCGATTTATCAGGGATGTTTTCACGAGCGTGCGCGCCGTCGTAAACTTACAGCCGAAGGTGAACAGCGCAACGAGGAAAATCGCCTAGCGACAAATCGCTTTTTAAAGAGGGAAACCGTTTTAGACGTCGCCCCGGAACACATCCCGTCCCATCCGCCGTCTGCCGTGTTCGACGAGGTGTGAACAACGTCCAGTTTTCCGTAATTGATTTCACTCGAGTGGGACCGTTAAAAAGCTTTATGATTTTTGACGTTTTACCACTTCATAAGTCTGCGGATGTCCCATTACATGGTAATTTGGTGAATTTTAAACAGTAAAGCTGTAGAAGTACTTTCTGCATCGTTTCAATACACTTCGATCCTAATGAATAATTTATGTGTTTCGTTTTTAACCCATTTACATTTTATCCTCTTAGTAAAAGTAATCATGAAGTCACAACATGTTAGCAAATTTAAATGGAAAACACATACACAAACCCATAGACTGACTACTCGTGTTATTAGAACTTTCAAAACTCCCTAACCGCTTGCATATTAGCAAATTTGATGCCTATTGAAATAAAAATAAAAGAATTTATTACCCTTGTTATGGTCAAAAACACGGAATTTGACCGGGACCTGTGGTAGTCCTGAGAAGCCGGTGTTGCGAGGAGCTGCGGAGAACTGCGAATCTTGTCGTGGGTGTCATTAAACCCGATGATGTCTTTAGAGGAGTACTGTATGGATATCCCTAGGGCCTTGGGTAGCTATCATGTGGGCTGTCTAAGTGAAAACCAGTCGGCGAGGTCTGAGAAATGTGTATTTATCGGCTGCTGTTGGGAAGGAGGAAGAATTGATAAAGCGATGATGCCTAGTAGAAATTTGAGTAAGCCACAGGCACTACATTACAAAAACAAAGACTCCTACGTCAGCTACTTAGGTACCTACGTCTGTCCGGAAATTCGCCAAAGAAGGGTTAAAATCGGCCATCTTGCCATGTACACAATGTAGTTAAGGCTTTCTTCTACTGCTCTGGATTTCCAGAGTGGATGTGACGTGGCATAGATGATTGCTATTATCAAGGAGGAACTAACACACCAGGGTAGTAAAGACATAGCTATTGCAAGTTTTGGCCGCTGACAAAAGTTTTTTTCCGTTTTATTGATATATAGAGCAATTTGTTGATTCTCGGAGGTTACAAATTTTCCACCTTTCTAGATAGAAGGCAGAGATAGCCGGCGAGACAATGGGCAATTCAATTTGCATGAGCAAATGATAGGTGTGCGAACTTAATGATTAGGCGTTGTTAGGCGGTGGCAGAAATAGTAGCCTTTCGGCACCTTTAAAGCTACACTTCTATTTTCACTTAGAAATTTCAGTACGATTTATGAATGATAGCATTTCATCAATTAAAAAATATATAAATACATATATAACTAACTATTTAACATCGATAAGTACAAAACAATAAAAAGATACATATACAATCTTATAAGTTATAAAACAATTTTTTAATAAAAACAAATACTATGATAATTTAATTATTATAAAAAAATTGCTTGAAACGTGGGGCATAATTTAGACAGTAATATATAACAAGAAGTACATGCGTACTCTCAAGACCTATTTTACAATACTGTCATGGATCGTAATTTTCTTTTTTTCTACCACATACACTATTCGAAAATTGAAATAAATTTATCATCTCGAAATTAGGTCGGTTCTAGTTTTTAGGGTTAATTTTTTTCTCTGAGAAGAATTCTACTCAGCCGGGTAGCACGTACATCCGTTTCGTTTTTGTATACGGCGAGAATACGCTGAACGATTTCAATGTTTTTTATATTTTCGTTTGTGATGCTAACGGTCGTGACAATTTTAAAAAAGAAAAAAAATAACTCGGACAGTTACTCATCTAGTAATAGCGCCATATAAGTTTTCATTTTATTCTGCATTTTTAACTTCATATCATCTTTACTGGTAATTATTGAATATTTCCTATTTATTACATTTTATGTCGTGCAATAAATTTATTTTCATACTATTTTTACTCGTTTTTTTTTAAATTGTAATTCTTTCGAAGGAAAAATAGTTGTCGTTAGGCACTGTCGGTTAAGTCCAAAACGCACGACGGGTATGTAATGCGGGTTAGTATCTTGAGAAGACTAGGCGATTTTCTTCGTTTACTTCAAAGCAGTTTGGTTACATTGACAAATTGCTATTTTAAATTGCTTTAAGCGACATTTTTTTAAATGACTTTTAGGCTTCATTAGTTTAAAAAGTTAATGAATTTACTTAACAAATTAAGAACAACAACGATATTTCTTAAATTTTTGTCACGTTTATAGCAGGCTGGTTCTATATTTTTAAAAATTCATTTATTTATATCCACGATTGTGTAATTAAAATTCGAGTTCCAATTAGCTCTCATAAGCTTTAAAAGGATTATATAATGCCTCAGCAGTAGGAATATTAATTACCATATTATATAGTATAGAGAGCCTGATTCAGATTGTATAATCAGAGAAAAGGCTGGATTAAAATTAATTTCAATTTGAATCCCTCATGCTATAGTTTGTCGAACATCTTAGAAATATTTAAAAACGCTCGAGTCCCGTACATTTTTTTGTCTGGACAGAAGATATGTATTTTATAACTCGGTGAAGTTGATGAGCTCGAAAGCCGAAATGATAGTCTGGTAAGATTCTGAAAGAAGTAACAGTCGAAATTATTTTTTTGTACATTAATTTTTCGAATAGTTTATAAGAAACGGATTAAAAGCTAATGTGTTTACGTTACATTTTAATTGAATGTGAAGAAAGTCATATTAAACCTTCATAACTGTAAAATGTAGTAGAAGGCTAGTATCGAAGAATGAAATTATCAAATTGGACAAAGTACCACGAAGAACGAACTGTCTCTTAAAATTTATTATAATTAATTAAAGTCATTAAATGAGTAAAGTAATTAGGATTTTCCTTAAAGCCGATACTTTGATAAGAATGTTGGATGCTACAGCCAATTAATGCGAATTATGTCATATGTCAAAATTAAATCCAAACTGCTGGTTGTATAAATACATATGTAGTTGTAAATATAAATAAATAAAGTTAAAGATATATGTATATATTTCTAAAACACGAACATTTTCCTTTTAAAAATGTTGAATAGTTCAAATTTTAAAAAAGCACTACTGATGTGCAAGCCGGGTTAGTATCAAAGAACAAACCGGGCGAACTTTCACGGCTAAGTTCACATCTCCAAAGCATCCTTTTGAAGTATTTGCTATAATTTTTAATTAAAACTTGCTGCAGCTTCTCAGTATATTGTATAGACATAGTAACTTCTACATTGAAATCTTTTTCTAATTAATAATCTAATAACAATTAACTATGATATTGGTTTATGATATATATAAAATTGTTAATTAGCAAATTATTTCAATTATTTATATTAAATTTTATTTTAAAAAATATTGTTTCAAATGGGATGAATTCCACTCATAAACGGAATTAATCAAACCAACACTACAGACATGTAATGCGGGCTTGTTTATCGGAAAAAACTCAGCGAACTTACACCACAAATTTCTCATTACTAAAACATATTTTTGATATGTTGATTATAATTTCCAATTAACTAGTTGAAAATATTTAAAAAGAATTTTGTTTCTATTTATATAAAATTAAAATTATTCTTTAAGCAAATTTTCATCCCTTGCAAAAAATGCCAAATTTACATTTTCAACAAAGCTAATTGTGGTTTTTTGGTTTTTTCTAGATAGAAAATTTGAATTGCTTTTAGCTGTAACATGTTTCATGTATATGTTTAATATCTTATTCGAAGAGCTTTGAATAAAAGGAGGCACTTTTTCTGAAAAAAAAGCTTGATCATTGAGTACTCACCCTTGCCAAAAGAAAAACTGAGTTATATCATTGCAAATTATTATAAGATTATTAAATAGCATAAAATCTCAATTATTTATATTTTTTGTTAAAACAATTGTTTCAAAAGGAATATTTTGAATTCCACTTAAATGGTTCGAAGGAAACCAGCATTACTCACCTGCAATGCGGATTAGTATCTAAGATCATACAAGGCTAACTTTTAGAGCCAAGTTGTTTTAACTGCAGCATCCGTTTAAAATATTTATTATAATTAATAATTAACTTGTTAAGTTAACTGATTAAATTGTTTGTTTTTTAAATACTTTTATATTTGAAAATCTACCTTCAAAAATTTGCTAAACTTGCCAAATTTGTATTTTCAACCAGTCTATTTTTTGTTGTTTTTTTGCAACATATTAAAATTTGTTTGTATTTTTCGCTGCTACTTTTCAATCGGAGAGCTTTGAGTAAAAGGAGGCGCTCTCTCTGATCGGAGAAAGCTCTCTATTGAGTACGCGCCCTTGCCAACAGAGAGACTGAGTTCTTTCATTTTCCCATCAAACTTTATCCACCCTTGACTTAATTGAACATGACGAAAGTTGCAGTCACGAAACTCGATCGACCTATCATTAATTATTAATAAATGCTTTAACTTATTTCGTAAACTTTCAATACTAGTTTTTTCATTTTTATATTAATAAACTAGTTTTAGATGTATTCAAATTTAACAAAGTAGATAAGAAATCGTTTAAAGGTTTTATGGTCGTCTTGATTATATTATATGCAATTAAATCTTTTAAAAAAATTATTTCTATTTTAGCAACGCCACTTATGGAATAAACTTCTTTCGTAATAGATTTCCTTGGTGATTGTTTTTTGAAATTATAGGCAAGTCGTAAAAGTTTGAACGCTTGGACTTTAAGTCAAAAGGATAAGGGGACTCACAATCTAAGAATAAGCCTTCCATTATATAAAATTTTTATGATATGCAATTTCACTCTTGTTTCTATGCAATTTAGCAGGCTATAAACAAAGGCGATTACCTTCAAGCGAAGGTCCTACTAATTTCACTACAACAGTTTGTTTTTGTTGTTTCAGGAAAATAAAAGAAAAGGTTTCGAAGAGCAAATTCAATGGGCTGCACGGTTTTCGAAAAGACCATCTTGACGGTAAGAACACTTGTAAATCATTGGTATTTTGTTTTTTTAGAAGAAATGATTTCTTAAATTTTCTTCTATTTGATAATAAATAATAAATTTTGAAATGTGCCCGATTCGTTTAGGCAAGAAAAAATTACTCGGCCTATAAAAACTGACAAATTAATTAATTAAACCCAATAAAAAATTGACAATTGGGAAAATATCCAGGTTTTGGGAATTTTTACTCTGCTTGTTTCTTTTGCCCAATCTATTTCTATATACCTACTTTTTATTTGTTAAAGATACGATTAATTTGAAATTAAAAGCAGTTCATTTGAAGTTAAAGTGCCAGTTAATTGGAAAAACTACAGATATAACTTTTATTACATAAGTGGCCTATAAAAACCGACGAATTAATTGCCTTCTTAAAAACATTATGAATTGGGAAAACATACGGATTTTGGGAATTTTCGTTGTGTTTGTTTCATCCTTCTTATATATAATATATGTTATATATTGATGTATATATATATATAATATATATCTAATTATTTATACATAAAAAATGGAAAATTGAAGAAAGGGTTAATTTAAAATTAAAAAAAGGATTATTTGAAACTAAAAACAGTTCATTTAAAGTTAAAGTACCAGTTAATACCAAAACAGTAATACGTATAAATTTTTATTGCATACGTGAGCTATAAAACCGACAAATTATTATTTTAGGAAAAATTGACAATAGGGAAAAAGCAGGGTTATTTGAAGTTAAAAATAGGGTAATTTGAAAATAAAAAGGGCTAATTTATTGGAAAAAGTACAGACATAACTTTTATTACTTATGTGGCCTGTAAAAACCGACGAATTAATTGCCTAATAAAAAATTGAAAATTGAAGAAAAGATTAACTTAAAATTAAAAAAAGGCTTATTTGAAATTAAAACAGTTCCTTTGAAGGTACAGTACAGTTAATTTCAAAACGGTAATATGTATAAATTTTATTGCATAAGTGAGCTATAAAAACTGACAAATTATTATTTTAGGGAAAAATTGACAATAGGGAAAAATCAGGGTTATTTGAAGTTTAAAATAGGGTAATTTGAAAACAAAAAGGGCGCAATTATCGAAAAAGTACAGACATAACTTTTATTACTTCCGTGGCCTGTAAAAACCGACGAATTAATTGCCTAATAAAAAATTGAAAATTGAAGAAAAGATTAATTTAAAATTAAAAAAGGCTTAGTTGAAATTAAAACAGTTCATTTGAAGGTACAGTACACTTAATTTCAAAACGGTAATGTGTATAAATTTTTATTGCATAAGTTAGCTATAAAAACGGACAAATTATTATTTTAGGGAAAAAGCAGGGTTTTTTGAAGTTAAAAATAGGGTAATTTGAAAATAAAAATGGCGAATTTATCGGAAAAACTACAGACATAACTTTTATTACTTATGTTGCCTGTAAAAACCGACGAACTACAATAATTACCTAATAAAAAATTGAAAATTTAGAAAATTTACGGATTTTGGGAATTTTCGTTGTGTTTGTTTCTTCCTTCCAAATATATATATGTTATATATTGATATATACAATATGCGTTATATATTTATGTTTTAAAGAAAGGGTTAATTTAAAACTCAAAAAAGCTTATTTGAAATTAAAAACAGTTCATTTGAAATAAATCAAAAAACGGTTAATTTGAAATTAGAAAGGGTTAATTTGACGGGAGAAAGCTATATAAATTTTTTATTACATAAGTGGTCTATAAAAGTCAATGAATTAATAAGGACTAATAAAAAATTGAGAATTGGGAAAACTTTTTTTTTTGTTGCTTATTTCGCCCAAATCTATAGGAATTTTATTTCTATAAATAAAGCTGTTCAAAAACTAATTTTTTCCAAAAGTTATACGTTACGTACTAATCCGTGACCACCGGAGCTTTTCTTCCTTCTGTCAAACGAGTCTATATTTGACTTTTCCCTCTCGAAAATGTGACCGCTCCAAAGTAATTAAGTTTTTTTTTTCATCTCTTTTTCGACAAAGCAGCCGGCTCGGCTTAATTGCGGCTTGCGGCTGCCGGGGCGACGATGGGTACAAATGAACTTTGCGGTCAAAGGTTAGAAAGAGAGGATACAGCTACCGCAAGAGAGTCAGATGATGAATCTTCGACCGGGGCCTATTTTAATCCTAGGAAATTCATTTATTTTGTCAGCGGGTTTTTCTAATTCGGGAACCCTCGCCTGTCACCCCCTCGGATTATACTTTGACGTGAAGTTTAACAGATCTCATTCGACACAGTGAAAGAGATTTAATGGAAGTCCCTTCAGAGTTCGAGGGGGGGGGGGTAAATAGACAACACAAACAGCTAAAAAAAGTTAGTTTTATTTTGTGATTTTCAATTATTTCTGTATCTCTTTAAACATTACCAAATAATAAATAAAAAGGAGACCATACTTACTGTCAGACATGTTGATGAGAAAATAAAATGAGAATTTTATGAGTATATGACAGAATAAGAAAAATGACGTAAAAGTCATAAAAAAAGTATCAACCATTGAACAAAACTTACATTTACCCAGACTTGAAGTTATGCCTTGTAATATTCATTTTACCAGCTAAACTTAGATTTTTTCCTTATGTAAATATCCAAGCAACCGGTAAATGAGTAATTTACTAAAAACCCTTTCGAATTTATGAATTTACTGTTAGTATTAACAAAAGGGAACACGAACCACATTAGTACAGTCAAACACCCAAGTTTTCTCCGAAAAACGAATCAGAAGACCTGAAGACTTGATACTTATTCAAGCAAAATTCTCATACCTGGTGGCATTCCACGCTCTCTATATGGAGCCAAGGAAAGACAACCTTCAATTAAACCCTTTATTCATCATTTCTGAATGGTAATCAGAAGTGGACTAATTTAACAATGAAACTATCTATTTGTCTATGGTACACTCCAGGAAGATTTTCAAGCCTGACCTATTACCTAGGATAAATTTATTTCCTGACAATCTACATCCGATCTTTTTGCCGGGTTTCCTCTAGTTAAATAAAACTTTATTCGAAAGTAATTTATTTAATAGCAACAAATTGAAAATCTGTCTGGGAAATTTTTGTTGTGATCTTGTTTCTTAACTTGGAAGACCTTCATCGATATCTTTTTGCTGTAGATACTTTTGTCTTATTCTGCGTGTTTTAATTCCCGCAGGGTCCAAGTCCTTCGTTCTTCTTTCATTTGGGCTATAAATTTCTTTGTCGGGTTTTTTAAATCTTGGTTCAATCCGTTTCCTCATTAGGTAGTTCCTTCTCGTGCTCCATAACATTTATGAGTACTGTTTTGTAGTTTTTCCTAGAATTTTTATTTAAAATTTTAGATAATCAAGTTTATACCCATGGAAATTGGTGTTACTTTATTCCTTGTTGGTGTTACTTAGAGGACACTCACGTTATACTATATTGTAGGTGATCTTCCGCAAGTAGGCCAATGCTTTGAGTGCAGCTTGGTTGTCTGGATAGATAGCAAGCTTGCCTTCTGTTATCAGGCTTTTTTATCTTTTAGATTTTCTTTACCCTTCAATGGAGCGTTCACTTGAGAGGTATTCACAGTAGCATATAATATATAATAAGGTTTCCTTTTTGTTGGCAGAAACGTTGGTGCAACAGGTCTGTAGTACGTTTAAGCGAGCTCTCTGATGGTGTGTTGTTTCACCAGATATGAGTTTTTAACATGATCCATTCAGCAATTGCGTTTTTTTTCTTTTTGCAGATCAAAATTTACGAGATACCGACAAGATATTGTAATGATAAGACCTTGGTGAAACAGAGCTGTAGTATGTTTAAACGACTTTAAGTGCATCCCTCTGATGGTGTGTTGTTTCACCAGATATAAGAAATTTTAACATGATCCATTAGAATTGCTCAATTTTCTTTTTTCAAATCGAAATTTTCAGTACTGGTCTTACTGGAGTACTGAGGAATCCTCCCTGACTAGTCCATCAGCTTCTTCGTTACTCTTCCGTTTTATGTGACTCAGATAGGAATAGTTCCCTCAAAACATTCATATATTACCATTCCATGATTGACTTGTTTGGTTTATCAGCCACCCGTGTACCAAATAGAGTCATAGTCACTGGTAGTCTTTTCTCCTATGGAGCTCTTAGGTAGTTCCTTGGCGTGCTCCAAAACATTAATGGTAGGTTTTCGTAGTTTATTCCTACTTCTTAGAGCACACTCACTTATACCATATTGTACGTGATTTACCAGAAGTAAGGCCAATGCTTTGAGCGCAGCTTGGTTGTCTGAATAGATAGCAAGTTTGCCTTCAGTTATCACCCATATTATCTCTTAGCTTGTCTTTGCTCTAGAGTAGCATGTTTAAGCGACTTTTTGTTATGGTGTGTTGATAACTAATGAGTTTTTATCATTATCCATTCGGTAATTGCTCGTTTTTATGGTAGTTAGGAATTTACAATACTGTTTGTCCTGGCGCGCTGAGGATACCTCCCTGGCTAGTCTATTAGCCTCTTCGTTACCTTTCTGTCTTGTGTGATTTACACGAGAGTTGTTCTCTATTTCTACTTCTCCCAGGACATTCACGCAGTACTATACCATTTACATGATCTTACCTCATGTAACGCCAATGAAGCTTATCTGTCTGATTAAATAGCAACCTTGTCTTCTATGACTGTGATTCTGCCGAGCCTTGTTATCACTTTACATTAAATGGCAGTTAGGAATTTACAGTACTGGTCCTACTGGAGTGCTGAGGACACCTCCCTGGCTAGTCTATTAGCTTCTCCGTTACCCTTTTGTTTTCTGCAATTCAAATAGTTCTGCTTTTACATCTCCCAAAACATTCATGTAGTACCATTCAGTACAAGATTGGCTTGTTTGGTTTATCAGCCACCCAAGTTCCAAATAGTCACCAGTCACTGGTAGACCTTTCTCCTATGTTGCTCTTTTTAATATTATATTTCGGTTGTTTGGAAAGTACAACCTAGAAGTCATCGCGTATTACTTTTTGAAAATAATCCCTCTTCGCTGACTCCAAAGCCAAGAGTGTAAGCCGGAACATTCGTCAGCTAAAGAGGTGTTATTGAAATGGCCCAAAATGCATTTATTTTAATAAAGAGAAAATAATTCTAGAGTTTGTCAACACCTATGTCTATGGATGAATACAAACCAGTAAAGAAAATAAATCTGGAAATCATGTTTATATGTGACCTCCGTGTATTCCTCAAAAAATTCAATGAAGTGACGGCTTTGGATTACCATAATGCTCATGTATTCAATTAAGATGATGTCTTTTAATAACTGAACTAAGATAGTTTTTGTAATCAATAGTTTCTGTTATTTTGGCAACTAAGCCGTTTGTATTGATTAGTAGAACATCGAGAGAAAATGCCTTAAGAGAACGTTAGAAATCTTGAGCCAAATGATGTGATTAGGGATAGGGATAGGAATAAAAGAGGCGGCCACATAGCCTTCGGCACATATACTTGAGTGTGTATATTGTTCTCCCCTGTTTTTTATAACTACCGGCCAACTTCAGGTAGTTAATCATCTTCCATAGCTTTGCCAGCGGCTCCTTGGTGTAGGATCTTGCTTGCGGTTTTTCTTGTCCTAGTTGCAAGAACCTGCACCAACATAGACCTTCACAGAATCATAAAATGTGTTCTGCGTTTTCACTCTCTTCCTGGCAGTATCAGTGTTTCTTCTGTCTGTACTCCTATCCGGTGCATGTGCTTTCTTAAGTGGCAAGGTCCTGTCAGGAGCACAACCAGAATCCTGGTTCGGTTGTGGTTGCCTTCCAGTAATTCATTTGTAAGTTTTGCGGATGGTCCTTATATGGTCCTTATATGCGGATGGTCCTCTTTGCGTGCGTCATACCTCTGGTATTGTTCCACCAGGTTTTGGACTCATTGAGGATCCATTTTAATGCATATCCTCTTTGTGGCAGTATGCTAAGCCACAGTAGGGTTCAGGACACAGATAGTCCACGTAGGCTACCTCTTTGGCCAACGTGTCAACTTTTTCGTTGCCTCTGTACGACGAGTGCCCAGGGACATGCCAGGTCTTTAGTGATGCTGATTTCCGTCAGCGCCTCCATGCAGTTCCAAACACTCTTTGCCTTCACCTCGCAATGATGTATTTAACATATTTTATGGAATAAGCATTTGGGGCGACCTCATTTTTCGCTCATCAGGTACGATCCGGGTTATTTTGAAAATTTCACTTTTTCCCGTTTAAACCGAATCCATTTGGAATGTCTAAACATAGAGTTTAATGTTTTCGGAGGGGAATCGTGTTGGAACACGCGATCCCAAATCGAGTGACTGGTTAAACCTTGTGATTACCCGTAATAATAAAGTGGCAAATTCACTTCTGAGTCCGGTTATCATTTTTCAACTAATGGAAGCCCCTTTCCTCGCGGGCACGAGAGCTCACACGCATTTTTTTCTCCTCTGGCAAACAAGCCTCACAAGTCACATCCGCTCCATTTATTCGAATTAAAATTTTTAGAACCAACAAGTTTTTCGTCTCTATAAATCATTTGGTTTTTCTCCTCCCAGCCGTATTTCAAAAAACTCGACTCGCCTGACAGTAAAAACGGCTTGTTTCATAAACCTGTAATGTCAACATCCCCCATAATAAATACAGAATATTTCATTCAATATTTATTTTATCTTTGTCTCCGACTGTTAGAACTGAACATGTTTTGAAGATTTATGAGTGAGGAGAGAAGAAATGGGGATGCCCACTATCTCAGGACTCATCAGATATTTTTTTTAATAATTATATAGCCATATTATGCCGTCTATATTTTCTTTATGAGATATAAAAAGGTATATTTAATTACTTCATTTCACTCAAAAGAAAGATTTATTAAAGAAATTACGGCTTTCCATTAAAAGAAGAACATTCTTAAAGATCCGTAGTAAAATTCTTCTTCAAAGTAGTAAAAAAGGCACACAAATTTATTCAACGTCGATGATTGTTTATTTAGTATCGGGTTCCAATCCAGAATACCAAAATGTCAAATTCAGGGCTTTTTCTGCTATCTTAGGGAACCATCCAAACCACTAATACAACCCCATTACTTAATCCAACTTCTATTTTTGCATAGTGTGATCACCCCGATCACGCCGGACTTCAATGACCAAGTTCCTTGTAGGCATATACTTTCCTGGCCTGGAGTCACATTAAATACCATCCAAAGAAGGCTGGAATAATGCTGAGACTACATGGTTCGAGAATACTCTGTGTACAACTGAAAAGTAAAAGGGAAACATGCAAAAATAATACTGGCCATACTGCATACGCCATGACTTCTAGGTATAACATTACAAAGTACCAAAAAAGAGCAGCAAAGGTAAAAGTATTCCCAGTGACTGGTGACTCTATATGGTACATGGGTGGTTAAAACCCAAACCAGTCACTAAAGCAAGTATTTATGGTAGAAAATTATAAGTCAAAATACCAATTTTTAGCGGAAAATTTGCAATGGTTCTTTTTCAATTGAGTCTAAAATGACAACAAGGCTCGGAAAACTCATAGTCATAGAAGACAAGGTTCTATATAATCAGACAGCCAAGCTTCATTGGCATTACCTGAGGTAAGATCGTGTAATAGTATGATACTGCGTGAGTGGCCTGGGAGAAGTAGAAGCAGAACTATGCTTTCTGGATTGCATAAAATAGAAGGGTAACGAAGAAGCTAATAGACTAGCCGGGGAGGTGTCCTCAACACTCCAGTAGGACCAGTACTGTAAATTCCTAACTGCCATTGAATCTAAACTGATAACAAGGCTCGGCAGACTAATAGTCATAGAAGACAAGGTTGCTACTTAATCAGACAGACAAGCTTCATTGGCCTTACATGAGGTAAGATCGTGTAATAGTATGATACTGCGTGAGTGTCCTGGGAGAAGTAGGAATAGAGAACAACTCTTGCGTGAATCACACAAGACGGAAGGGTAACAAAGAGGCTAATAGACTAGCCAGGGAGGTGTCCTCAGCGCACCAGTAGGAACAGTAGTGTAAATTCCCAATTGCCATAAAAACGAGCAATTGCCGAATGGATACTAACAAAAACTCATATCTAGTGGAACAGCATACCAAACCAAACAGTCGCTCAAATATGCCAAGGAGAAAAGGATGTCCAGGTTAAGGTTGCTGTCAAGCTTCCCAAAAACAAAGACAAGCTAAGAGAAAAAAGGGTTGAGTATATAAGGCAGTTTGCGCTCTGTTCTGACAACCAGGCTGCGCCTAAAACCTGAGTTCAAATCACATGCATATAGGAAAGCGAGAGTACCCTGGGAGAAATAGGGAAAACAAACTTTTTTCTGATTCCAAAGTACACAGGAAAGAACAGTAATCCATAACTGCCATAAAAAAGGACCAATTGGTGGAATAACTCCCCAGGAGAGAGTCGGACCTAAAGTTGATAAAACAAGACCTGCCGCATCAAGACTGAACAAAGCTCAGAACTGCAGGTCTGCTAATTGTACATTTCTGACGCAATGGACGCATGAAACTATTGGGTGTGACAGTAAACAGCCTGTGTAGATTCTCCCAAATATATGCTAGTGAATGCTTGACAAGGAAAAAGGTTTTTACTCACGGGCCAAAAAAATAAGCTGTGACCTATACATAGAGGACCAAAGTAGTACTTTGATTAGGTTTTTATTGTTGTATTTTTTTACAAGAGTATTTCATATACGAGGCTACTTAACCCTCGGAGTGCGAGTGTTTCTGAAAAAAGCCCATTTGTAACTTTGGTTAGAATGCTGGGCCGCAGGATTCGAACCGGTGCTTGATATCCTCCTTATAAAAACCTAACCTAGCCAAGATCATTTTCAGTCCACATACAATGCCAGGATGTTTCATAAAGAAAGTAGAAGTATGTCGCAAGGTCAATAAAAATATGGTTCAAATACACCAATATCTTTAGCCGAAGTCAGAACCAGTTGATATATTCGAGAAGAACAATAAGAAATAAAGAGACAGCTATCGTGCCAGATAGACAAGCAGCCATTCTGATAAGTAGATAGATGATTTCCGATGCCACCAGCACCAACACAATTCAAACTACCATATCAATTGTAACCTGAATCCTTCTGATGGATATGGGTTCATACTATCATGGAATATTTTAGACGAGAGTGAGTAGGCATTGGGTACCATTCACTGGACACAAGCATTCCGAGATTACCGTTGGGAGATTTAAAAAGGAAATTGCAACGATGAAAGAGGAAGCGTCTCAAAATCTCAACAAGTTTCGGTAAAGAACATTGTTGGCCCAATGGGCATCTGAGGACGAACCTGCTGTTGGACTAGTACTTTTGAGACCGAAAATACAACCGATGGAGTATTTGAGACTATCAAACCCTCATCATCATCAACATCAATGGCTGAGGTCTAACCTGACCCGGAAATCCAAATTAATCAATTAAATCAATCACCCTAATCTGCTTGTTTTTAGGGTAAAAGGAATATTCTATTTTTTTATGATTTTTTATTCTATTTTCAACAAAATCTTGTTTCACAAAAAAATGAACGAAAACCGAAAATCCTTTTGGCCTACATTCTTGTAATGAGTTTGCCCGTTAAAACGTCAAAAACTGGGTACCTTCCCTCTCAAAGATGACGATGACAACCCAATTAAAAGTACATCAACACCGACAGATGTTACAATAATGGATTTTCTCTTTAAATTGCATGTTATCCAGGCCCGTCGCACCCCGCCTTGCAGGAGGATCCGGGGAGGATGGGGCACACTCGATTAACCCCGTAGCTCGTTAGTGGGATGTTCGATTGCCGTTGAAAATCAAATGGGACCATATTTTCAACGGAGATAATTCTGTCGCCCTAAGTACCTATCTGAAATTTCCTATTTCAAGCTTTAGTCACACCGTGGTGCACTAGATTGGGGACGAACATAATGGGATTTATTTATGAGGAAGTGGTGAAGGCAAGAACAATAATTTAAACATCAGGTAAATAGGCATTTGTTTATTAATTAAAACCGTTTGTAAAATGAAAAATGTGAACTGTACGTTAAACTCACCATCATAGTGAACCAGAAAGCAGGTTGTTGAATAAGGCTTAGTGTTTAACTTCATTTTAGAAACTATGAGGATCAACTTAACATAAAAAATACGAATAGACCAGGTCGAAAAAAAGCTAGATACCTAAGTCAATGTTTCAACCAGAAAGGAAAATTAATTTTAAGCATGTTAACTATATTGGAGACCTCAAAAAGCACTAAAAAACTTCAGTTCTCTGACAACATAATGAAACGTCAACAAAAAAACCAAACATGCTTATTTATGCTAATCTGATCCAAAAAGTACAATTAATTATTTAAATAAAAGATTTAATTATGCTATTCACGTTGTCCTGCTTTTTTAGCTTTCTCTGTTAAAATTAATAACACGGTTTGCTAACATTTCCGGTCGAATTTGGGGTTAGACAGGGCTGCGTCCTAAGCCCCTTGCTGTTTTTGTTCTTTATTCATGACCTCACGATTGCTCTCTATGTTGGCAATATAGCCAATTTTAAACAAAAACATCATCAAATAAATGAAAAAACGTATCTATTCCATTTTCGTTCGGAATTTCCCTTTTTGAGAGTTACGGAAAGTTGGAGATTTGATTTCCAAGCTCGATTTCCCTAATTTTTCAATTTTGGTTAGTTTTTTTAAGAGAGCACCGGACTGCCACAGGTAGCTTGTTAAGCTTAAATTTTTGAGTTTAAACTGAAAAGCTCTAATTGTTTTTATATTATATATTTTATAATACTATTATTAATGAACACAATATTTTCTATTAGAACGGATTCCCTCCCACTTTTCACTACCTCCCTTTACTCTCTCTCTCTCTCTTTCCCTCTCTCACTTTCTTTCACTCTCACTTGCTTTCTCTTTCTCATACTAATTTCTCTCTCTCTCACTCTCTCACTTGCTCTTTCTTTATCATATTCTTTGTTTTTCTCTCTCTTTCTTTCTCTCACTTTCTTTCACTCTCACTTGCTTTCTCTTTCACATACTATTTTCCCTCTCTCTCACTTTCTCTCTCTTTACGATACACTTTTTTCTCTCTCTCCCTCTCTCTCTCTCTCTCTCTCTCTCTCTCTCTCTCTTTCTCTCTTTCTCTCTCTTTCTCTCTCTTTCTCTCTCTTTCTCTCTCTATCTCTATCTATCTATTTCTCTCGCATTAGCTTTGGTTCACTAACATTGTCTCTATTTCCATTTTTACTTAAACCAGAATATTTCTTGGAATACCAATGTCCTACGGAATTTGTTTAATGTATAAATTTCATATTCTATGTATGTATTTTAAGTATTCAAAGCATTTATTTATTCTAAAAACCTACTATAAAAAGTATTAAAAGTAATATATAAAAAAAAGAAAATACGCCAAAACAACGGAGAATCATTTAATCATAAATTAAATTACCTGCCAATTTATTAGGCATTTATAAATTGTTAATTTCAATTTTAATCTATCATTAAATGATTTTCCGGTGTTTTGGTGAATAAAATATAAAAATAAGTATGTTGTAATTAAGTTAACGATAAAAATACATATAGTTTGAAATAAATAACAAAATACGAGGATCCTTTTTTTCCCATCTTTCAGTATATAAAAAATGTGAAATTTGATCCGGAATCATTTGATGCCGTAAGAAAATTCACGTGTTTTTTATATACTATCATCTTGGGTATAAATTAGTGCGATAATTAACAACTGGTCGCTTTGTGAAACCGCGAAAGAACTTTAAATGCTGCTCCCAGTAGCTATACAGGGTGAATTGCTACTCGTGCTACAAACTTCTCCAGTAGATTCTTCACCCTAAAATGAACAAAAAAGTTCATATTGTCCATGGTCCGATTCTNAATCGGACCATGGACAATATGAACTTTTTTGTTCATTTTAGGGTGAAGAATCTACTGGAGAAGTTTGTAGCACGAGTAGCAATTCACCCTGTATATCTTTTTAAAAAAATGCGTGACCCAAAAATCCAACGCCGCTTCGACACCGAAGCTCCAATTGTGGATGATAAACTGCCAATACAAAAACTGATGAATAGGCAAGCTTAGACGCTTTATGAACATGTCGGATCATAATTTATGAACGGCGACGGTCAGAATATGTTTGAATCCATGAGAGAACGCCTACAGGAATATTCCATGAAGTTCCATTGTTCGGGCATAAAAGCACTTCAGTGGTTTGGTGGTTTGTCCATAATTACAAAAAAAAAATATGGACCTAAAGGAGTTTAACGGCCGGAGCGGGTGAGATTTTCAAAATACTTTCTTTTATCTCTCACGATCACGGAAAACGCGCAAAACATAAATTTCTAATACACAACCTGAAATACTTCGTTGAACCATGAATTTTTGGATTTACTGTTTTGATTATGATTTTATGTGTTTGGGTGGGTATCCTAATACAAAAGTGATTCATGTTATAGGGTTCATGTTCAGGGTGGTATGTCGTGTTGAAAAAAAATTGATGACAGTACGTAGAATGCCGTTATCATGGTTTTTAATCTCAATCCGTTCGAAAGTTACGATTTTTCAGTGTTTATTTAAGAAAAGCACGTTTCCTTACATAAAACCTGAATTTTCTCCACGATAACGTAACTTTTCTCTACTTTTTGTTAGGCGAGTTTTTTTTAATTAGAAACAATGGAGGGCATTTAGAAAACTAAATAAAATAGCAAGTCTTATTTTTTAATTATATTTATTTGATATTTAAACACTACAATTATGGTGTTAAGTAAACATAAGTTGAATTTGTCATTTGAGTCTATTTTGTAGGAGAAGTTGCCGAGTGCCGGCAAATCAACTTTTTTAAAAATCAATTTATGTTTGGTAGTTTAATTGAACAAATTACTTATTTCAATTAATTATTCTTTTTATGTAAGGTATTTTGAAGAAGGATTTTTTTTACTAATAAATTATATCAGAGAATTTGCTAATTATTAATTTACATGCCCGATCAACTCTTGGACAATGAATTTAATTGCCCGCATCACGTTTTCTCTTTTTTTCCAACTGAAATTTCCCATCAAAGAATCAAAATAATCTAGGTTTCGAATGTTAGAAAACTGTTGAAGTTTTTAGTTGGTAGGGCGTTGTTTAAAAAATGTAAAGCAGCTACTGTTTAAAGATCCAAAATTACTATTTTGAAAATTTTGTGATATTTGTACTGTTATTTCAGTAAATAGACTGGCATTTTTTAGGAACAAAATTGGACTAATATAAAGGAAATTCGGTGCTAAATCTAAAACTGTCAAAATTAGCGAGCATCCATTTATGTTTAGCGGCCTAATTGACCAAATTATTTAAGTAAAGTCTAGTTGAGATGAAAAAGTTAGTGTCACGAGCGGGATTCGAACCCAGCGGAAGGTCGAACTAACTTTTTTTAGTGTTTGTCTCACTTTCTTCTTAAAATTTAGTTCTGTTAAAATGTGTTAACTTTTTATTCTGAAGAACAATGTTTTTCTTTACTAATAAATTATTTCAGAGAATTTGCTAATTATCAATTTATATGCTCGATCAACTCTTGGACCATGAATTTAATTGCCAGGATACGTCCCGGACCAGGTTTTATCTTTTTTCCAGATGAAATTGCCGACCAAAAACCAAAACATTCAAAGTTTCGAAGGTTAAAAAGCTCATAAAAGGTTGACGTTTTTAGCTGGTAGGGCGTTTAAAAAAATGTAAAGCAGCTACTGTTTAAAGATCCAAAATTACAATTTTGCAAATTTCACGATATTTGTACAGTTATTTTTGTAAATAGACTGGCAATTTTTGGAACAAAATTGGACTAATATAAAGAAAATTCGGTGATAAATCTAAAACTATGAAAATAAGCGAGTTTCCATTTATGTTTATTGGCCTGATTGAACAAAATGCTTATTTCAATTAATTATTCTTTTTATGTAAAGTCTTGGTTGAGGTGAAAACGTTAGTGTCACGAGCGGGTTTCGAACCCAGCGGAAGATCTAACTAACTTTTTTTTAGTGTTTGTCTCACTTTCTTCTTAAAAGTGAGTTCTGTTAAAAAGTGTTAATTTTTTATTCTGAAGAACAATTTTTTTCTTTACTAATAAATTATTTCAGAGAATTTGCTAATTATTAATTTATATGCTCGATCAACTCTTGGACCATGAATTTAATTGCCAGGATACGTCCCGGACCAGGTTTTATCTTTTTTCCAGATGAAATTGTCTATCAAAAAACCAAAACATTCGAAGTTTCGAAGGTTAAAAAGCTCATAAAAGGTTGACGTTTTTAGCTGGTAAGGCGTTTAAAAAAATGTAAAGCAGCTTCTGTTTAAAGATCCAAAATTACTGTTTTGCAAATTTCACGATATTTGTACAGTTATTTTTGTAAATAGACTGGCAATTTTTGGAACAAAATTGGACTAATATAAAGAAAATTTAGTGCTAAATCTAAAACTATGAAAATAAGCGAGTTTCCATTTATGTTTATTGGCCTGATTGAACAAAATGCTTATTTCAATTAATTATTCTTTTTATGTAAGGTATTCTGAAGAAGGATTTTTTTTACTAATAAATTATATCAGAGAATTTGCTAATTATTAATTTACATGCCCGATCAACTCTTGGACCATGAATTTAATTGGCCGCATCACGTTTTCTCTTTTTTTCCAACTGAAATTTCCCATCAAAGAATCAAAATAATCTAGGTTTCGAATGTTAGAAAACTCGTAAAATGTTGAAGTTTCTAGCTGGTAGGGCGTTTAAAAAAATGTAAAGCAGCTACTGTTTAAAGATCCAAAATTACTATTTTGGAAATTTTGTGATATTTGTGCAGTTATTTCAGTAAATAGACGCAATTTTTAGAACAAAAGTGGACTAATATAAAGGAAATGCGGTGCTAAATCTAAAACTGTCAAAATTAGCGAGCATCCATTTATGTTTAGCGGCCTAATTGACCAAATTATTTAAGTAAAGTCTAGTTGAGGTGAAAAAGTTAGTGTCACGAGCGGATTTCGAACCCAGCGGAAGGTCTAACTAACTTTTTTTTTAGTGTTTGTCTCACTTTCTTCTTAAAAGTGAGTTCTGTTAAAATGTGTTAATTTTTTATTCTCAAGAACAAATTTTTCTTTACTAATAAATTATTTCACAGAATTTGCTAATTATTAATTCATATGCTCGATCAACTCTTGGACCATAAATTTAATTGCCAGCATACGTCCCTGACCAGGTTTTATCATTTTTCCAACTGAAATTGCCAATCAAAAAATCAAATAGTCGAGCTTTCAAATGTTAGAAAATTCAAAAATGTTGTAGTTTTTAGCTCGTACGACTTTTAAAAAAAAATGTAAGGTAGCTACTGTTTGAAGAAATAGATCCAAAATTACTATTTTGCAAATTTCATGTTGTTTGTACATTTTTGTAAATAGACTGTCCAATTTTTAAAACAAAATAGACTAATATAAAGGAAATTTGGTGCTGAATCTAAAACTGTCAAAATTAGCGAGTATCCATTTATGTTTAGTTGCCTAATTGACCAAATTACTTATTTCAATTAATTATTCTTTTTATGTAAGGTCTTGGTAGAGATTAAAAAGTTTGTTCTGTTAAAATGTGTTAATTTTATATTCTGAAGGACGAGTTTTTCCTTTGCTAATAAATTATATCAGAGAATTTGCTAATTATTAATTTACACACTGTCAAAATTAGCGAATATCCATTTATGTCTAGTAGCCTAGTTCACCAAATTACTTATTTCAATTAATTATTCTTTTTATGTAAGGTCTTGGCAGAGACGAAAAAGTTAGTGTCACATGCTGGGTTCGAACTAGCAAGTATTTTTTTTAGCGGTTTTATCGGAGAGTAGATCGCTAAATTGTTTATTTTCTGGCAGATGAAAATGATGAGTGGGTGCGTACGGAACAAAAAAATCTCTTCTGTCGGCCCATCAAGCAAACTAATGAATTGGCCACGTCTATTTGCTTTCAAATATCCTCAGAAAGGCTGACATCGCACTTTCTCTCCGGCACGATTTCGATCTGCATCTTCTGCCGGCACCGTGTCCCGAGTGTGAATAAATGACCGAATAATCAGTATAATGTAGGAATGGATCGTGAAAGAGGAACCTTGTAGGTAACAAAGCGGCTTTGAAGAAGCGTGTAACGCTGGAAAATGGAAGGTTTAAACATTAATTTGCCGTCTTTTGCGGCCAGGACACCGTTATTCTCTTTATTCAGATTTGTACTAATTGCTTTTGAAAAGATTCCGACAGGCATGGCCACTGGCATTCATCAAGCCTTGTACGAAACGAATTTCGACTGACCCAGTCGTTTATGATCAAACCGCTTGCAATAATTCATCCACATGCGCCTGTTCGGCTTAGTCGACATGAGCAGATTGGCAAATGGAAATCTGCTATGCTCTAAATATACGACAGTTGTCGGAACACGAGACAGAATCTATTTCCCTAGCCTAGTAATCCGGGCAAACAAAAGGAATTTAATTAAGCGAAAACTCCATACGGAGTGTTCACCGCCTCACTCTCTCGCTCCCTCTCCCTCTCTTGCTCTCCGGCGAATGTGGAAACGAGATTGAAAGGAACAGCTTCCGAGAGGCTTTTGTAAACCTTATTTATTCCTTTCCCCCGGCGAACATGCACAATGCCATCCGCCGACTCTATTTATCTCTCCCTCGTACATCACCGGCTATTATGTCCCGGGCAACATTTCCTTTTTCCTAAACTTGACACGTTTTCAGAACTTCTTCTCTCCTCCGGGTTGTCTCGCTTTAAACGATTTTTGCACCTTATGCGGGATCCAAGCGTTCCATATGGGAACATTATGCAAAACTCGTCGGGTCAAAACCCTATAACAATTTGTGGATATAAACATTTCCTTACATGGGTTGTTGGGTTGTATGATATTATTTTGCAACGGCTCGCAGGAGCGCGAGGGAGGGAGGGAACACGAAAGAGATAAAAGGACAGAAAACGATAAATACAACAGAGAGAGAGATGGAGAGAGAGAAAGAGAGATAGAGAGGAGAGAGGGTGAGTGAGTAAAGGGAGGTAGTGAAAAGGTGAAGAGAAAGATTAATTAATAGATAAATAAATGATAACAGGAAAGAAAGAGAAAAACAGATAGGCAAACTAGAGACAATGACAGAAAGAGAAAAGAGATTAAAAGTTATACATAAAATGAAACGATAAATCAGTTAATTAATTAATTTACTAGATAGATAAATAAAGAGTGTCAGAGAGATTAATAGAGAGGAAGCGATAGTTAGGGAAAGAGAAAAAAAGATAGTGAGTAGAGAAACAAATACAGGCAAAGAAAGAGTAAAACGGACAGAAAACAGCAAATAGAGGAGAGAGAGAGAGAGAGTGGGAGAGAGGGTGAGTGAGTAAAGGGAGATAGTGAAAAGGTGAAGAGAAAGATTATTTAATATATAAATAATAACAGGAAAGAAAGAGAGAAAAACAGATAGGCAAAGGAGAGAATGACAGAAAGAGAAAAGAGATAAAAAGTTATACGTGCAATGAAACGATAAATCAGTTAATTAATTAATTAATTTACTAGATAGATAAATAAAGAGTGTCAGAGAGATTAATAGAGAGGAAGCGATAGTTAGGGAAAGAGAGAAAAAGAGAGTGAATAGAGAAACAAATACAGGCAACGAGAGACAGAAAGAAAGAGAGATAAGAAGGACAGAAAACGATAAATAGAACAATATTATTATTTTGAAAATAGGGTTCAATTTTCTTGTTGGCTTGATAGACACATAGGAGCAGAGAGAGAGAGAGAGAATGAGAGGGAGAAGGAGAGTGAGAAGAAAAGATAGAGAGAGAGAATCCAAAATAAGTATAGATAAATAGAAATAGACCTTTCACGCACACACAAATAAATACAGACAGACACACACACACACACACACACACACACACACACAATACTAACTTGAAAACTTGTTTTTCTGGCTATAAACGTCTTGTAAAATTAGTAATATATGTGTAGAGATTAGTGACCGTTAATCGATAGTTATTCAGATATATTCGACCGCTTCTCACGATATCTGAATAATTAGTAATATATAATAACAAAATATCAGTTTGTGTGTTTCCAAATATTTTTATATTAATTGTTCTGAACTATTTTTTGTTTATAAAGTAGTATCAATAGCTCTCTATTCTAGCTCTTTTGAATTTTTTTATATTTACTTTTTTATGAGTGTTCTTTCTGACGAATCCATTAGATTTCGTGGTCCGATTGACCAAATAACGTATTTCATTTAATAATCTTTACATTAAGGTTTTTAGTTGAGATAAAAAAGTCAATGGCACGAGCGGGATTCGAACCCACGATCTTCGGCTAGATACGCCGCTGCTCTACCACTTGAGCTATCGTGACCTCGATCCACTCGGACACCAACTTCCCATCTCAACCCCACCTTTTGAATTTTCCCTCCTTTTTGCCATTTTTCAAATGTCGTGTAATCAGATTGGATTCTCGGCGATAAATGAAATGGCCACGGAGAGCTTTAGTGAAGTATGCTGTTCAAGCGGACCACGAAATTAGTGAATTTAATTAATCTTTATGTAAGGTATTGGTTGTGATAAAAAAAAGTTTCTGATGAATATTAAAACAAGAAGGTACAACACTAACACTTCACAATGTCCAGATCGGGCAGAAAAATTCAGCAGATGTCCCTCCAAAAAGGAGGCTAACACTTAGACTGGTAGCAGTAAAGTATTCCTGTTCACTATCCTTATTAATAGCCGTCTTTACCCAGCCTGGAAAAGGCAGTGCCACAAGGAAATGTGCAAGGTCTGAAAAATGTTTCAACGGCGCCTAAGAAGATTAAAACGGACAAGTCAAATTATACCAGACACTATATACATTCTAAATCAATTTATTTCCAACCGAGATCAACAAATAAATGAGCCCGGTTTAAGGTGGGAGTGCTGTTATTATTCCAGATTAGCCTTATTGTATTTGACGCCCCTGGTGCAATTCTGTTGGAAATAAGAAAAGGCAATTACGCCCTGGGAATGAAATATCAGATGCAACATTTTCATTTAATTGATCAAAGCATAAAACTGTACGTTCTTTACGAATAGAAAAATAATCAGTGTCTGAATAAACCAAGGGAAATTAATCAATGTCGATCAGTTTAACATGTGTTCATTCGCAGAGGAATGCAATAAAGCATTAAATTCTCTATTCAATAAAACAAAAACCAACTCTTTATAGACCGTTCCAGCAGTTTAAGTGCTTCTAAAATTCGATTGTAAAATGTTTACTCGGGAAGAAGGAAACAATTGGCCGTTGCCAATTTCCGTTCCTCCGAGTGGGAAAGTGGTCGGAAGAAGCGAAGAAGGATGATCGGCGGTAGGCAAGGTCGCGGGCAAGGGCGGTCATTCCA
This sequence comes from Cimex lectularius, assembly GCF_000648675.2. Classification (NCBI taxonomy): domain Eukaryota; kingdom Metazoa; phylum Arthropoda; class Insecta; order Hemiptera; family Cimicidae; genus Cimex; species Cimex lectularius. The sequence continues at coordinate 3,362,554 of NW_019392813.1, forward strand.
CTCACCAAAACACAGGCGAACACCAATCACTTAAGAATGCAGAAACCGTCTCACCTACGACGCCTCTAATAGGCCAATTTCTTTTTTGTCCAGACGGAAAAACTCATAGAACTTGGATTATTTTTGTGGAAATAGGTACCGCGTAAAGATCGACTTTATCTATCGTGATGTTGGTTTGACAAGCAAGCTGTTCCATCACTTTAATTTGATGACTTGGAAAAAATATGACAAATTTATCACAGACATCATCCGAAAAAGAGGTTCATGGTACATCATTTGTTTTGGTAAAATGAATATTGATGACGATGAAGATACTAGGACGTGGTGTTTTGCTCCCAGGCACTGGTCAGAGTGTTCTTTTTCATTGCTCTATAGCTATTAGTAATAATAATAATAATAATAATAATAATAATAAGTTTATTGCACACAAGAAGAAAAAAGAAAAATTACATATAATTCAAACAAGAAAATAAACTTAATACGGCAAGGTAACCGTCTGCCGGGGCTTGGATTAATTATTGACTAATCCTGTAAAATAAACGTACAAATGCATTAAACTAAGTCTATGCTAAGTNATTGAGCGTGAGACCGCGTTAAAGATATGCAGCTTAGCCTTTAGCGGGATCTGGGGCTGCATCATTGCTCCTCTCCAAACAGAATTAAGGGCAAACTTGGCCGAACTCGATTTCTCCGAGAAGTGGGGTTTCCAAGAAAGTTGAGAAGTCAGTTGTACTCCTAGGTATGTATAACGATTTACCACTTCTATATCCTGACCTTTGTATTATATAGCTATTAGTCATATTAATATCTTCTTTTAGTTTGACATTATTAATTTTATTATCATAAAAGACATATTTTATTTCATACAATATGAGCTTTTTTCATGTAAATTTGTATTCACATTTTACCTAATTTTATAAATTTAATTCTGCCCTCGTTATTACCAAATTCTTATACAGTTTATGTTAAAATTTTATTACAGTTATTAAGTTTCGTGGTCAGCTTGACCAAATAAACTCTTTTCAATTAAATAAGGTTTTGGCTGAGATAAAAAAATCGGTGTCACAAGTGGGATTCGAACCCACGACCTTCGGCTAAATACGACGCTGCTCTATCACTTGAGCTATCGTCACTTCGACTTCGACATTCGAGATATGGTAAAAAGGAGGGAAAATTCAAAAGGTGGAATTGAAATGGGAAGTTAGTGTCCGAGTGGATCGAGGTCACGATAGCTCAAGTGGTAGAGCAGCGTCGTATCTAGCCGAAGATAGTGGGTTCGAATCCCGCTCGTGCCATTGACTTTTTTATCTCAACTAAAAACCTTAATATAAAGATTAATTAAATGAAATAAGTTATTTGGTCAATCGGACTAATAAGTTAAATGAAGTATATCTTCACTAAAGCTCTCCGTGGCCGTTTCATTTGTCGCCGAGAATCAAATAGATTCACGACATTTGAAAAATGGCAAAAAGGAGGGAAAATTCAAAAGGTGCGGTTGAGATGGGAAGTTAGTGTCCGAGTGGATCGAAGTCTGAATAGTTCAAGTGGTAGAGCAGCGGCGTATTTAACCAAAGGTCGTGGGTTCGATTCCCGCTTGTGACACCGACTTTTTTACCTTAACCAAAACCTTAATTAATACTTTATGTTAACTTCATTAATTGGTTTATATGAAGACATCATACCGCCTTCCTTCAGTGTGAGGGGGCTATTCGTGGAAAACCGGTAATAATACATTAAAGTTAAGGATATCCTAAATTTTGTGGAGCTCTGATTCGCAACAGCAATTACTTTACTTTTTAGTGGATGGTATGGTAATAAGGATACTAGGAAGCAGGGTTTGTGCTTCCGAGGCACTGCAGCCTTCTGGCTTTTTGTACCTTCGTAGTTCTCTAGTTCAGTGCAATCAACTCCATCCTTTTCTTAAGAAGGACTAAGGTCATTGACGTTATTGCTACAATTACTTTCCCTGGGTTTTCTTTTTGTCCCAAATTATGTCTCCATTGCGCTGTTACTTCACATTCAAAGATGATATGGATGGGATTTTCTTCCTTATCATCTCACTTATCTATAACCTACAAATGGGGTCACGATGAGGTTTTCCCAGATGCCAGTGACCGGTGGGTCCTATGAATCCTCTGAGTTTAACCCTTTCTGTCGCATAGTGTTTGCCTGTCAGTCTTGGTGAGGGTTGTTTTCTAGTCTATGGACGACACCGCTACAGACGCCCTGGATGGTTCATGAAAATATACCCATCCCAGGGAAAAGAACTATATTAGTTTATTAAGACAAAGAATAATATACAGGTTGTATCTATATGTCTATAGTACACCCGTTTAATGCGGAAACGATTACCTTCAGCAAAAAATAATCTTATTCAAACCCCAAATTAATTTTGGCTAGGAATCGCCTGGTGATAGCTGATTTAACAAAACTATGTCATACACCTGGGAAATGACACAAACATTGTAATTTTAAAACAGAATTCCTCATTTTATTGTACAATTCGATTTACAGGTTATTTCATGCCACTTTTACTAAAAGGAAAATTTTGATAAGATCGACCATTTATGAGTTATGCCTAACAAGATAGGTCTCCCAGTTTATGTTGGATTTACTTTAGTAAAAATTGTATTATATAAAACCGCAAGTTAATTTTTTGTTAGCTTTTGTTACAAAAAGCGACCCTCACACGTCTTCCGGCATCTCAGAAATGGTCGATCCTATCGAAATTTTCCTCTCAGTAAAAGTGGTAAAAAATAAGCACTAGAATCGAATGACACAATAAAAATATGGGATTCTCGTTTAAAATAACAAAATTAGAGTCATTTCCCAGCTAGATGAGAAAGTTATTAAATCTGTTACCACCCTGCGATTCCTAGCCAAAATTAACCTGGATTTATATAAAACAATTTTTTGCTAAAGTCAATCGCTTCGGAATTAAATGGGTGGATTCTAGAACTTGATACACCCTGCACAATAGAATTTGACTAGAAATTATGCAAGGTCTAAAACATAGGGTTCAGATGGAGAGATTTTATGCAAAGGAATGTATGCTTCTTACTATACGGAGTGCTTTGGTCTGAAAGGAATGTTTCCGAGGATAAAGAGCTTTTTTCACCCTTAAGTTCTAGTCCAAGTCCAGGTGTAACAGTAAGTGTTTAATCATTATTTATCGAACAAAAGTAAATAATCTGAACGTTTGCATATCCAGCTTAACGTCTGATTAAGTCCAGTAAAACCACGGTTCGTCCTTTTGTATGGAATGTTGTTAGAGTTGTATGGGAATGTTAAGTGTGATTTTCTTGGTTTTCTGTTTGTGGAGGCGCAAAGTGTCTGAATAAATTGAAAGTAACTCGTACTCGGATCACTTCATGACTCAGGACCACCCAGCATTACAAGACTTGTGCCTATTTCGCGGTGGATTCTCGTCCGGATGCAGCTCGCCTTCCATAATTTGCACGTTGGCAGCATATTTGACTAATAACTTTTCGCAAAACGTCTGTCATGGACTATCGGCTCACGCACGGCCGGGAGAATTACCGAAGTAATCGGTCGTTCATTTTTCATTTGGAGAACCACTGGGAGAAAGAGAGTTTTTGTTCCGACTTGCGGTCTTTTGAAGCCCGCCCTCCCAAATCCAGGAATGGGCGTAAATCGGAGTAAAATTAGGTTATAAGTGAAGTGAGGTGACTGGCCCGAATGTCAGATGAGGATGACTGCGGCAGACCGCACCGGATCCGCCTCGATTACTTTTCAGTTTCTTTCTTCTTTTTGATGACCTACATATGCAATCGGGATGAGCACCGTGGACACGAATGATCGACCGCAAAGTCCACACCTGGGAGAATCCTATTTGTTCCAAACAAAACAATGAGACCTTTCACCTATGAACTAATAATGATTATGATAAATTTACAAAATATATAAACTTTTAGACGCAAATTCAAGTTGAAACAGTGAATGAAGACCCACATCCCAAGATGTGTTATAGTGACAAAGTATGATCCGTTAAAAAAAAGGGCCAAACCACCAATTGAAATCCCTGGCTAACAGAATTTTCGTTCATCGTTCTTTCCTATAATTTGTCAGGTATTTAAAACTCTACTGTGTTTATAAACCATGTCCGAAGTTTTTGACGTTTTAAAGAAATGCGACTAAGGGTTAATCCCTACTTAAAAAGCTTAAAAAGGGTTAATTTCTTACTTATTTCGAACCTTGCAACACAGTCGAAAGAGATGGTTAAAAGTCGAATAAGTACTTTTGAGATGTTTTCTTACATGATCTGTAAGACATTTCGGCCATATTCAGTGGTTGGTCTGTGTGTTATTTACCCAACTTGTCTTTTTCATATGCAGAACGAATTATAATTTGTTAATAAGAAAGTGGCGGCAATGAACGTCTATTTCTAGTCGAACAGTTATGTGGTCACCGGAAACAAAGAAAAAAAGTTTTTTCCATATTTTCTTTCTGATGACCATGTGGTAACCTGACCCAATATCCAGATTATGTTCTTCCTAAGGTTTCTATCTAAGCAGATAGGCTTATCCCCTGATCCATATGTACATGTCCTGTACAGAGTGAGAGAGAAAAAAAGAGAGAGAGAGAGAGAGAGAGAGAGTGAGTGAGAGAGAGAGAGAATGCAGAGAGAAATGCAAAATATAAAAAAAAGAAATTATAGTAGCAATAATAAGAATTCAGAGAAAAAATAGTAACAATGAAAGATTTCCCAGTATTGTGCGAACAATGAGTTCTCGGAGGACTAGTCAGATACAAGCCGGCGTACCGCAAGGGAGTATCTTTGGTCCCATCTTTTATATCGTTTATACTGCTGACCTACCAATACATCCTGACAGTATTACACCACCTACCCGGACGACACGGCAATTCTGTCCTCTAACTCGAATCCTATCCAAGCTACCTTCAACATCCAGAAACAGCTTGAGTTTATCGAAGACTGGTGTAAACAACGGAGGACTAGAGTGAACGAAGAAATATGCAATGTACTTTTACGCTGAAAAAGCAGTCTTGCCCTACACTGTACATCAACAACAACAGTTTACAATCGAGTCAAATACCTGGGACTGTATCTCGGCAGCAGACTGACGTGGAATCCCCACACAAGAATTAAAAAGTAACAACTTAATACAAGACTTGGACTACTACGAAGACTTCTAAGACCGAAATCGCCTGACAATTTAGACAAAGCCAGACTGTACAAGACTTTATTAAGACCAATATGAACATATAGAGAGGAACTGTTGGGTACTGCCAAGCCATCCTATATCCAGCGCATCCTTCCAAAGTCCTTAGACAAATTGTGAAAGCACCTTTTTATGTCACTAACCACACTATCCACCAAGCCCTCAACTTCCTTTTGTCGACGAACTGATCCGGTCCAGGTCCAAACCTTCCACAACAACCTTTCGAATCATCCTAACCATACTGCTCGAGCCCTCTTTACTCCTTCTCATCTTGAAAACCCGCCACGTCGCCTCAACCGACGGTTCGGGACCTCCTTGCCACCTAACCATACACCTTGATTGCCAGCAATGGCTGACTTCTCAAAGCGTGTTCTACCGGTGCAGGCATAGGTGCTAGTGTTGTGCTGTGTGATACATTAATCATGTGTACATATTTGTATAGTATAAGCTAATGTATAGATAACAAATAAATTTTTAAAACAGTTGAAAAAAGGAAGGAAAAAAGCTTACTTGTGTAGCAAAAGGACCTAATAGTCTTGTTAGACTATATTTGGATAGAGATGAGGTGCTGGTATAGAAAGGATTTAAAAGAGGTAAGTGAAACGGCTTTGCGGATTGTCAAAGGAAGAGATTTCCAGAGATTTGTGGCTCGAGCTAGTATAGACTACTCAAATGTGGAGTTTTTATGACAAGGAAGATATAGATCATTGGGAAACCAGCGGGTGTAAGAGAGTGGATGGAAGATTTGAACTGAAATAGGTAGAAAATATAGTCAGGTAGACGAGAGTTTATTGATTAGTGAAAGAAGGTGCCTAAGAAATACTTCTTATTGAAGGAGAGATATCGGGACATCGGGGTTTACGAAAATAAATCTTGCAAACAATTCATCAGTTTTATCTAGATCTTCCGAATGTCCACCATAACTGACAACGTAGTCAAAGAGAGGAAAAATGTGGGAAGAGACAAACAAGGTGCTTAAGAGTGCGAAAGCTAGAAAGAGCCAGGGCCGGAAGAAAATTTTGGAAATGTTTGTTTTCCAGAAAAGGTTTTGGTTGAAGTTTTGTAACAGTGGAGCAGAAGTAAATGGGCTGGTTGTTGGTGGAGAAAGGAGAGAATGGAGGAGGGATTTGAGGATGTGGCTGGTTCCTGTAATATATTAGAGCCCTGATGAAATTATATAACACATCCCAACATTGGCCACAATCCCAATACTAAAAAAAAATTAACTTCCGTTAGTCGTTACTTCCAATACATCCTAGATGATGAACAATATTAAACCCTCGACGCACAATTTCTAATAATGATATATATTGCCTTAAGATTACGTCATTCACATCATGATGCATATTTGCTTTTATTGTTTATAGTCAGAAATCAATGATTAAAAAAATACTCAGGTCAATGACTTCTTTATTGATATCATGATATCACTCCCCAAAGTTGTACAAGAGCAATCGACTCACGCATTCCATTTATAATAGAAAACGGGCTCGATTCAATCATACTAAGTGGATTCTCTTGTATTTGAATGGTTTACTTTGTCGTTCTTTGTTCATATTGTAAAAACCTGAATGCAGATTTTTAACATCGACTCGGAAAAAGGGTTTCTAAATGATTTTTTTTTAAATAAAGTCCTATAGAAAAGGCACATCATCGGCAGAGTGTTTTTCAATTTGTTCTAACAACAGTCGACGTGATAAATAACAGATACCATTAATAGTATATTTTAGTTTATTGTTTAACAATAGTTCTCTCATAAAAATGTATGTTTTAAATTGTCCGCTCGTTTTCAATGTTTAACTGCAAACTACGTGTTTATCTCAAATCCTACTCTAAAACCGTATTCAGATAATAAAATAGAAAAAAGTAGGATCGATACTTAGTCTATGGCAGATAAGCCCCTCACAGTATGGAAGTTAGAAATCCTTCGATATCCTACTCGATGAGTTTAATTTTCAAAACTAGATGGATTTTTCTGTTTATTATTGATAAAGTTCGGTAGATTATGCCATATAGAGGGATGACATCGACCTCCAAAATACAGCAAGATGTCCGCCGGCTTAAAGACAAAAAAACAGCCTGATTGAGGAATACATGCGTTCCCGATTTATTCATCGTCAACAAGACAAGAGGATCTTTAACGTCCGCACCTAGCCTATTTGGCCTTATCGGACGTTTTGATTCTCAAGATGAGAGCTGACGCACCTCNTTATACCACCCGTCGTCGCCGTGGTTCCACATAGAGTGGGCCATGACTCCCAGGGTGGGTGATTGAGGAATATACCAAAAAAACTCCAGGCATTCGACAAACCATGTCAGATTAGATGGGACAACAGCAAAGAAGACACATGAGTTTAAAACATCAAAGGCCATATTGTTAGAAGTGTTAAGACAGAAATTTCAATTTTGGATTAATGAAATTCTGACGGGACGGGTAACTTCATGTAGCTACACCGTTTCAAAATGGCAGTTCATTGCGAATATGCACTTTGACTGCAAGGTTTTTCATCCTTCAAAAAAGCTCTAATAGGCTTAGCTTAGTGGCCGATGTCCACCCGTATAGGGTACTTAGGAATGGCGGGTAAAAGAATATGAAAAGAAATCAGAGAGATAAAATTAATAATTATGTTGAAGTCTGCTTGTATATGCAGACATCTACCACGCTTTATCATTGATGACGTTGACACGACTTGACCAAATAACTCTGACTGACCACTGAAGATGTAATGCTGACATGGGTCTGAGAAACCAATAGTCGAGTTGTTAGGTTCAACAGTCGAAGGAAATCTGTGTGAATCGAGATTTTACAAATATCTAGAGTTGGAGTTGTTTGTTCAAGTTATATGTGCAATTATTTCTAAGGATAAGGAACTAAATCTATGGTTTTAAGCTCATAATTGGGATAGTCTTGATTATGGACGGGGCAAAAATGTTTTGAGAACGTTCGTTGTGGTGATGCACTTAGCATTCAGTATTCTCTCAAAGCCTTATCACATTGTGCAAAAAGACAAAACGAAAATAAACAAAACACAGGACAATCAATGAACCTGGTGAAATGCTGAAATCTGACAGACCAACAGTGTTTGGTGCAACAATCCTTGAAAGTCTGTGAGAATCGAACTTTTGGAAATATGCAGGGTTGAGATTGTTCGTTTATTTTTTATGTGAAAGAATTTCAAGGATACGAAACTGTGTTTATCTAAGATTTTAAGTTCACATTTGAAACGGACTTAATTTTGTATTTCGAGATCGGTAATTGTGCTGATGCCCTAAATATTTAGAAGGTCTCAACTCATATTACTTACATTGTATAAAACGTACATGACCGGACGAAATAACGCATTTGTACAACCATTGAATATGATCTATGCTGACTTGGGTCTGGCAGTTAACTGTTATGCTGTTCGTTCAACAGTCAATGAAAATTTGTAAAAATCAAACTTTTGTAAACGTGCAAGGTTGAAATCTTTAGTTGATGTTCAATACTTTTTAAAAGGATAGTTCCTACTCACAGTAAGTTGTTTTGAAACGACCGGATTTCGAGCCTTTTAGCTCATCATCAGGTTGAAGGACTTCTGTAACCACGTCTCTCGACATGAATTGCCAAAGTGAACCGCTGATACCTCCTCCAACGCGACGTTCCAATTACCAGCTGATTTTTTTAATGACGCTCAATTTGAACGTGCGAAACGCGGAAATTATAACACAAATAAATATTAGAATAATAAATACTTAATATTACTATAAATTACTATAAAAATAATAACAATTAAAATAATTAGATTAATTATTTGGATGTTTGATATTATTTATGTACATATTTAAAATGGGAGGTAGATCAAAATCTGTTATATTATTAATGCATTTATCACCATGTTCAATTTTACATTTTTTAATTTCAAATTTCTCAAACCAATCTAGTTCTTTCCCTTTGTTGAAACTATGTAACACTCTTGTATTTAAATTTGAATTGAAATTATGTTTTGTTTCTTTTAGATGGTCCTTAAATTCCGAAAATTTGCTCGATTTAGGCAAGTGTTCTTTTACTCTTGTTTTTATTTCTCTACCGCTTTGTCCTATATATTTAATATCACAATCATTACAATTGAGTTGGTAAACCCCGCTTTTTGCCAAGTTGTCTACTTTGTCTTTAGGTTTTGAGAGGATGTTTTTAAGTGAACCCGTACTTCTAAAAGCTATTCTAAAACCTTCTTGTTTAAAAATTTTACTAACTTTTTCCGATAATTCACCAATGTATGGCAAACAACGGAAACCTAATGATTCATTTGTGGTGGGGTGGCTGAGTCCTATTGTTGATTCGTTTAAAGTTAATTTTTTTATTCTTTTAACTAGCAACCTATCAATAAATATTTCTTGATACCCGTTGTTTTTTGCTAAGGTTTTAATAGTTTTTAATTCTTTTTTATAGTTATCAGGTGTTAGCGGAAGTTTTAACATCCGGTCTATGAGCCAAATGAAACCAGCAGCCTTTTGGGACCATGGGTGGGAAGAATCCGCTGGTATCATAGTGTCTGTAGTTGTGGGTTTTCTATATACGTCTATTTCTATTAGGTTGTTTATTATGGACAGTTTTAGGTCTAAAAAGTTCAAACAACCATTCTAATATTTATTTGTGTTATAATTTCCGCGTTTCGCACGTTCAAATTGAGCGTCATTAAAAAAATCAGCTGATAATTGGAACGTCGCGTTGGCGGAGGTATCAGCGGTTCACTTTGGCAATTCATGTCGAGAAACGTGGTTGTAGAAGTCCTTCAACCTGATGATGAGCTAAAAGGCTCGAAATCCGGATCGTTGCAAAACAACTTACTGTGAGTAGGAACTTTTAAAAAGTATTGAACACCACACTCACTCCATCATTTATCATTTCTATTAGTTGATGGTTTTCGTGGAAGGATTTTTAAGGATAAACAGCTCTGTTTAAAGTTTTGAGTTCATAATTGTGATTGGCTTGATTTTACGGTGGCCAAAAATGTTTTAACAATGTTCAGAATGTTATGATTAGGCAAAATACGTGCAGAACAACCACTGAATCCGGCATAATGCTAAAATTGGTCTGACAAATCAACAGTCATGTTGTTAGGTTCTTGAAAATCTGTGAAAATCAAACTTCTCCAAAGATGCAGGGCTGAAATTGTTAGTTAAATTTTTATATGAAAGCATTTTTAAGATAAGCAATTGTGTTAGTCTATGATTTTGAGTTCATAATTAAGACGGGCATAATTTTATACTGGCCAAAAATATTTTGGCAATGTTAATTGTTTTGATGCCTTTAATATTTAGAAGGTTATTCCCAAGCCGTATAACAATGTATAAAAAAAGAAATAAAAAGAACAAGACTAGACAAAATAACATAACTGAAGTTCACAGCGAGTCCACGGATGCTCGCAGATGGTCAAAGTACTATCAAATGTGAATGATGTGTGAGTCTAAATTATCTCTTTTTCTCCTTAAACGAGACTTAAAGCCGATAAGTGAACAACTATCGATGAATTTTTTCTATTTTTGCAACTAAACACTGTATTATTTTTCATGAAGTGAATCACGAGGAAAAAATCTACCTGTTCAAGGAGTCGTTGAACCGTTGATACTGGTTTGATCAAACTTGGACATAAGCCCATGTCACATAAGGTTTAAAGATCGGACCTTTTTCAGTTATTCGATTAAGATCTTTCAATTAAATGTGCTATTTTATAGTGTAAAGCATTTTTTTAAATTTCTTGAATTGAAATTTGTTAATTTGGCAGCCAATTTGGTCACTCAGAAATCACTATGTTTGTTTTTGTAGTGCGAAATACAATGTTAAGGATTAAGGAACAAAATAATAATAATTTATCATATTTGTATGGATAGTCTGACTCCATTATTATTATTATTTATTTATTTTTTATTTTTATTTTTTATTTTTTTATTTTTTATTTTTTTTTTTAACGAAGGTTCGCAACAGCAGAGATCATGTAAACCCTCAGAGTGCCGGTGTTTTTGAAAAAAAAAATTTTAATTAATTTATATATGCTTTTTATTTGTACGAATATAACAATGATTCAAGAAGTCTTTTCAGAGGATCTTCGGAAGAGGTCAAAACAGAGAAAACTTCCTTACGGTTTTCGCCGAGATTTCGACAGTTTTATACTGTCATCTTCAGGGCCTGTTTTATTATCATATAAACAAACAATTAAAACATGAAAAAACAATAATTACAACAATAATTGGATATCTTACTTTAAAACCTAATAGGAAATTAAACAACATGGTGTTTTGGGCACAGACACCTCTTTTCTCGACCACGTTTTTTAACTTTATTTTTACTGTAATTTTAGCTATAATTTTTAATTGTTAATGTATTCTATTTAAATCAATATTTAGATGCTGAGCCGAAAAAAACATAATGTACTTCTGTGCCCAAAACACCATGTTGTTTAATTTCCTATTAGGTTTTAAAGTAAGATATCCAATTATTGTTGTAATTATTGTTTTTTCATGTTTTAATTGTTTGTTTATATGATAATAAAACAGGCCCTGAAGATGACAGTATAAAACTGTCGAAATCTCGGCGAAAACCGTAAGGAAGTTTTCTCTGTTTTGACCTCTTCCGAAGATCCTCTGAAAAGACTTCTTGTATCCAGCAGGTCGATAATCTAGTTCATCGTTACATAACAATGATTAGTAGCAAAGCATAGTACAGTCATGGATCACAATCCCTCTGCCGAAAAAAGCCCATGTGTAAGTATGTCGGGATTCGAACCCAGGACCTTTACCTTACAGTGATGAGCGCCATGTCAACGCCTAAACCGTTGCGGCCACCGACGCTCCCTTACTCCATTATTATTATTATTGACTATTCAAGCCTATGGGAAATCTTTAAATTATGGGAAAAAATCTACATTTTTTATTAAAGAACAGGAATAAATTTTATAATTTAAATTTAAAGTCAGAACTTCATATCTCAGAAGGGATATCACTCACCTAAGATAGAAGGTTTTAATGTTAGGACGTGAAATGAACTTAGCTGTTCAAATCCCCATAAAAATTAATAATAATAACAATAAATCATTATTTGAAAGAATGTACATTACTGCACTCTCAACACGACTCTCAATGACACATCTACCCGGAAAACAAACACTTTGAGCCCTGATGATGATCTCAATAAAGATCGAAACGTTGGCACGATAAAGGAAATGTTTTTCTAAAACCTACGTCACACCAGACCGCATCTCACGATCTCCAAATAATTAATGTACATTACATATAAATTTACAACAAAAAATAATATTTTGGTAAAAAGCAAATCTTGTACTAGACAGCAGGAGGTTTTGGAGATCCTCAGAGAAATAAACAGAATAAACTACAATTTAAAATTTTTGAAATTATAGATTTTTTGCCTTCTTTGTAGTGTTGGAAAAATTTTTTTAGCCAATGAATTATGTCTTGTGTTATATTCACTAATTTAACTAGTTACAAGATTATTTTTATATATACATGCAAACATGAACATTTAAGAAAGATTTTATATAGATTCATTACTTTAAATTCCAAGTATAAGTTTTTCGTATTATATCTACATGGTTTATGTAAAATGATTTGAAGAAGTGAGTTTATAGTTACATCCAAAGTCTTAGTGTAGCATTTATTAGTAATTATGGATTGTGTAAGAGAAAAATATATTGCCCTTAAAAGATTAATTTTCATAAAGTGGGTAAAATTCTAAATTTATAAAAGAGCTTCCTCAAACGGAAAACCAAAGAATCAATGTGTAAATTAAATCTCAAATTCGAGCGCAATGTCACACCAAGATATCTAACACTGCAAGCAAAAAGGATAGGCAAGCATGAACACTCATCATTATCATTACAAGTATGAAAAACAAATTTTAAATTATGAATATTTATTTTCTTTTTTAATGAAAAGTGTAATACATTGCATTGTTTTGTGTTTAAAAGTAGAAAGTTTGATTTTAACCAAAAATTAATAATTTTCATATCATTATTAAATTATCACCTGAGAAAATGATACACGGATCGTAACTAAATATTTTCCAGAAAATTTAATTTTCAAAAAGTGATTAATACATAAAAAAACAAAATTGGGCCTAAGACTGTACCTTGGTACTCCCGTTCAACGTGTATTAGATAGTTGTTAAGTTACTTTTCTTACGCTTCCCTTGCATGGCTTATTCAAAGCTAGGTAATTACTTAAAATGAGAGAAAAAAACGTGTTGGTCTTGTCAATGTGCCTTAGATTGTGTCCTATAATTCTGTTCTTTCTTAGTTTTTTAATCTAATTTATGCAGTGTATTAGATAGTTTGTATGTTACTTTTCCTACGCATGCCTTGTATGGCCCATTCAAAGGGAGGTAATTACTTAAAAAGAAGAGAAAAAAGTGGGTTTGTCTTATCAATGTGCCTTAGATTTTGTCCTATAATATTATTCTTTTTATGTTTTTTTTTTAAATTTTTTAATTTAATTTGTTTAGTATATCAGATCATTTTTAAGTTACTTTTCTTACTCATATCTTGTATGGCTCATTCAAAGGGAGGTAAATACTTAAAATAAGAAAAAAATGTGTTGGTCTTGTCAATGTGCCTTAGATTGTGTGCTATAATAATGTTCTTTCTTAGTTTTTTAATCTAATTTATGCAGTGTATTAGATAGTTTGTATGTTACTTTTCCTACGCATACCTTGTATGGCCCATTCAAAGGGAGGTAATTATTTAAAAATAAGAGAAAACAGTGGGTTTGTCTTATCAATGTGCCTTAGATTTTGTCGTATAATATTATTCTTTTTTATGTTTTTTTTTAAGTTTTTTAATCTAATTTGTTTAGTGTATTAGATCATTTTTAAGTTGCTTTTTTTACTATGTCTTGTATGGCTCTTTCAAAGGGAGGTAATTACTTAAAATGAGAGAAAAAAGTGGGTTTGTCTTATCAATGTGCCTTAGATTTTGTCCTATAATACCGTACCTACAATATTTTCCAGAGAATTTAATTTTTAGAAAATCATTAATATATAAAAGAAACAAAATCGGGCCTAAGAATGTACCTTGCAATACTCCCGTTCAACTTGTAATGAAGAACTATAAACTGCTCCAACCTTTGTGACTACATTTCTGTCCGATAAATTGGATTCAAGGATTTTAAGGAGAATATTAGAGATACCACTACACTCATGTTTTTTAGCATCAACTTATGATCAACAGAGTCGAAAGCTTTTTTAAGATCCGATAACGTAATTAACTTTATCAATTTCTTGTGAAATCAAATTACTAACATCAAAGCCTGCTCAGTGGAACCGCCCGGAAGAAAACCATAATGTTTTGGTGAAATTATTCTACTTTCAATAAAGAAGTAATCTATTTTTAATTGTTTTTTTTTCTAGCATTTTTGATATGGATAAAGTGACATTTAATGAGATAGGCCTATAGTTTTGAACCATATTTAAATAATGGATTACTAGGTTTTTTTTAAATCCCTAACATAACCTGTTTTTCGGTTTACACGGTTTATTTTAGCATTGCACTTCTAACCTTGACATATTTTATAAATTTTAACCGGTTCTTTCTCTCTTTGGAAGTATCTCTCTCCTCGTGGCATAAAATCACCCACTGGACCCGGGAAAAGTTGCGTTGCGACCCAGGAACCTACTCAGGTTCAACACGTAGAACAAATGAGAAACAAAAGAATTACAATGATTATTAGTTTCGGCAATGGATACCAACAGATGTCTGGTATGAGTCAGAGAATGGTCGAAGTCGTGAGAGTGAAATCTTTGAGAGGGCGTATTTTCCTCAGGCAAATCTTCTAATCTGTAAGCCTTTTTTTAACTAATAAGTTAAACCATTTCTATTAACATCTGACCGAAAACTTGTAAATTCCGTTGTATTTTTAACTAAAAAAACAAAAAATATACAGTCGATCGATTTGCTTAAACGACTGGAACAGTATCGGGTCGAGGCGAACTCCATCATCACGATATTTTTGCGGTCCCGCGGCGCGTTCTCAACAATGGACTTAATGTACCAGCGCAGCGGCAATTCTAAATGGAAATGAACCGAGTCAGTCGTCGTGGTATGTTTGCACCACTCGACCATTATCCTCCGTCGCGACACGTACACCGTATCGAATCGGGACATTTTTTCCTTTCCGAGCCTTTGTTTTGGCATGTATTTAAATATCCAACATTATTCATCACACCGTCCAACTCGAAGGGTGCTTCGTCGCCCTCATCTCATGCCAGAAGACAAGGGTGTTGGGACGAGGCTTGAGATAATGTCAGCATAATTTATTGACCTCTTAACGAGCTAGAAAATAAACAATAACCGAATAAAGGGTGCTGTACATGTTTCACAAATAGCACAAAAACGTTCCTTATTACAATAAGAAATTGTTTACCTTTCAATTACCTACAATAATCGCGAAAAACTATCTACAATGACCTACTACTTTTTATGATTTTTTCATACAAGCAGTTAAATCGCTTTATCTTATTGAGTAAATAAAAGAAGGGCTAGACTAGTTCGAAAAAAAAATTAAAAACTATCCATACACTTAATAAATTAGCTTAAATTTGTTATTATTTTACCTAAGATGTTTTCCCACGGTATTATTTTTTTAGTGCGTCTCGTATGCCCTATTCAAAGGGGAGTAATTACGTAAAATATGAAGAAATGTCGGCTGGCCTCGTCAATGTTGCCCAATTTTTTTACTATAATACTATTCTTTTGACCTAATTTATTAACAGAATTAAATTTATATTTTAAACTTATTTTCGTATGTGTGTCTTGCATGACCTTTTCAAAGGGAGGCAATTACTTAAAAAAAGAGAAAACGTGTGCTTGTCTAGGCAATTTGCCTTAGATTTTGTCCTATAATAATGTACTTTTTAGTGAGGTTTATTATCTAATTTATTCAGTGTATTAGATAGTTTTTTAAGTTACTTTTCTTACGCATACTTTGTATGGCTCATTCAAAGGGAGGTAATTACTTAAAAAGAGAAAAAAAATTGAGTTTGACTTGTCAATGTGTCTTGATTTTTTCTTTCAATACTGATCATTTTAGTGAGATTTATTATCTAATTTATTCATTGTATTAGTTGTTAAGTACTTTTCTTACGCATGTCTTGTATGGTTCATTCAAAGTGAGGTAATTACTTAAAAGGAGAGAAAAAATTGTGTTTGTCTTGTCAATCTGCGTTAGATTTTTTCTAACAATACTGATCTTTGGTTTATTATCTAATTTATTCAGTGTATTAGGTGGTTTTTAAGTTACTTGTCTTTCGCATGTCTTGTATGCCTCATTCAAAGGGAGGTAATTACTTAAAAAGAGAGAAAAAATTGTGTTTGTCTTGTCAATGTGCCTTAGATTTCTTCTAACAATACTGATCTTTTAGTGAGGTTCAT
Organism: Cimex lectularius; assembly: GCF_000648675.2. Classification (NCBI taxonomy): domain Eukaryota; kingdom Metazoa; phylum Arthropoda; class Insecta; order Hemiptera; family Cimicidae; genus Cimex; species Cimex lectularius. The sequence continues at coordinate 3,379,172 of NW_019392813.1, forward strand.
TATCTAATTTATTACGTCTATTAGATAGTTTTTAAGGTACTTTTCTTACGCGTACTTTGTATGGCTCATTCAAAGGGAGGTAATTACTTAAAAAGAGAGAAAAATTGTGTTTGTCTTGTCAATGTGTCTTAGATTTTTTCTTACAATAGTTATCATTTTAGTGAGATTTATTATCTAATTTATTCATCGCATTAGTTGTTAAGTTAGTTTTCTTACGCATGTCTTGTATGGTTCATCCAAAGTGAGGTAATTACTTAAAAGGAGAGAAAAAAATTGTATTTGTCTTGTCAATGTGCCTTAGATTTTTTCTAACAATACTGATCTTTTAGTGAGGTTTATTATCTAATTTATTCAGTGTGTTAGATAGTTTTTAAGGTACTTTTCTTAGGATGCCTTGTATGACTCATTCAAAGGGAGGTAATTACTTGAAAGAAGAGAAAAAATTGTGTTTGTCTTGTCAATGTACATTAGATATTTTCTAACAATATTGATCTTTTTGGTGATAGTTTTTAAGTTACTTTTCTTCCGCATGTCTTGTAAGCCTCACTCAAATGGTAAATAATTACGCTGAAAGGTTCAACAAGTTGGCCAGTCTTGTCAGTGTTACATAAGATTTTTTTCTTATGATATTTTCCTTTTGGGTGCGGTTTTGAACTAATTTAACAACTGTATTAGATAGTTTATAAGCTTTTTTCTTGTGTATGTCTTGTATGGCTCATCCAATTCTAGGTAATAACTTTAAAAATAGAACAAAACATTGGCTAATCTTGCCAGTCACTTAAGAAAATTTCTTATGCTATTGTGTTCTTCAGTGCGGTTTTTGTATCTAATTTATTAAGTGACTTAGATGGTTTTTAAGCTTCTTTTAAAATGTGCGTCTTCTATGGCTCATTCAATGGAGATAATTACGTGAAAAAGAGATTAAACCTTGTCAAGTTACTTGTGATGGTTTCTTATATTTTTGTCAATTTTTTATTGTAGTTTTTATTAAATATGTTAAGTTTATTAGATAGTTTATAATATTTTTCTTATGTGTGTCTTTTGTAGCCTATTAAAAGGGAGGAAAAATGCGGGATAGACTTGCCAATGCTATTTAAGATGTTTTATTATGATATTGTTCTTTTTATTATGAGATTTTTAACCTAAATTTATTAAGATTATTAGATAGTCTTTAAGTTTGTTTTCTTATTTTTGCCTTCTATGTCCCATTCAACAAGGGTAATTACGTAGAAAAGAGAAAAAACATATAAACTAAGAAATGTTTTGATTGTATTGTTTTTCCTGATAATTAATCCTGATAAATTTCCTGATATCTGTTCTTTAAGTAGTGTATGTTCAAACGGGTTGAATGGGGGGCTGGAATGCAAGGGTGCTGCATTCGAACCCGGGACTTTTACTTTGTTATGAGCTCCGTGTCAACGACTAAACCGTTGTGGCCACTGACCCCTTTGGAACATAATTTTATGTTAATGCAATTAGATTTAAGGTTTTGTTTACACGCCTGATCGGATTTTACCATACATATCGGTTGTTTCAGATGAGGTTGATCGTCGCTCTCGTCTTTCTGTCAGGAGTAAACAGCGCAGAGGAATCAGGAGGTCGTCAAGCTAAGTCTCTCTCCTACTTCACCGACTCTTACCTGGACGGACCTCCAGTCGTGTTGGACGGCGTCGCCGACGAGTACAGCGACTACTCGGACCAGCTGGCCTCATACGCCGATGGGAACGAACTCTCGAGCAGAGCTCGACCCGGCAGACCCAAGCCCGATTCTCCCGTCTATTACATCCGCCTTCCACCCAGTCCGTACATGCTCGTTCCAGGTCTGGGGTACGTGAGCCGTCCTCCGACCCTCAGGCCTCCGCCGGTCGTCCAGCCGAGACCGCCTTCCCAGTTCATCAACCTGCCGCTGGAATTCATCTCCAACGGAAAACCGACCGGGGTGTACACCTTTCCTCAGGACTCTCCCGTCGTCAACCTCAACAAAGGGCCTTACCTCTACAACGGAAGGCCTTCGGACATCTTCCTCCTGAGGAACACCTACAACGCCCTTTACGAAGACGCCTTGCAAAACTTTTATCCCTGAAACGAAGAGATGTAGAGAAGAAATCGCAATCAAACCCCATTTGTAGAAATATTCTACACCCTCTTTTAAAATTTTTGATATAATTAAAAAAACGCGTGTATAATGTCAAAAATGAAATAATAATCGTATTTCTAAAACTGTATAAATGAAAAAAATGAGTCAGGAAAATATTACTTATTCTAAATCACACGCCAAAGCACTTTCTGCATCGTTCCTGCCTATTGAGAAAAACTCAACAACTAAAACAACCATGTACATCAAAAATAAAATAATTTTATCATAAACTAAATGAGAAACGCCTACTTTAAGCGGCATATTGAACAAATTTTATTCAAAATTAACATGCACTAGTCACTTTTTCAATTAGAACTACGGCCACACATCAAAGTGGAGGAAGTTCCTTCAAAATGTCAATTGCACTACACTCAAATTTTATTAACTTCCTATAGAAAAAAGCCCAGAAGTTTGCTTCATTTCAGAAAAATACAAATGATCGAAAAATATAATTTATTATTGACTTTGAAAAAATTTGGTAATTGTGTTCAATCGTAAAATTTTTTGTTGGTTTTATCCAAAATTTTTTCCCTGTACATATAACTAATTTTATCTATATTGTTAATGTTTTTAAACCCTTTCAAATTATCTGTATATAATATAATCCTCATATTTATAAAATGTACATTCCGATTTTGACAATCGTGTAGTTTTGGTGTTTTTTAAAATGTCAAATTTTCCTTCATTGGTTAACTTTCTAAGTCAACAACGGAAGTTAACGTGGTTCAATCATAATCCTGGGACGCGCTCATGGCTGTGGCCGCCTATCAAATGATGAAATGTGATGAATTACAATGGCAGAGAAACTATGTATGAGATATATTAAATACAAGTGGACTTGTATTAGAAATATATCTAGTCTGACTTATTTATTTGTGTAAAAACTACGAGTATATTATTTTGTAAAATAAAACTTAAATTATTTACATAATTTATTTTAATTTAATTGTAAATATTAAATGAATTTTTAAGACATTATTTAAATAAATAAACGCTCAGTTTTTATTATTTCTTTTTTTATCCAAACGAACAAAAATAAACTCTTTAATTAAGTAAAAGATTTATTATTAGATAGATTAATGAAGGAAAGATGAATCGACCGTCAGGATATCAAAAAACAAGTAAGTTTTGTAACTTATGCCAAGCTTTCAATCTTTACTGAGGTCTTCATCAAAGCTCAACAAGGAATAATAATGTTTATAATTGATAAATAATAAGTAACACAATAATTCTCAGATAACAATGGATAACTTGCTCGTCACAATGTTAAAAGTAAATATAATGATAGCGGTAAAAAACAACAGTATATATACATTCTAATAAAAAAGCACGAAAAAATAAAATATATCATCGCAATTTGGTTGAACACAATGTTTATTGTGTTTTTTTATGTTGTTTTGTTTTCACGTTGAAATTTTCTTTTTTGTGCTTTTTTATTATTGGGTTGTCCGGAAAATAATGCAGGATTTTAAGTTTTCATTAAAAAAAATCTATATAAAATATTCTGTTTACGTTTACAGGATTACTCATTNTTACCAACACGTTGGGAGAAATGTATTGAGAGTATGGGAAATTATTTTGATTAAAGAACATTGCTTTAAAGTAACTAGTTTCTTTTTTTTTTGTTTAATACCAAAATCCTGCATTATTTTCCGGACAACCCAATAGTTTTGTTGTCTGTGTTTAGTGCAGATATTTTGTCCAATTTTCTCCTTTGGTTGTTTGCTATGTTTACTGACTCGTTTTTTATGTTGCTTCCTTTTTACTTTGAAATTTTCTTTTTTGTGTTTTTTTATTAGTTTTGTTGTCTGTGTTTATTTTGTCCAATTTTTTTCTCGTGCCTTTTTTATTTGTTTCATTTTATTTTCTTTCTTTTATTGTCTTTTAATTGACTTAAAGTTGGGAAATAATTTTAGGCCAGGGCAAAAAATAATTCTAGATTAACATTTTTCACACACAAAATAATTTTTCACACAGTCACCACTTTTTTCCCATTTAGCTTAAAATTTCTGAATTTTGGGTAATGTAATTAAAGAAAAGGGGAGCTTACTAAACCAGAAGTTGTTATGAAATTTGCCAAGTTCTAATGTGAATTTTTCTAAAGAGGTTGCAAATTTAGTTATTCTTTACCAATTTTAAATTTAGCAGTTTTTGAAAGATTTAAGGGATCGTTTTCTTTCTATAACTAAGCTTAAAGCTCTATAAGGGTGCCTTCAATAAAGTATATTTGACGTTCTTTCCCATGTTTTTCCTGTATATCCCCAAAAACGAATAGTTTCGGAGCTATGAGTAGATTTATGACGAAAACCGATAGCTGAAAATAGATAGTTGAAAAAAATTTAACATCTGCGAAAAGGACCTTTTTTTTGTTGAATTTAAGGTGTAAAAGCACTTGTCGAACTTTGTCGTATGATTATTCAGAAATCGTGAGATGCGGTCTGGTGTGATGTAGGTTTCAGAAAAACATTTTCTTTATCGTGCCAACGTTTCGATCTTTATTGCGATCATCTTCAGGGCCTGGAATTTACAAACATTGTTTACAATTAGCTAATACATTTAGGATATGGAAAAGAGAATTTATACAATGCAAAATATATTTTTTATATTCAATCATGATTCATCATATTTTTCGTATGAGTAGCTAATCACCCTAAATTTATGCTTTTGACTGCTGGTCACCTATGCACCGTTTGAGCTGTAAGAAATAAAATAAAAATACTATTTGCTGTTATTTATAATGAATTCACTCCAGTAAATATTACAAATTCGCCTTGGGATGAATGTGAATCTTGGGTAAGGTAGACAATTAGAATAGCTGTAATCCGAATGGTTTTAAACAGAATAAATCCATTCAAGTAATAGTTCTTTCATGAACATAACAGTATTTCCTGTTTGCTACTGTAAAATGTTTTTAATCTTTAAAAAACTTTTACACTAAAATAAATAATTTAAAAAAATTAACGTAATGACAGTATTAATAGTAAGTTCGAGAGACTTAACATTAGAACTTGACAAATTTCATAACAACTTCTTGTTTAATAAGCTGTCTGGTGAAAACCCTTTGCTTTAATTCATGGAACCCAAAGTTCACAAATTTTATGCTAAATCGGAAAAAAAAGTGGTGTGAAAAAGAGCAATGGGGTTAATCTAGAATTCAACTTTTTGTCCTGGCCAAAATTTATTTCCCAACATTAACTCAATTGAAAGACAATAAAAGAAAGAAAATGAAATGAAACACATAAAAAAGACACAATAAATATAGCGAACAACCAAAGGAAAAATTGGACAAAATATCTGTACTAAACACAAACAAAAAACAAATAAAAAAGCACAAAACAAAGAAAAATTCGACGTAAAAAGGAAACAACATAAAACAGAAACAGTAAACATAGTGACCAGTTTTTGAAAGAAAACGATCCCTTAAATCTTTCAAAAATTGCTAAATTTAAAATTGGAAAAAGAAAAACTAAATTTGCAACCTCGTTGGAAAAATTCACATTAGAACTTGGCAAATTTCATAACAACTTCTTGTTTAATAAGATATCTGGCCCCCCTTTTCTTTTTTTATTTTATTTTATTTTTTTAGGAGGGTTCGCAACAGCAGAGATCATATAAACTCCTTTTCTTTAATTACATGGAACCCAAAATTCAGAAATTTTATGCTAAATGGGAAAAAAGTGGTGACTGTGTGAAAAAGAGCTCTGGGGTTAATCTAGAATTCAACATTTTGCCCTGGCCTAAAATTATTTCACAACTTTAAGTCAATTAAAAGAGAATAAAAGAAAGAAAATGAAATTAAACAAATAAAAAAGACACAATAAATATAGCGAACAACCAAAGGAGAAAATTGGATAAAATATCTACTCTAAACACAGACAACAAAACTAATAAAAAATCACAAAAAGAAAATTTCAACGTAAAAAGGAAACAACATAAAAAAGACACAATAAACATACCGAACAACCAAAGAAGAAAATTGGACAAAATATCAGCTCTAAACACAGACAACAAAACTAATAAAAAAGCACAAAAAAGAAAATTTCAACATAAAAAGGAAACTACATAAAACAAAAACAGTAAACATAGTGACCAACCAAATTGCGTTGATTTTTTTCGTGTTTTTTTTATTTTATTTTTTTTAATTAGGTCAGAGATGGGTGTTACAACGACTATACTGTTGTAAAATGTAAAGAGCACACAAAAATTCAACATAATTTTGTCAGTCACTATGTTTGTTGTCTCTGTTTTATGTTTTGTTTAATTTTTACTTTATATTTAGACTTCTTTTGGGGCTTTTTTGTTAGGTTAATGGAAATCAATTTTACCCAGGATAACAAGTTGAATTACTAGATTAACCTCACTCCCCCATTTCACATATTCACCACTTTTTTCACTTTTGGCATAACATTTCTACATTTTGGTTCAATGTAATTTAAAAAAACGGTATATCACATCTTATTAAATGACTTAGATGTTATAAAATTTGCCAAGATCTACCGTGAATTTTTCCAACGAGATTTCGAATTTACTTTTTCTTTTACAAATTTTAAAATTAACAGTTTTTTTAACATTTAGTGTTCGTTTTCGTACAAAATTTAAAGTTAAAACAAAATTTAACGCTTTTCTCCAAGCTTTTTTTCGTTTCCCTAAAAATGAATAGTTTAGGAGCTAATGGTTGATTTATGACGAAAACGATAGATGAAAAAAGCGTAAAATGTTGAATATCTTCGGAAGGATTGAGAATCGGACCATGGTCCATACTAAATTTTTTGTTGCGTTTGAGGTGTAGAAGCACCTGACGAACTTTGTCGTACGAATATATCACCCTATATAAATATAAATAATTATAAAAAAAGTTAAAATAAGGCATGCATCTAGGAGAAAAACACCGATTTGCATTTCCTCATGATCGAGCTGAAGCCATGGAGAAAAACGTCAGTCAATAAGGTCATAAGCCAAACATTTGTCAACCCTGTAGGAAGTCCGGTGAAAATCCATATTGAAAAGTGGTCCATTTATCAGGGATGATCACCTTCCAACCGAAGGATAAGAAGCTAATTGTCCTTCGAAGCTGGAGAGAGTCAAACTTGAAATTTGTGCTAAAGGAAAAATAGTAATCATACAATGATCTAAATTTAAAATATGGATGAAATAAATTTAAAAGCTCGGTCCAGAATCCTTTCCAGACGTCTGATGTCGCCTTTGTTAGAGAAGCCAAACTAAAAAAAATCATATCACATATACAGGGTGAATTGCTACTCGTGCTACAAACTTCTCCAGTAGATTCTTCACCCTAAAATGAACAAAAAAGTTCATATTGTCCATGGTCCGATTCTCAACCATTTCAGAGTAATTTCGCTTTTTATCGATTTTGAAAGATATCACGTCCTGGCGTCGGAAAATCGTGATATCTTTTAATCTAAACATTTCTCTGAAAATCTAATAGCACCGTTGAAATTCCCGTTAATTTTTCAATAAGAAGATGACGGTGGCAAAATGTTTGGGCTAATTTTTTGTGTTTTATTTCAGCCAGAACTACAAAAAGAGTGGAAAATTGTGTAAATCGGAAAGTGTATAAAGTAATCCAGAGTTTCTAATTTTAGTCTCAGAAGGCAGCAAATTTGAGGAAAACTACCTGATTTAATAACGCTTCCAACGCACTCGTCATTTTCTTATTTAGTGGTTGTGAGACCAAGATGTTGATGACAAAAAGAGAAAAAATGGTGGTTCAAGGATTGCTAATGTTTGAGAGTGACTTGCTACTCGTGCTACAAACTTCACCAGTAGATTCTTGACCCTAAAATGAACAAAAAAGTTCATATTGACCATGGTCCGATTCTCAACCATTTCAGAGTAATTTCGCTTTTTATCGATTTTGAAAGATATCACGTCCTGGCGTCGGAAAATCGTGATATCTTTTAATCTAAACATTTCTCTTAAAATCTATAAGCACCGTTGAAATCCCCGTTAATTTTTCAATAAGAAGATGAAGGTGGCAAAACGTTTGGGTCTTTCTTCCTTGACCTTCTAGCTGTTTGTAAACTTCTTAAGCATTACATACTAAATGGGCATTAAATTAAATTAAAAAATTTCAATGGAATTATGATTTTGATTCTCTCTAAAAATTAACGGGGATTTCAACGGTGCTTATAGATTTTAAGAGAAATGTTTAGATTAAAAGATATCACGATTTTCCGACGCCAGGACGTGATATCTTTCAAAATCGATAAAAAGCGAAATTACTCTGAAATGGTTGAGAATCGGACCATGGTCAATATGAACTTTTTTGTTCATTTTAGGGTCAAGAATCTACTGGTGAAGTTTGTAGCACGAGTAGCAATTCACCCTGTATATTAAATGAGGTTTACAAGGATTATTATAATTAACAAATTAGACCCAAAAACCGTAATCGGTTTGTGGTGACTGTCTTTGGTTTACCCGAACTTTCCAACAGGCGCACTGCTGGCCCTAAGTACACAAGCTTCCACTTTTCAAACATCATCAAACTTTAACCTAACAGTGATGGTACATCGGACAAGGAGGCCGAAAAAATACGGTATAGAAATGAATACATAATGAATACCGAAAATTCAACAACTCAGCATACCTCACCCAAAACTAACAAAAAACGTTGAGCAATACAGACAAGTATGTACAGTGCACAAAAAGAAAACTGGCGTACACAATCATCGAATAGAAAATGCAAAGACACCAAAAGAGCGTGTTCTTTTAAGTTTTAATAAAAAGCTAAAAGGTCTTTTGTTCAACCGGTTCTTCTTGATGAACATGTCGTAATGATCACGTAGACCTTATCAAAACTTCGAGTTCTTTGCTCACTTTTATAACTTCCTTTTCCGTACAAAGATCAATTATTGGTTTCCCTAAATTAAAATTGTACAACAGAGGTAAAACTCTACGTGTCTAGTGATTCGCGCCCCTTCGACCGTTCTTCGCGTTCACAATCTCGAGCAATTTCGCCTTTGGGAAATCATCGGGGCTTGAAACGTCTCACAAAGGCGATTTCGATGCTCCTCACGGGAGAGATAACACTTATAACGCACGAGCAATATCAATAATGAGAAGTGTTGATATGTCTCTTGTTGTATTATTGTGTGTATTTTTTTTATTTCTTCAAAACGTTATACCTGATGTCTCTTGATTGTCTTCAATTTCTCTTGAACCAATGTCCCTATCAAAACAAAAAATATACATATTTAATATTTTTTAGTATAGATTCAAATATTTAATTTTATTTGGAGAAAAATTATAGTGTACCGCAGGCCCAGTTCAAATTCAAAATTTCAAATACAACCCTATATATCCTGACCCATTTTTTTAAATGAATTTTTGACGCTGAAAACAATGGTACATTTGGATTTTAAATTGCTCAAAAATGACAAGGTTATGGCAAAAAGTTTGCTATTTTTTAATGACATTTCATCACTCTCCCCAGGATTGACCTGCTATGGTTTTTGAGTGGCTCAAATTCGCGGCCCTTAATTCGATACGCTAGGATGCATGGAATTACAGATGTGAATTAATTAATGAGTTTAATTTTTGATTTCTTTTGTATAACCTGTTTTTTTTCTCTTGTTTGTCTTCTCGCAGTTGTTGTTTCTCCTTTTTTTCTTTTTATTGCGTAGGCTAAAACTAAAATTTTATTGTGTATTTTTTCGTTTTTGACTGTTTAATCAACGACCTCTGGCAGACGGATCCAACATCCATGGCCTTAAATGCATTAAAATCTAAATTGTCTTTTTTCCTTTTTTTTATGTTTAATATAGCATTATTATTATTATTATTATTAATGACATTTCATCGAACTGCCTCCCTTGCGTAAAATGCAAAGATTTGCTCTTTTTAACCACTCTTCACCGGTGCTCAGAGTGAAAGAGTCAGGGGAGATGGATTGACAAGCATTTTCTATCCTTTGCCGAAGTTCTTCAACTCAGGTTGCTAGGTTGTGATTGGCATAAGAAACCGTTTTTTAAATGGCTCCCATAGAAAATAATCAAGTGGTGTTGAATCGGATGACCGATGAGACCAACAGAACGGGCCATGAGGTCCACCTATACGTTTCAAATACCGTCTTACCTGCGAAGAATTGTATCGGGGCATCCATAGAGCTGGAGGATCATCTTTGTCGTTGTTGCACAGGAACATCATCTAATAATGTTAATAAAACCTCTTTTTTAGGGATGTTGATCGATAAGTAAAATAAATTAGTACAATTATGGAACTTTTTCGGGCCGAAGCGATAAGCCGGGTTTGCTACAGATTAACTTGAATTACACAGAAACATTTCTATTAATAAATTTCTAAACCTTCTGTACAACTTTCATCTGCAATTAAATTTATATTAACAAGATTGTTTTCAGCTTTTGCAAATATTAACACACAACGAAATCTTCGAAAACCGCGACAATTAAAACCAGGAGTAAAACAAACAATTTGATATATTTAATGAAGTTTTATTTCATCTCCGTTGGAAATAGTGACTAATGACCGGCCGGCTCAAGGGAAACCCGACGACCAAGAAAGGATCATCGACCGTTATGCGAATATCTCTCTGATAATTCATCTGTTTATATTCATTCTCTTCCCTTCCATCTCGTTACCTCCGAGGAATAAATATCGCAATAGGATGAAAGGTGTTGATTTGTGTTTCTCATTCACTTGGTGAAGTGAAAAATTCCGATTGAACTGCATCTGAATGAACTCACGTACCTCCAGGTCGTTACAACTTTTTTTGACCATATCCCATCTCCACTGCGGTGTCTAACTGTTGTTTTCAAAAGCAAAGAACGACTACATTAATTTTGTTTTTACTACTACTATTATTAATTAGAGTTTTATTATAAAAAACGTATTGAGATGTTCCACATGAAACGTCCTTTTTTGTTATTACAATGCTTCAAAGGCGATAACAAAAACACCCATTGATTTTCTTCAAAATATCTACCATCGGAAATAAACAATTGTTAATAAAAGAGTTCGTTTAAAATGATGATTCTTTCTCATTCACACTTTTTCTTTCTTTTTTTCTCTCACCCTCTCCCCCTCTCGATCTCTTTCTATCTTTCTCTTTCTCTGTCTCTCTCTCTTTCTCTGTCTCTCCCTCTTTCTCTCGCTCTCTCTTTCATTCTTTCTCTTTTTCTTTCTCTTTCTCCCTCTCTTTTTCTTTCTTTTTCTTTTTCTTTCTCTATCTCTTTCTCTCTCTGCTCTCACTCTTTCTCTTTCTCCCCCCTCTCACTCACTCTCTCTTTCATTCTTTCTCTCTTTCTTTCTCTCTCTCACTCTCTCTCTCTCTTTCATTCTTTCTATTTTTCTTTCTCTCTCTCCCCCCTCTCTCTTTTTCTCTCTTTCTCTCTCTCCCTCTCTCTTTCTTTCTTTTTCTTTTTATTTCTCTCTTTTTCTCTCTCCTCTCACTCTTTCTCTCTCTCCCTCCCCCTCACTCACTCTCTCTCTTTCTTTCTTTTTCTTTTTCTTTCATTCTCTCTCTCTCTCTCTCTCTCTCTCTCATTATTTCTCTTTTTCTTTCTCTCTCTCCCCCTCTCAATCTGACGAAATACTGTTTCTCAATCAATTATTTCCCTCTTTTTAACCCTCTCACTCTCTCTCCTCTCCCTATTTCTCTCTCTCTCTCTCTCTCTCTTTCATTCTTTCTCTTTTTCTTTCTCTCTCTCTCCCTCTCTCTTTTTTTCTCTCTTTCTTTCTCTCTCTCACACACTCTCTCTCTCTCTTTCATTATTTCTCTTTTTCTTTCTCTCTCACCCCCTCTCTCTCTTTTTTCTCTCTTTCTTTCTCTCTTTCTTTCTCTCTTTCCCTCCCTCTCTCTTTCCTTTTCTTTTTCTTTCTCTCTCTCTCTCTCTCTCTCTCTCTCTCTCTCTCTCTCTCTCTCTCTCTCTCCCTCTAATAAAAGAATATGGCGTTAAAACAAATAATTATTTGCACAAACTAAACAATCTATTTATCAATTATCTAATATGTTTCTTTATAAATCTTAATATTTACCTTATTATTTACTAAATTCACTAGTTTCGTGGTCCCCTTGACCAATTAATATCTTACAATTAATTTGGGTTTTCAGTTGAGATAAAAAAGTCAATGGCACGAGCGGGATTCGAACTCACGATCTTCGACTAGATACGCCTCTGCTCTACCACTTGAGCTATCGTGACCTAGATCCACTCGGACACTAACTTTCCATCTCAACCCCACCTTTTGAATTTTCCCTCCTTTTTGCCATTTTTCAAATGTCGTGTAATCGGATTGGATTCTCGGCGACAATTGAAATGGCCACGAGGTCGAGGTGGAAAGTTAGTGTCCGCGTGGATCGAGGTCACGATAGCTCAAGTGGTAGAGCAGCGGCGTATTTAGCCGAGATCGTGGGTTCGAATCCCGCTCGTGCCATTGATTTTTTATCTTAACTGAAAACCTTAATTAATTGTCCCTAGTACTCTCGATACTAGATAGAATTTAATTGTTATTGTTGCGAGTATTACTTTAAAGCTTTGATGATGAATTTGGGTTTATTTACTGAAACAAATAGAAATCAGTGGTTATTTACTTATGAATTCACGTATATCTTACATCTATTATTTAAGTTGCTTGTTAAAATGAAGTGTTTTTTTTTTAAATTTTGTACTCACATTATAGTAATACATTCCCCTCATTATTATATTTGCTGTACTCCACTGAATTTAATTTTTTGTATTATTAATATTTAAATTGAACTACCAAGAGATAATATGTATTTAAATAATTAGCGGTGGAAGCAGGAAGAAAGGACATACATGTCCTATGCTGTAACACTTAAATGAATGTATCAAGTCTCTCTCTCTCCCACCCCCTGTTTCTCTCTCTTTCCCTTTCTCATCCATCAACTTTCTGTCTATTTATCTCTGACCTTCTAGTTCGTTTGATGAAATTGAATGAAAACTTCATAATTTTCGTGACCCAAATATTTTAAATAAAGGTTGTCAATAATGTACCGATAAAAGAAAATAAATAAAGTTGCAATTATAATTGATAAAAGACCTGTTACAACTGTACATTTTGTTCTAAAACGACCTAAATATTATTTTTTCATAATGAGAATTACATATTGTTACATATTTTCCAATATAAATATATACAACTAAAAATTCCCAACTAAATAAACTTAAATATTCGAGGATGATTAGTTGAATGAAAATGGATTAACTTAAAAAGGAAGGAATTGAGAAGAACCAAGAATTAAACGAAACCTGAGTTCAGAAGAATGGTTGCTTACATGTGGTCACATGATTTATATTGATTTTTATTCTTTGAATTACCGTGAAACATATTAATTCTGTGAAATTACACCAATACATGATATCATAAGAACATACACGTGTTCGTATAATGTTACGTAAATCGGGCGTCTCTTATTGAATGGAACTAGTGGTACCTGTAATAAAGAAGTTATTTCAAAAACGTATATCCGGTGTTCTCTGATGTCCTGGGCTTTCTTGTTAGTCATCACGGAGGAATGAGCGAACCCTTCCGAATTACCCTTTGCGGTTCTTCCCTCGTGAAACGGCTCAAATAGCATCCCTGGAATTCTGTCAGCAGCAGTTGTCCCCTGCAGCTGATCTCCCCCACATGGAAAAATCCCTGTAGGGGGGTGGGTTATAAAATTATAATACACCGGTGCAAATTTAATCCAAACGCCGGAAGAAGATTGCTCCTTATTTTTCAGGTTCGATTCTAGACGTTGTTATCCGATTTAAATTAATTCCTGTGGTTACACCACCTAGTCGAGTTATGAAAATTGAATGATGAAATTTTGCTAGACCTTACACTTGAGGTTTAACCTTGTGAAATTCTGATCGTCGGCAAAATTGTTGACATCAGTTTGATCAAAATTGATAGTCTGTTTATTCTAGCTGCTCGCCTCGTCACGTTCCAGCTTAAAATTTTCTTCGTGATGACAGACTTTAGTTAACAATTTGCGGCCGGTTCGGATCCAATACATTTTCAATATATAATTTTTTGTCGGCTTAAACAGAAACTAGAATTTTAATTATCATTGTGCGCTAAAAACATATATTTTAAATGAAAAATTGAACAATTAACAATTTTATGTTCTGGGCTTTGTGCTTTATCAAATATCCTTATTTAGCAGAATTCAAGCTTTCAGTACGCTAAATCGGTTTTGACAAGAAGATTAGCCGGGTAGAGTTATTGCTTCATCTCGGTGTTAAATAATGTCCATTTAACACTCGCCTAACGATCCGTTAAAAATTGCCTAAAATCTCTCAAAAAGCCTCTTAGATCCGACGTTCAAAATTGTCCCTTTCCGGTCTTCTCTGTCAAATTGGGGAAGTTTTTCATTTCTTGACAGTACAGCTTATTCACGGATTCTCGGTTCACCAAACCCGAGTTAATCAGTACAGATAAGCCAAAATGTCAAAATGGACATGTTAAAAAAAAAAACTTTGGTCTCAATAAGGAGAGGAAAATTCGAATGTATTTCCCTATTTGTTTTACGAAATGAAAAAAAAAATATGGCCTGAAACCAGTCGAACAGTAGAAAAAGCGAAAAACAGTCAAACCAGGATAATGGGAGATGATCAATCTGCTACATAATTAACCTCTGGTGAATCTGATGTTTTATAAGTAATTTTATTATATCGATTGTTTCACATGAAATGTCCGTTTCGGTAAAGGTTTTTTTAATAAAATTACTATATAAAACAAACCATTTTATTCGAAGTATTTACCTTCATTTTCTATGTTTTTCCCAACGCGTGACCAACCTTTCTTTCTGCCGGAACTGCAGAATGCTTTGAAATGAGACAAAATCTGAAAATGTTTTTTGGATTTGAACACCATTTTCAAAAAATTTTCTTTTGATCAAGTTGTCTAAATTCCTAAACAAATGAAAATCTTTTGGAGATAGGTCTGGAGAATAAGTTAGATGCTAAGAAGTTCGTAGCCAAGCAATTTCAATTTGTTCACAGTAAGTTTTGAAACAAGAGGCCTTGCCTTATCGTGAAGGACATGGGACCTTTCCGATTTACCAATGCAAGTTGTTTTTTGAGTAATTTTTTATGCATTTTGTCAATTTCCTTGCAGTAAGGAGGTAATGGTCTCACCTCTAGGCAAAAAGGAGTAGTGAATAATTCCAGCCTTAGACCAGGTGGTCACCATCTTTTTTTTGTGTAAAGTTGGTTTTGGCATATGCCCTGGTCTTTCGTCGATGTTTAACCACTGCCCTGACCGACGCTGATTGTCATATGCAATCCATTTTTCATCGCAAGTGATTATTCCTTCCTCCCTCTAAAATCTGGGGTGCCCCAAGGATCTAGCATCTCTCCTATCCTATTTTCCATTTATATCAATGATCTGCCCCATCCAGTCCTGTAACTGTCACCTATATGCCGATGACTCCCAAATATACATATCTTTCCACCCTTCCGATCTTCACTCGGCCACTCTCATGATCCAAAAAGACCTAAACTCCATCAACGAATGGGCCCATAAAAATTCTCTAGTTCTCAATCCGTCCAAATCCACCGCCATAATTATCGGTTCCAGGCAACTCCTCAATTCCCTCCCAAGCATCCCACCTCTCATGCTAAATAACCATCCCATCCCTTCTGCTCTTCGGTTAAAAACTTAGGAGTAGTCTTTGACCAAAACCTTTCCTGGCATTCTCACATTTCCCAAATTTCCCGCCATTCCATTGCCTCCCTCAGCCTGTTTCGTCGGTCCTGGCTTCTCTTACCTTTCTCCACCCGCAAACTCCTTGTATCTTCCCTTATACTTCCCTTCTTCGATTATAGCTGTTTGGCATACGGTGGTCTCTCGGAGGGGGAGAACGCGCGATTGAAGCGTATTATGAATTGTTGCGTAAGATTTGTGTACGGCACCCCACGGGGATCCCGGGTGTCGGGGTTGTATTCCCAACTTTCCTGGCTATTCCCCTCCTTCCGTGCACAGTATTTCCTAGGTTGCTTTCTTTTCCAGTCCATCCACACTCGTCGTCCTCCTTACATCATCCAATCCCTCCAATTCAACTCCTCACATCTCACTCGTAAGACCCGCTCATCCCCAATCGACCTTATCCTTCCGCAACATACAACCCATACCTTCGAAAGATCATTTCTGATCCGAGCCCCTAAACTCTGGAACGCCCTTCCCCTTTCTATTCGTCACGCTGCCTCCTTTTTCTCATTTAAATCCCACCTGTATAATCACCTCCTCTTCCTCCAAGCAGAGACCTCACGTTAATATTTGTTATTTTTGTTTAATATTCTCGTAATTTTTTCTTCTGTCCTGCCTTATTGGTATACATTGTGCCAAGATTTCTATTTTTTTTTTTTTTTTACTTTTAACTTCATAGAAGGAACTTCCTTCATTTATTTCATGTAAATTATTCTTAATGGACACCAGTCCCAGAATAAAGTTATTTTTCTTCTTCTTCTTCTTCGTTATTATTCTTTGAAGAAACGGCTCGGTTTTTTGCCAGTCGAGCAACGAAAGGCATGTCTCAAGTCGCTTTAACTGCTATTGCTCGGTGAGTTCATTAGTGACACATAGATCAAGCTTTTTGACTTTCCTACGTTCAATTGCCTTGACACGTTAGACTCATTTGCGTTTAGTTGTGCTGCGAGTCCTCTGACTGTTTGATAGTGGTTTTCTTCCACCTGATTCTTAAGAACATCGTCATCAATTAAAACCGTGTAATAAATTGCTCCAATTTTAGTATATGTACCGCCGAAGCGAGTACAATAAATTGTTAGTTAAATTCATTATATCAAAAAATCGTATCCGGTGTTTTGATTAATTTTCTACCAAACCATTAAAATTAATTTTTTAAATAAAAAGTAATTAATTTTTAATCACAGTTAATTTGGTTTAAATTAAAATAAGTATTATGTAATTAATATAACGACAATAATACATGTAGTTTGAATAAAAATATGAGTCCCGGTTCTTTTGTCTTGGACTGTACTCGATGCGACCCGACGCAAATCTGGACAGTGGGGATCGCAGAGCGTCGGGTAGGTTAGCGTGGCATAGCATCGGGTAGATGTGCACGGGGGTAATGCAACCTTATGGAAAATCGGAGTTTTGATTTGCGTCGGGTAGCATCGGGTAGCGTCGCATGGCGTAGCATCGGGTAAGTGTGTTTCTGGCTTTACTGATGTTTCTTGCAGCCTGAGCTGCCGAATGACCGCGTTTTATTTATTTATGTACGGATCGAAATCCACTATAAAAAATACATTTTACAATAACAAAAAATATAAATAATATATGTAAAAATACAAATAATATATATAAAAAAAATAAGGACGTATATACATGGTAAATATAAATGATAAAGCGGATTCCAGGGTAGACAGAATTCGGAGGAAGACTGAGTTTGTAGGAAAGTTTTTTTAAAAATTTGTTTTGTACAGATTGAAGAATTTGTTGATAATTTAGATAGAATGGGTTCCAAACAGGTGTAGCATATTCTTGTATGGGTTATACAAAAGCTTTATAAAGATGGACAAAACATAGAGGAGTTTTAAATTCATAGGTGTTCCGGATGATGAAACCTAGCATCTTCATAGATCTATTTTTATTGAAGAAATATGTTCTTTAAACTTGAGCTTTTGATCAAAAAGTACACCAAGATCCTTTACGACCTCAACTCGCGTTAAAAGAGCATCATGGAGAGTATAGAGATAAATAAAAGGTTGTTTCTTATGAGAGAATGTAATTGTGTAGCATTTGGAAACATTAAGAGCAAGTTTGTTATTAGAGCACCAGGTTAGCACATTATTGATAGAATTTTGTAATTGTAAGCAATCGGAAGGAGAAGTGATTATGGAATAGATTTTCAGATCATCAGCAAATAATAAAAATTGAGCAGAAGGAAGAGCAAGATGGATATCATTAATAAATAAGAGAAACAAAACTGGTCCAAGATGAGACCCTTGCGGGACTCCCGAGGAAGCCGCAAAGGGACATGATTTAAATGATTTTATTTTGACTATTTGTTTTCTGTCGGAGAGAAAGCTGGATAACCAATTCAAGATAGTTCCGGTGAAACCATAATCCATTAGTTTCCTTAACAGTATTGTGTGATTTACTTTATCGAAAGCTTTAGAAAAATCAGTATACACGTCTACTTGGTGTCCAGAGTTTATTGCATCTAAGATGTAATTTTGAAATGTGAGCAGGTTAGTAACAGTTGATCTATTAGAGCAGAAACCATGTTGCTGAGGTATAATAAAAGATTTAATGTCGTTTTTAAGTTCATTACAAATAATAGAATCAAATATCTTGGAGAACATGGATTCAATATATATTGGTTTAAGCTCGAAAAGGAATATTACACAAAAATCACATGTTTCCATGTTGTACCATTTTGAGGTATGCTACAAAGTGTATAATAGATTAGTGAGCTTATCATTATAAACAAAAGCGGAGGATTAATTCAACTAATATAATAACTAAATAACTAATAACTAAATAATAACTGATTCATTATAATATGTAAATAATTGGAAGTAAACAACAGAAAACCTCTCTGAATTTCTGAAACAATAAAATGGGACATTTCACGTGAACCAACCCAATGTAAGAATTACGAATTTATAATCGGACGAGATAAAAATATGTCAGACTAACCAATGAATGGTAGAATTACGAACCATTTCAAAACCAACTTTTTTCTGTATTTTCTTTGTTATCGTTTGTTGCATTTTCTATGATAAAGTATTATCAATATTCAATATCAATTTTCAAAGCCAGGACAAATTTATAAATTAAAATATAAGTCTTACAATGATGCTGATAAAGTTGGATAATAAATTGCGATTTAATTAAAGAGAAAGTAGACTCAATTTGATCATATAAAAAAGCAATTTTTTAAAATTAAGTTTACAATTTCTCTTTGAAATTATATACTCTATAATATCTACTTAACTTCATTACTTTAATATTCAGATTAAAATAATAATACCCGAGTGGGTTTAAGGGCGCAAATACCAATTATATACAGCTTGAGTATGTTTAGTGATGTCCATTTATTTCTAAAACGACTGGAGGAATCCTGCTCGACGACAGAATTAATCTGTAATTGAAATAATTGTTCTTACCGGGGAATCCGCGGCTTCTTGTTTTCATCGGTGAATTCCGGCTCGGTTGGCGATTATTATTTTGAGGCTGCTACCTAGGACATAGAATTAGGAAAAAATAATAAATTTTTCTTTATTTCGCTTTATAAACACTTAAAGAAGTGGCATAAAGCCCGTGGTCGACCGATTTTTTTTAAGTCGGTGGCAGTGTTGGATATTATAAAGAGAAATACAGAACAAACGGTCTTAAAGTAGGAAGTTTGAAATAAATAAATTGCACGTTTTATCAAGATTAGACTGAATTTTGGTTTTATCGGTGACAAATTTTGTCGAATTATTATAATTTGACAGATGAAGTTTGACGGTTGTAGTGAACTCTGCGAGATGATCTGGGCGTTGATCGTTAAAGTCACTGACACAACAGAAAGCCGAAAAATCGACTAGGATGATGAGAAATGATCAATATACAGTTTCATAACCTTCCAGACCTCGTCAGAACATTGCACAATTCAAATTATGTTTATCCAGTATTTTCTGAATCTATAAATCGGACAAGATTGACAAAACAACACACTGACTAATATTTCTGAAGTAAAAATCAGTTACAAAAAATCTACGTGAATCAGACATGATCTCTTTGTTCCTGTGAGGTCTGTTGTCTATTGTCCTCTCTATAATACATTGACAAGTAGCATAGACCGACCACTGATGATGATAAAATGGCAAACTCTGTAAAAGTATAAAACAGTCAGAACCAGATGATCAAGCTGCTAAGATGTATCACAATACAAATTCTTCCAATCTTTTTGGTAAATATGTTGCTGTTTTATAGGTTATTTACAAATTTTTATGAACGTTTTTTACAGACCGCCTAGGTATACTGGCGAAATATGTCTTTCAGGCAAAATTAGCTACAAATATATAGGATAGTTATGGCAATAAATTACTTTATTATATATTAATTGGTCCACTTTTACACCAATACGTGACAATCAGGCACGAAACACAATTTTGTCTAAGATCTTCAATTGGTCTCGGAGCTATTGTGGATATTAAATTGTATTGTAAATTTTTCATGTTTAATCCGGCCCGGAGGACCATTTTTTTCGATGAACTCTCAACCAGGACCAGAAATACAAAAACACATATTTACAAATGGTTAATGATACTATTATTACATTTTTAATTAAAGTTAAGTATTTAACGAATTTATTTAGGCTCGTTCCTTGAATGTTTAGGGAAATGAGCCGACATTTAGGCCGGTTGGCACGTCTTCAACCGTTGCGGTCCACGTTTCAGATTAATCGCAATTACGTACGTCTGCTCTTTGTCCACCTGTGGAAATTACGTGGGGCACGAAGCCTGGCCATTGTGCTGTCAACCGCTGGCCACTTTCACAGTTGCTAATTTAAAGCTGGAAGCTCTGCCGGTAGCGAGCTATTCGTTACCACCACCAGGACCGGATTTATGTGTACAATCAACGCCTAATGTTAGCCCAAGAAGCAAAACGTATCCCATTTATATCAACTTAAATCAGCTTAAAAGTTTTTTCTAAGAATTATAAATTTTATTTACACACTAAAGGTAAAATACTATGAAATTAGTAATATAGTGTTGCACGTAACACTTCGGGCCTTTATTATTAACGATGGTAGAGGAGTGTAGTATGTTGGTATGTTTTCTTCTACGACTATTCGATGTTGTTCACTGCCGTTATGAATCTTTTTGGCAGTCTTGTTTAGTCTAAAGAGTGAGGTCGCAGTACAGCTAGAAATTGCTGATACCAATTTACACCTGAGAGAGTAGGGTCTTTTCTGAGAGTCAAGTTTGTCGTTATTTTAGTATCTATGATGATGGCTTGACGAAGAGAATCATTAGCTGAGTATCATCAAGCTTTTCATTTCTTAACCGATTGATATCCACTGTAACTAGCGACCGCGGCGGAATGGTTAGCAAAAGAGAATTAATAGGTCAGCCAGATTCCTGTAGCAGTCCTGAACAATCTTAAGGGTGAAGTAGTGGAAAGCCAGAAAAAAATTTACATTTTCCATTAAAATCAGGCGTGCTGGGTAAGATTTATCTCCAAAAAATCATATCCCTTACATTTCTTTACAAATGTATATTTTGTCCTTGTCCAAGATCTTCAGTTGTTCCTGGAGCTATTGTGGATATTAACTTGTGTGTAAATTTTCCAAGTTGAATCCGGCCCGGAGGACCATTTTTTCAATGAACTTTCAATCAGGACCAGAAATACAAAAAGCCGATACCTAAACATTTGCAGTTACTGAGTATTCTTAAGAGTACGATCGCAGTGTAGTTGAAAAATGCGGACTCCACTGTTCAAGTAGTGGAGAGCCAGAAAAGTGCAATTCCGGAGATAGTTGTCGTTTTGTCGCTAGACGAATTGTTGTTAGGTTTGTTTGCAACTACTTGATCTCTACTACGACTCGCGTCTTTGCTGCGAATTGATGGAAGCAACATAACAAATTTCATTGAGCGATTAGCAATATTAGATGGAATGGCTAGCACAAGAGAATTATTACGGTCAGCCAAAGTACAGGACATTGGCAGTTCAAGACTGAAGTCGCAACCCGGAAATTGAGGGCATACACCTGTGTTCAGCCATAATACTCCTTTCTGGAGGGACTCTTTTGGCCTTTGAGTGTTTTCTCCAGTCGGTCATTTTTCCTGGTTCTAAGATTCTTTACCGACTACTTGATCCAAACTGTGATTAGTGGCCTCGCCGAGGAATAATGACCAATTGATTTCATCATTGAGCAAATGACTCTTCGCAGGACGGTTACTAGGAGATAATTATAATCTTCCAAATTCCAAAACATTTACCGATGTGAATCTTTTTTATTATTTTTTGACAGTCTTAAGGTGAGGTCGCATAATAGATGAAAATTGCGGACGTACAACTGTACACCTCAATCAGGCTCAATACTCTTTCTGAAAGGTCTGAATCCAAGGTTTGAAGCTGACATGATGTACTACTGATAATGTATTACCAAAAAAGGTTTAATTATGTACAATAGTGGTCGTTTCGTGTCTCGACTAATGGGTTGACTATCTTCTGGGAAGTACCTGAAGCTTTTGTACCATAGTTATTTGCGATCAGCATCTGAGAGAGTTTACAGTCTTTTTACAGTCCGCCTCAATATTCTTCTCTGGAGGGCCTAGACAAATTTGGCTTGAGAGTTTGGCAATGACCATCCGCGAAACTTACAAAAGAATTACTGGAAGGCAACCGCAACCGAACCAGGATTTTGGTTGGACTCCTGAGAGGACTTCGCCACTTAAGAAAGCACATCCAACGGATAGGAGAACAGACAGAAGAAACCCTGTGCAAATACTGCCAGGAAGAGGAGGAGACCGCAGAACACATTGTATGTTGTTGTGAAGGTCTAAGTTGGTGCAGGTTCTTGCAACTTTGACAAGAAAAAAGCAAGCAAGATCCTACACTATGGATCCGCTAGAAAGCTGATTAACAAGCTGAAGTTGGCCAATCAGTTATAAAAAAAAGGGGGAGCACAATAGATCTATTCAGGTCGAGATGCAAAAAGCCTTCTGGCAGACTATCCCTATCCCTTGGCACTGACTAATCATATGTCGCATGTTAATAAAACAACTGCAATCTGTAAAACATCATGTTTATTTTTTTCACCTTCATTTCGTTTTTCTGTCGCTAAGCTTCTTCTTTATAATAGGCTATGCGTGTTTTTGGTCAATTACAAGTCGTGTTCTTGTCTTATAGGACGTGAAACAATTCCACGTAGTTTAGGATTAACATGCGAGGACACGTCCGATCCCTCGTGCATAAAGTCCCTGGAGCGAAACTGGCTCCTGTCTGAAGGTAGGCTACTTTTAATTAAATTGTTTTCTTCTGTTCCTTTCGGAAGAACGCGTCCAAAAAAGGGAAGTCACTTGACCAACCCTTAATCAAAGTGGCGATCGATCAAAACCGTTAATCGCAAAAAGAAATTTAGGCTCAATAATTAAGCTTTTTTTACTTATTTTTTCCTTAAACTTATCAATTTTAAACTCTATTTAACATCTATTTAATATGGGTGACTTGAAGATAGTAGTTATTACTATTAAAAAGCACGGTTGTAACAACAAGGAACAATTTTATATTTTCTTTAAATATTTATAATTTTCGAGAATTTTTTAAGCAGCATAAACCAAGATTCATTAAATTCACTAATTTTTGAAAAACCCACCTTTTGAAAAATGGCAAAAAGGAGGGAAAATTCGAAAGGTGTGATTGAGATGAGAAGTTAGTGTCCGAGTGGATCGAGGTCACGATAGCTCAAGTGGTAGAGCAGCTGCGTATCTAGACGAAGATCGTGAGTTCGAATCCCGCTCGTGCCATTGACTTTTATCTCAACTAAAAGCCTTAATTAATTGTAATAAACCAAGATGTTTATGAACCGTTCGCTTCGTTTATCGGTTCAATAAACATTTTTATCATAACTACACCGTTATTGAATATAATGTTGCAGAATATTGAACATAGATCAGGTAGAAGTTTTCACCTGATCCACTTACGAATTTCTATAAAATTACTAAATTAAATCATGACGAAATAAATAATTACAACCCTTTATAACCGTACACATTGTAAAATTAAATTTACTATGTAAGAAATTATTCTTCGTATAATTATTTTCGTTGAAATTAAATTTAAGAAACAGATAAAAGTTAACATTTTTGTTAAATAAATCATTGCATATAGTTTTTCTATTAATTAATCTTTTTATGTAAGAATGTGTGGTGATTAGTGACCGTTAGTCCATGATTATTCGGTGTAATGTAGGTTTTAGAAAAACATTTTCTTTATCGTGCCAACGTTTCGATCTTTATTTACATCATCTTCAGGGCCTGGAATTAACAAACATTGTTTAAATTGAACAAATACATGTAGGCTGTGGAAAAAATGAATTTATACAACGCAAAAAAATATTTTTTATATTCAATCAAAGTATTTCTACTCACTCAAAGCGTTTTTTTTTTCTGCGTAATTGTGCCATTCTTGTGTGTCGTGTTGAGAGTGCCAGTGAGATATTTTTATGTAAGGTTATGTAAGGTTTTACTTGAAACGAAAAATGACAAAAAGGAGGGAAAACTCGAAAGGTTGTTGGTAGAAATGGGGAGTTGGTGTCCGAGTGGATCTAAGTCACGATAGCTCAAGTGGTACAGCAGCGGCGCATTGAGCCGAAGGTCGTGGGTTCAAGTCCCGCTCGTCACACTAGCTTTTTCGTTCAACCAAAACCTTACATAAAAAGATTAATTAATTGAAATATGGCTTAACCTTGCGAGTGATTTAAAGGAGTTACTTGGTCCCCAGTGTTTGTTACGAAGGGCGCTTTTCAGCTTTCTTAAATTTATTAGACTTTACAATGAGATTTAAACATTTTACCAAACTTTTAAACCTTTAAATATTTGTCTGCTAGTGTTTGTTGAATGAGAGTTCCGTGTGGAAGTTTACTTTTTTTACAGGAATTTTTGAGCCTGCCGGAAAAATGAAATAAAAGAAAATACAAATTGCGGGATAATAAAATACAATGCTCAAAATCGCAATTTAAATACGGAAAGATAGCTCCCTACAAAAAAAAGAGGATAAAGAAAAAGAAGTTTTTAATATTATTGTTAAGTAGCATTAGTTTATTTATAGTATTTGAATGGAAGAATAAAAGGATAACGATGAGCGTTTACTTATGCTGTAAACGAATAATAAATAAAAATATACTTCGGTTTAACTCATGAAAGAAATTATGTAATCAGTACAATGTTAGCATAAATGTAATCGAAAATGTAGAAAACACTGGGTAATCAAATTTAAGTAAATTAATTTTAAATATAAGTTTAGAAGAAAATCGAAATGCCGAAAAAAAGCTAGAAATGGGATTTTTCATGGAATGTACCCCAAGCTAAATTATAATATCACTTATTTACCCTCTAGATCATTTACTGAAGTTAAACTAATAATGAAAGTTATAAAGAGCAGCTGAATTTAAATTTTAGACCACCGAGTGGATCGAAGTGACGATAGCTCAAATGGTAGAGCAACGGCGTATTTAGCCGAAGGTCGTCGGTTCG
Source organism: Cimex lectularius (assembly GCF_000648675.2). Classification (NCBI taxonomy): domain Eukaryota; kingdom Metazoa; phylum Arthropoda; class Insecta; order Hemiptera; family Cimicidae; genus Cimex; species Cimex lectularius. The sequence continues at coordinate 3,404,513 of NW_019392813.1, forward strand.
AATCCCGCTCGTGACACTGACTTTTTTATCTCAACCAAAACCTTACATAAAGATTAATTATTTGAAAGATGTTATTTAGTCAATCGGACCACGAAATCTAATGAATTATGTAAGAAAGAAGGTTTACGTGTTAGGGCGTGAAATGACCTTAGCCGTAAAAACGTCCTTAATTTTTTTTTTTAGGGTTAGTAACAGCAAAGGTCATATCAACCCTTAGGGTGCCGGTGTTTTTAAAAACAAAGGCCATTGTCGCTGGATTCGAACCCGAGACCTTTACCTTACAGTGATGAGCGCCGTGTCAACACCTAAACCGTTACGGCCACCGACACCCCGTCCTTAAAAATTAATAATAATAATTTTATATACAGCATCAATAGCCATTACGGTGAAAGTTTAACGTTGTAATAAAACACCATTTATTAAACAAAGCAACAAAGAACAACTTTTAAATTACACAACATTTGTCCTAGTTTTACAAATTAATAAGGCACCGAACTTTTAAAGGTGCATTGTTATAATGAAGTCGGGCCGTTTTCATTGAGATAATGAAATATTAAATATAATAATGCTGTACTCCAAATGAAACCCCAGCCGCTCCTCTACAGTTCAACAAAGGCTGTATTATGTTAATAAAAAGGGTCTCGGTTTCTTTTTTGAAACAGTTTTTAATTAAAACCGTGTTGGCCAAGGCAAAATAAGCTCTGCACCTTGACCCTTCGAGTCTGTCCTCCCTTCGTCATTTTTTGGGGCAAATTTCGATTTTTCTGAGTCTCAGGAAGGGTCTATTTTGACCAAAAAACTTCTTATAGAGTTCACCTCTCTCTCTCCCGTTTTACAATCTCTCCCGTGAGCACCTCTCACTTTCCCCTTCAATTTTCCAAAATTGTGTTTATTTCCTAGCCTATTTTTCACTTTTTGGTCTATAGGCCGTGCTAGAGCATTACAGCAGGGTCTCCAACCTCGCGAGACCTCCAGGGAGTAGTTCCTTTTTTTATACAGTCCACTCCAAACCGTTAGTTTTTTATCTTCCCTTTATTTTAACTTTTACTTTAGTATCCACCCGAAACAGCGAGCTTACATTGATTTTTCAACGACAATAGTCAAATTTCTGAACGGGATTGGACTGGGCATTCCAAGTGAAACTTCCAAAACAAAAAGAAACTTTTTCAAAAAGTTGTTGATTAATGAACAAAAGTTCATTTCATCATGTATCATCTATGCTTTATCCACTACCGAATAACAATTAAAAAAAGGAACCACCAGCCCGTTGAAAGGAAGCCGTGTGGTTTTAAATTTCGGCGTCTTTGAACTAGTGACGATAGATCAATGTTCAGCTTGTTCTCAGCTCCCTTTTAAAGGATTTTCGAACATAAACAGAATATTCTAATAGGATTAGGAGATGAAGGGAATATAAATTATTAAAAGGGATTTCCTCACCTCTTTTTTAATCAAATCCACTGGTACGCCCTGCCTGTTTTTATTAGTGCCTCCTTTTAACGGATCAACTCAAACACTGTAGAATAACATGCATTAAGTATAATTAATTCTGAAGTTGTTTAAATTTATAGTTAACTGTCAAAAACTAGCTGAGATATGTTTTATTATTTTTTTCTAGTTCCTGTTTTACTGACCTTACTTTTTTCAATTACTTTCACGGTTAAATAATGAGCCTGAAAATTTGGTTGAATTTAAAAAATAATGATTGGTAAAATATCAGCATTAGCAATTGTTGTTTTCAGCATATGGAATGCCCTAGATGATATGAAAAAATGATACTATGTTTTATGTTCTAATAAATCTAAATAAATAATCTTATGTTTTAATACAACGATACTTAGTTCTAACTTAGAATGGTACTACGAAATAGTTCAAACAAAGAATAATAAAATGTTCTACATTCTAACGTAGTAAATTCATTAGTTTCGTGGTTCGCTTGATCAATTAATATCTTTCAATTAATTAAGGTTTTCAGTTGAAATAAAAAAGTCAATGGCACGAGCGGGATTCGAACCCACGATCTTCGGCTTGATACGCCGCTGCTCTACCACTTGACCTATCGTGACCTCGATCCACTCGGACACTAACTTCCCATCTCAACCACACCTTTCGTGGTCCTTTGAACTTGAACGACATTTGAAAAACGGCAAAAAGGAGGGAAAATTCAAAAGGTGTGGCTGAGATGGGAAGTTGGTGTCCGAGTAGTTCGAGGTCACGATAGCTCAAGTGGTAGAGCAGCGGCGTATCAAGCCGAAGTTCGTGGGTTCGAATCCCGGTCGTGCCATTGACTTTTTTATCTCAACTGAAAACCTTAATTAATTGTAAGATTCTAACGTAGAATAATAATAATATGTTTTATATTCTAACATGTTATGTTCAATGTTTACAAACAATGGTTTTAGGTTCAAATAGAATGTTACTAAGCACTAACAAAGAATTCTACTATGTTTTATCATAAAATGGTACTATGTTCTACGTTCTTACATAGAATGGTTCTAATTTTCAACAAAGAATGGTATTATGTTGTAATAAAATGAACTTATGTTTTAACATAGTTTTTACAAATAAAAAAATTAACTATTGTTTACAATCATTAGAATTTAGCAGTTTTGGGTCCACTCTCTCTACCATGTAACCAGCAGAATGAAACTTTGTTCTAACAAAGAATGGTATTATGTTCTAATAGAATGGTACTGTGCTTTATATTCTAACTTGTAATGTTACTATGTTCTATCAAAGAATAGTACTATGTTCTACCTAAGAATAATAATAGGTTCCAATAGAATAGTACTATCCTTTCTAGTTCTAATATATAATGGTACTAAGTTCTAACATAGAATGATTCTATGTTGTAACTTTGTTTGATACTATGTTCTACATTCTAACAAAGAATGGTGTTATGTTTTAATAAAAAAGACACTATGTTCTATGTTCTAATAAAGAATTGCATTATGTTCCATTAGAACGGTACTATGTTCTAAGTTCTTACATAGAATGGTTATATGTTCTAACATATAATGGTACTATGTTCTACGGTAACATAGAATGGTACTGTGTTCTAACATAGAATGATACTACGTTCTAGATATGATGGTTACAGGGCTTTAACCTTAAAATTTGGTATTAAAAGTCAAGGCTAAGACCAATTTATAAGTGTTATTAATAATTCTTAAGTCTTGATTAAAAGGATATTATTCCTCGAAAGATTATCAAAGGAACTGGGTATTTTCTTTCCATTTTAAATTAGCCTTACGGCTTATTTATTGACGGATATTTATGTTTTACCTAATATAAAACGATAAAAAGTTTTATGTTTTAAGATATCTTGTGTTTTATTTTGTAGGACAGTTAATAGGCTTAACCATGTCTAATTTGCTCGTTGTAAAAATTCCCGTACTTTATGGGCAAATTTGAATTTTACGGAAAAAGAAGAAATGCCAAAACTTACGGCAAAAATAGATAAAGTAATGATAAACCTTTCTCTTGGTCTTCTTTGATAGTTTTATAAATATCTTCTGATCAAAGTTAGTCAAACGAAATTATATAAACTAATCTTTTCATCTGACTTACTGACAGCAATTGGCTAGCGTTAACATTTGACCGGTTTAAACAAAACCGAAGCGCCGCTTAGCCTTACAGTAATTTGGCCAAATTTCCAGCCGAGACGGACAATAGAAAGTGGAACAATTTTAGAAATTTCCGTAGTGCTTGCAAAAGCCTTTTGTTCCTTACTACGTTCAAGTTCAATCGGATGGAAATAACCAACAACGTGGGATTGACCATGCGACAAACTGGTCCCTTTTCATGCCGACTTACGATTACTTCAAACTTCGCCCTTAAATAAGTCTTGGGTATGTGAAACAATAATGAGTTCAGGAATCCATAAAATACCTTCCGTTTACATCTGATGATAAACAACATATATAAAACTTTAGTAAAACTTAAATTAATTGAATAATTAAATTGATTAATCTTCTATATATTCTATATATATAGATATATAGATTCTATATATATTCTACTTTCTATTTTCCATCTCGGAAGTAATATTTTTATCTATTTATCCCACTAGGAGTTTATCACAATTTGAAAGAAAAATTTCTTGGTTTAAGCTTTTACTGCGAAAGTTTTGTTTGGCTTTTGTTTTCACAATTGGTTCAATTTAGGAAGGGATAACGAAGGAACCCCTAGCCTGGAAAAACAACCCCCTAGAAATGCGTGACCCTTGCAGATCGGGCGGTGAAAAGCCGCTTCCTCCTTGGTTATGATTTATGAAAATAAGTGCTATGCAGAAACCGATAAGATCGAAAAATTTGCATGGAAGGTAGGTTTTTTCAATATAATGAGATGATTAAACCCTAATTTGAACATAGAATACAGACAATCCTGAACATTTGATCTTCATTGTTTTGTTAACTCTCACAAATAAAAAGAGCAGAGCTGACACAATAATATACTGACCAAAATTGAATATATTAAAGGTCTGATAGAGTCAAACAGCATAGGCAGCCAAACTACAAAAACAAATTTACTTGAAATTGCAGTTGTTTTTGTAGAAAACGGTTTAATTTAAAGGGGCGTACGTGATATGGACAGGTCTTTTATCCAAATGGCCATTCAATTACTCCTGCTTTCCACTTTCCCGGAAAGACCCGGTTAAAAAGAGAGTCGGTACAGTTTTAATAGGCCGACGATGCCGTAGCAACACGGGGTATATTAATAAAGCCGGGATAATTGATGTGTAATCACAGGGGGCCAAACCACCTGGGTGTTTCAGACCCCGGACACTTTCTTCCTTTGCTATGGGAAGTATCTAGGTCAGTTTTTGCCTTCAATTACCCCAAGCCGGAGACAAGGGGGAGCTGCGTATGGCCATCTGGAATTAAACCTTGATTACCGCCTATTAAAACGCCTCGACTACGGTCGTTATTGCGCTTTCCCTCTTCCCATCATTTCCAGCCCCTGGCAAATTGAATAATTCCAGGTGTTATTTTTTTTTACAAAATCACATTTGACAGTACGTGACAGGAAAGGAATATTTTAATATTTAGGACTTTTCGCGTGACTTCTTTCTATCCACCTGGGAGGTCAAGTCTGCTCTCGATTCCTGATCCTCTTTCCTTTAAGGTCGTTGGGATAAATTACACAATGATAGGCTAATACTTGGCCCATGATAAGAGAAGTCATCAAGCACTTGAGTCCATTGAGGCAAAAAAAAACTGTTGACACTTAGATGTTATGGCTAGCTAGAGAAGGCTCAAGATTGGATGATGGCTAGGTCGTCAGGTAATCTATTGTGAGCAGGAAAGACCCTAGAATCCTCCCTTGGGATACACCTACCTTAATGAGAACGTAAGAAAAAAATCCAGTCTACAGAAAGATGCATGAACCGATCATATAGAATTTAAACATTACAAAGTGAAAGTAAAGAAGAGCTTGAGCTTCAACAGCAAACCAGGGTGCCATACATACGATCGAACCACATCGAAAAAGACACCCGTTCAATTTTTTTTTTGCTTTGCTTTGATGCATACAACCAGTGTTCCGGACATCACCAAATCACTCCCCGAGATAAAATGGTCCAAAATCTTGACGTTTGTGAACAAGTCCAAGAGGTTTATGCAGGACACGTGAGCCGAACAAGTCCCGGACCTTTTAGGGATGGGGTACGAGTCTACCCAGGCATTTAACCCCTCGGGACCTGGTATATATATATATATATTGTCCCGTGTTGCCAGCGACACCACCCGCCCGACCCGCACGAGCCGACCAAAGCCACCCCCAGGAAGAGACCTAGAGCGCCCCCTCTTTAGACTTATTTTTGTACATTTGGGAACTCCGCCCTCTCTTACGGGTGCATTGGGAGGATATAGATCCCACCACTTACATCGCTTTACAGTGCTGTGGAAAAGTCCACATCCTTCCCCCAGCCCGTGGCAAAAGGTGCCCTGAGCATTCCAGCATCGATTATTGTTTTGAATAGTTGGTTCTCTCTTTCTGTCTCATATTCAGGACAGAAAAAGACAATATGCTTCATGTTCTCTGGCTCATCACATGTGGAGCAATTTGGCGACGGCCTAAAACCAATTCGTTGCAAGTAAGATCCACAAATGCCGTGATTTATTCTTAAGCGTGTTGAGGCAGAAAAAATTTTTTGCTTCCGTACTCTGTCGAAAACCATGGAGCGATATTTATTATCAATTATTTATCTGCTCAAGAGATAGTGATGTTGTCCACGCGATGTAGCTAGGACCAAGTTTCAGTTTTCGGTATCAATCTTTTTAGGAGGAGCTCTTCAAAGATTTTTCCCAGGGGAAAATTTCCTCACGTAGGTTTAGGGAGTTTTGGCATCATTTTAACTTCGGAGCATTTCCACTGTATTGGCATGAATGTAGACAGTACGTGACAGAAAATGGCGTATATTAACGCTTTTAGCGTTCTGACCTTTCTTTTTCCATCTGGGAGGTCGATCTTGAACGAGAATTTCGTTATATTTTTATGTGAGAATGAGCCATCGATGTCACCGTCAAGTGGATATTGCAGAGGCCGTTGGCGTTTCTCAGATTGAGGTCTCCCAGACTGTGGCCTGATACCGAGAGACTGGGGGTGCCAATAGGAGGCCTGGTAGTGGATCTCAGCGCATTACGAAGACGAAGGGAGGACAGAAAGGTCACAGAATGTCAAAAATGAAAATTGCTGGAAGACCGAACCCTTTGTTTGAGACGACCTGCAACAACTGCCCGCCACCAGCAACTCAAGAGAATAAGGTGCAGCGAGCGCCTAGAAGAGAACACCAATCGGAATGTTTTTATGCTTACTGGTCAGTCGCGTTTCTATCTGTATAGTGATAACAGGCGCCGATGAGCTACCGAGAACATGGGATGCGTATAATGCCAAAGTTCGTGCTCCCTTCAGTGCAGCTTGAAGCGGTATGATGTTCTAAAGCTGGGATTTACCCTGGAGGACGAACTAGACTTCATATTGTTGAAGGCAACCTCAACGCAGTCCGTTATGTCCATGATATTATCGAGGAATACACCCCTCAAACCAGGGATTTCATTGACACAGATTTTCGCTTTCTGAATGACAGTGCCAGACCTCATAAAGACAGACTCATCAATGTTTAGAAAAACCTGGCAATTTCCCATCTGCCCCTTCTCCCATTGTCTCCAGACCTCAATCCCATTGCGCACATGTGGGATTCGTGGCAGAGGAGGCTTTTCGATCACCATCCCCAGCCAGTTGACCTGCAAAAACTGAGTGCAGCGTTGCAACATCTATGAAGTGAAATTCCTTATGAAATTAGTGGCCATATTATTAACAATATGCCTAGCAGGTGGCCTAACAGACATTGATTGTTTAAAAAAATTATTCTATCCAATAAACAAAATTATGGAATTAAAACCTTTTATTTTGGTATTTTTCAAATTGCCTTAATTAAATTTTCCTACAGTAAAAAACAATAATTTCAAATAAAATTTATAACAAAAATAAAATAAAAATGCTAGGGAAAGTACAAACCCCCCCAATTAATTTTTGAGCGTTTTTTATAGATAAACGTAATTACTACGAGAAAGTCACTAACGGGTCAATAAACCCATTTTTCTAAGTCAATAGATCTCTAAAAATTAATCAGCAAATTATAAAAACTTATAAAAAAAATTATACATCCTGTTAATGTTTTTCAATCGCCCCTATAAAATTATAAGTATATTTAATAAGACAGCCAAAACACTTAAGGCGTATTTTTTTAATTACATATTTTTCTGATTTAATTACATGTTCTTATCCCGCAGCTGTTATTATTTCCAGGTTTTCAAATTTCAGGTATGTGGAACTCCCACGGCTTCCCATTTATCGGTCAAACTGTCTTTCCCCCCGATATCTTGCAAGTTCCATCGAATCATTTTTACCATGGTACTACTCAGGCCATGGGCCAGAGCGCAGAAGGACGGTCTTCAGCCTGACACAAATTACAGGAGGAAAATATTTTTTAAAAATTGAACGTAGAATATTCAGTAGCTAAAATTATGTTTTGCTAAATTAATAGTTTATTTACATGTTAAATAACTCCTGCATTTAGCTTTATACATTTAACCTCAAATTAGAGCATTTAATTATTAAATAGTGCTCACAATATAGAGAATTTTGATTTATTGTACTATAGGATCCAACATTATGAATTTTACTATAAGGATTTTTATTTTCAACGAGAAAAACATTGAAATAAAAATGTTAGTAAAGATCACTTTATCGTTTTACTAAACAAACTTGCCAGAAACCATCCATACAAAATTAAATCCGATTTCTCTATTTAATGTGTTTTATTTATATATAAAATTCCAGCCGGTCTAAAAGAAAAACCAGATAAGGAGTACCTGGAGAGGCAGAGGCGGCCTGCCAAGTTTGGTGAAGGGGATTTTTTTTCAGCACCGAACGAACGAAAGCTCGGCGAATCCGACAACTAACTAAAACCATTAATCGAAATAATCTGCGGTATACCACCCGTGAGATAGCAAAGATGCCTGCCGAATCGCACGAGTACTTTCCAATTTATGGAAACGACTTCTGCATCAGAATTTACATTTGCGATTTGCTTTTAAAGAAGGCAAAATGCCGATTTCTCAGTTTGTTTACTGTCAGGATGAATGCATACCCATCAGGTTGCCCTACATGATATGACCGTTTTTGTGATAGTCATAGGACATAAAAGATGGAAATAATCAACCAACTTAAAATATTTGAAGACCCAAAACTCAGATCAAACCGTAAGATCGGGTTCACACCTGAGCGGTAAGATATTTACTGCAGAAACATTACATACAGGATTTTTATCTTAAGATAAGTGAGGTTCATACCGAAGCTATAAGATATGAGCCAGCAAGTCACAACGCCAATGTCCCACACTTTGAATTTGTCATCTTCACCTTTCGCAAGATCGTACGACACGGAAGCAGTGTCTCTTGATACACACATCTTACGACACGTGTCTCAATCGTACAGGTGTGAACCAATTTTGCCGTTCCTTCACGTTTTTTATAAGACTGAACGTCTTAGAAGACAATTATCGTATATCGCTTACGACCTAAAGATAAATGTCTTATCGCTCTAGTGTGAAACCGACCTTAGAGCAAATGCGGAAAAGTCTTGAAATAGACATAAGTAGCCGTTCAAATTTAAGTAAAGAAAACGGCAGATTTTTGAAAACCTTTTTTCTCGAATTCAATCTCGATCGTTTTGCTGCCCATGTTGAACTTTGATTTAAGTAGGAGGAAAAGTGTTTGGAAGTAAAAGAACTATTTGTCGTCGGTTTGGAAAGTTTCCTTCATAAGAGACCAGCTGTGAAAATCAATAGAAGAAACCATCTCTTACAGAATCTGAGGAAGAAAATCCCCATAAAACCTACAGCATACCAGCTTCACGGCTGATGGTAGTAAAACGACAGTTTCCTGAGACAAAAAAATCAATTGAATAAATTAGCATTTTCTAATCGGTGGGTTCACATGAGACTAATAATCCTGAAAGGTCAAGAGATTTGTGTTTTTCTGCTTACTCGTCAAAACTTTAGTCATTTTTCCATGGCATTTTCCAAATTTGTTCTCCTGTTCATGCTGCACACTATTGTAATCTGATTTTTGGTAGGGAAAGTTGAACAAAAAGTTAAAAGAATTATTCTTTGTTAGTTTTCTTCGGAACATACAATCCTGTCAAAACGAACCCTGTAGAAGAAACCATCCATGACGTCCCGCTTACGAAATGTGAGGAAGAAAATTCCAACTATAACCCAAAACTTGCATTATATATTGCCCCTAGTTAAAAAAAAGTTTTCCTTAACTTAAAATTGATACTTGGTCTTCCATAAGCTGTATGCAATTCACCATCCGAAACATCAATAAAATGTGATTTTCTACTTACACGTCAAAAGTTTACATTTCTCCATGGAATTTTTCAAAGTTGTTCTGCTGTTCATGCTTCCCAGTATCGTAATCTGATTTTTTGTAAAGGAAGTTGAAATAAAAGAACTATTTTTTCTTGGTTTTCTTCAGAACGTACCAACCTGTCAAAACTAACCCTATAGAAGAAACCATCTATGACGTCCCGCTTCGGGAATGTGAGGAAGAAAATCCCAATTACACACCAAAACTTGCGTCACATCTTGACCCTAGTTTTAAAAAAGTTTTCCCAACTTAAAATTAATACGTTGGTTTTCCCTAAGCTGAATGCAAACCAGCATCCGAAACAATAAAATGTGTTTCTCTGCTGGAACATCAAAAATTAGCTGTTTCTTGGCCCATAAGCACATAATTACATGCGGCAATCATGTATGAAAATCAACAAAACATTAGATAGATATCGATCAGCCAAAAACAGAAAATACTGAACAATGGTTACTTCTGCCCCATCATGACACTTGTACCACGCCCAACCAGGCGTTCAATTCGGCTATCAAAGCTGAACCACTGTTGAGATGAACCATTGATCATATCAATCACGTTTTGGTAAAGGGTATTTTAATGAAAGAACTAATTCTTGTTGGACTTCAATGTTTCTTTCTGGGTAAATTATAAAAGCCAGTAATATGGAAGACACCCTAGATGCATCTAAATGAAGCAGTGGGGGAAAATCCTCATCAAAATGTCAGAAGTATGAGTACTTGACCCCACTAAAACGATAGTTTTCTGTCATAAGAAATCAATAGAGCTGGCGTTATTTGCTGCGCTATTCTTTTAATAATTTTTATCTCTTTCTTAGTGTTGGGGGGAAGGGCAGATCTTAATTGACCCTGCAAACCTCCGTACCCGTTTCAAGTAGTACAATTAAATTTTGTTTTTTTTTTTTTCTTTTTTAAAAAAGGTGGCAACTATGTATTATACTTAAGAGGTTTTGGAAAAAAGAAAGGGGTGATTGATAATACTTTAAAGTAAAAATTTAATATTTACAATTTATTTACACTAAGCAAAAAATTAAAAGAAATTTCTTTAATTATCCAAAATAATTCATAATCAAACCTATTGGCCAGGGTTTTACAAAAAAAAGGTACTTGGTGGGATGACTCCTCGCTTCTTCCAGCAATCGAAATAAGCGGTGTTGAGCTGGAGGTTACTGCTGGGTTGCACGTCGACGAAGGTGCCTGTAGAGCCGGATGACGAAACAGTTGTCGTAGTCCGTAAGGTCGGTGATGTGACGAAAAGGTGTTGAACAGAAGAAATCGATGGTGAAGGTCCAAAGAAAATCGATATTAGGTTCGATACTCGATTCAGTAAACGGTGCGTCTTGTGATGACCCAGGCAAGCGAGAGACTAATTTACTCCCGTGCAAAGGCCGAAGATACCGGCGTTATCGCTTGCCAAAATAAAAACAATAGGGCCCTCAGCGATTTACCCAAACAAGGGTGGTTTTGTTGTTTTACTCCTTGTCCGTCAGATCCTTGATGCAACGGTTCAAATGGCTCTTACTTATAGAACCATTTACGCTGTTGCTTTTGTGCCTCCTTTGGATCTCCTTGGCACAGAGTTCAACTGTGACAGTGCCTGGATATAGTTGATATAGTGCCCAAGGTTTTTATGAATTCTACTCCTTGGTTTATCTTACGACACGTGTCGCAATCGTTGAAACAGTTTTGTCGTTCCTTCACCTTATTTATAGGACTGAGCGATGCGTATCTTAAAAGACAATTATCGTATATCGCTTACGACCTAAAGATGAAAATTGTATCGCTCTGGTGTGAACTCGACTTTGGTTTATCTTACGACACGTGTCGAAATCGTTGAACCAGTTTTGTCGTTCCTTCACGTTTTTTTATAGGACTACGTATCTTACAAGACAATTATCGTATATCGCTTACGACCTAAAGATGAAAATTGTATCGCTCTGGTATGAACTCGACCTTGGAGTTATTTCATAGATACAAACTCCTGACCCATACTCGGTCTTTGAGCCATCTGCTCACTAGATATAATCGGCATTAACGGGGATGCCTTTCTCCTAGTCTGCAGTATAACCTATTTGGGATATAAAAAAATCTTATCAAAACAAAATTGTGGGAGTTCCTCGGCAGTTTATATGCGGGTTGGCTGTTGAACCCTGTCCCTCCTTTAGCTTATAAATAGTGTCTCTAGCTTCTCCGTGGATGAAGATTATGTAGTGATGGTAGATTTAGGAGAACGTCCAGAGATCGTTCTCATTCTTCCAGTAATTCCAAGACACGCACCGTTTCGGGCAGAAACGTGGATCGTGATCTCAGCAATATCTACGGATCGTAGGATATCATGGGTCCAATAAACTCTGTATGCAATCTTGGAAATATTTTGGGATTTAGTCGTAGCGTTTCCCCCAAGGCGTATAGATCTACAAATGTAAGGTTTTTTTTCTTTGAGTGATTCTAACCAAAGCAATTAAAGGCTCATCAAACAGAAATTGAAGATCATGTCTTGTCGTTTGGGCGTGTATGTTAATTCAGTTTCAGTACAGTACTATGTCAAGAGAAACAGCACCAATCGTCCAACAGGATTTGGTTGAGAAGAGAGGATAGCTATAGCAGTCGCGTTGCTGTATATGGCCGAGGGTGTACGTTAAAGTAAGACATTGCATCAACATGGTCGGCAGTGTACTTTGTAAAAAGAATTGGTCAAAGTATACTTCCATGTAGCACTTAAGATTTTATTAAAATATAAAGGAAAAGGGATGTGACGGACAGACTGATAGTGAATTGTAAGATTTCACGGTTAGGAAATAGCTGCTAAGAACAATCCACAGTAAGCCCAACAAAAATGATATGGATTATGCTCAATTTGAATTGATCATTGTTACAACAATTTAAGTTTTTAATTAATTACATAGTCATTATGAATCTTAAATAATTTTCAAGAGAATAGATTTTACAAAAGGCCATTTGAGTCTCTTCAGCAATTAAAAGGATGAAAGAGGCATCGAGAAATGAGTCGGTTACGACCAATTTTAAAAGGAGCGATTCCCACCCTTTCCAGCTTCCTCGATTTCAACCCAAGGTCTAAATAGATATTTTTCTCAAATGAAATTTCTCTTCCGTGTAATAGCTTTACTAATAACTTGATAGGACGAAAAAACTGGATTTCATTCCTTTTCACAGATGTTGGCTGATGTAGCTCAAGCCGAGGCACGGAGTCGTTGCTCATTATCTCGTCCTTTTGTCGTTAGTCCTTTAAAAAGATTTTTCGAGACATGGCTCAGGTATTTTAGTGGACAGTTCTTCAATTACTACGAGAGAAAAAGATTCGTTATTTGAGTTCAACCGGTAGCCGGTTTCATTAACTATGCTTCACAAAACCTAGACCATTGGAAAATGCCTATGCTCAAGAGCGATTGCCTTTTTCCTTGTTCACAAAATGGCAGCACTTGCCTACATGACATATAGAGTCATATTGAGACTGAACTGAACCAGAAATCCATTTAGCTGATCTTTTTCACCGAAGGAAGATAAGATAATCGGATGACCCCAGCTAATGATGACTTAATCGTTTAGGTCTTTCTATTTTATCATGTAAATAATGTCAAACAAATCATAGGACGAGTCAAATATCGTTTTGTTATTTTAATGATGGTAATTTTTGTATAGTTCATCGGATGAATAGTATTGTCATTGCTAAGCCCTACCATGGAAGGATTTTTCTAAGTCAATGACTCGGGTTTACTCTGAACGCCCGCAAAAGGAACAAGCTGTCCATAATTGTGAAATTATCCAGCACACCCGCATGTACGACGTAAGGGAAACCGTTTATTTATTGACAGGAAATCAGTTGAACTTTCCCATTATTTATTTATTTTTATATTCAAAGCAAATACAAATCGGTTGAACGCTGATCCGAGCTAGAGTGATGGCGGAGGTCACTAGTTTTTCCGGTTTGGCTCGGCCGGCGGCGAATCTAATTTTGCATAATTAAAAACCATTTTCAAAACGTGTCTCCAGTCTCTATTCTATCATTATCACTGGCCATATGAAAAAAAACTACATTTCAAACTCTAAGAAAGATTTGGAAAGAATAAAAAATTATTTAAGAAACAATAGATACATAATTTAGCATTAAAAAATTAGCACCAACTGAATGATATGCCTGATTTAATTTGGCGGTCCTAGCAGACAAAGCTGATTTTAAGGTAAAACATCGACTTATTGAATATCTAAAGATGGAAGCATAGGTGTGAACTTATCAAAATCTAACATAAAGATTTTTCAGAGGGGTGGACGACGTGAGTCCTCGGAGAAGTGGTCAATGGTGCAGAAAATATCGAGGTCTTGAATGAATTCACGTAGGGGGTAGATGTAGATGTATTAGTCAGAGTATAATATACTGCGCCCTTTAAGAGCTATTGTATCCCCCGTTTTCTGCCTAAAGCAGACATGTCCAATCCTACTTCATCAAGGAACTTGACATGTCACATTGTACATCCCAAAGCACTTCCTCTTGCTGGCAAGCACAGTTTGTTAGTAGGTGTGTTGGTGTCCCCTCTGCCTCTTTATAGAATCAGCATGTATCGTCTTGGATTATTCCAATCTTCTTTGAGTGTCCACTTAGTTTGCAGTGTCCTGTTAAGCATCCTGTTAGGATTCGCAGTTTATACCTGCTTCCTTTGACACATTCTGTAACTTCTTTCCTACCGAAATTTGTTAGGAGATTATTGGATTATCTGTGTCCAATGAGTGAATTCCATAGTTCCTTCTGTCTGAGGTATTGATGTGTGAGTTCCTATGCCACAGAAGTGTCCTAGGGATACCATTAACGCCTAAATTGTCATTTGGGAAACATCTGCGTAGGATGTCCGATTCGGCTAAATTTGCAATGAACTTAGCATGAGGAAAAGCCTTTTCTAACTCGGACATCCCGTAGAAATTCAAAACGCGACTATTGCCGAGGTACTTCCCCCAGTAAGTCACGCACTTCGAGACGGAGCCACTCTCAACATTTGCTTTAGTTATGCATATAAATAATATTATAAAAGTAGCCGATATGCCGGATTCACGTATACCTAAAAAACTAGACGTAAGATAAAATTAAGGAAGGACGTACTGATATAAAAATTATCATTGCTGTCAGAAAAGTACGGATTCTAGCTTGATTCTCTTGATGGTAATCCATGGTCCAAAAGCAAACTACGCGTAATTCAGCTGGAGGGTTGTGATGTCGCCAAAATTCAGGCTTTACCGAGAACTTGATCGAGAAACTAAATGCGCTAGTTTAGTCAAGGACATGACACACAACTAGACTACTGCATCTTAATTCTAAACCAAACGGTGTTGAAAAAGACGGGGAAAGTTCATGCAGTAAATGCTTCTAAATAATCTAAATAAGTGCGAGGACACCTATCACTTTATGTGCGTTTGCCTCATATTAAAAGAATTGAGACTAACAGCGTTTATCTCGACGTGGAATCCCCACCCACGACTTAAAAAACAACAACTTAATACAAGACTTGGATTACTACGAAGACGTCTAAGACCAAAATCGACTTTGACAACTAAGGCAAAGCTAACACTGTACAAGACTTTACTAAGACCAATACGGAGTCGAACTGTGGGGTTCTGCGAAGATATCCAATATCCAGCGCATCCTTCCAATTGAAAGTCCGTAGACAAATTATCAAAGCACCTTATTATGTCACCAACCTCACAATCTATGAAGATTCACTGTAAATCAACAACAAAGAGATACCAGTTTCCAATAAAGACAAATTCCTGGGTCCACAGCAGACTGACGTGGAATCCCCACCCAAGACTTAAAAAAAACTTAATACAAGAAATTCACTAATTTCGTGGTCCGCTTGACCAATTAATATATTACAAATAATTAAGGTGTTTAGTTGAGATAAAAAAGTCAATGGCACGAGCGGGATTCGAACCCACGATCTTCGGCTAGATACGCCGCTGCTCTACCACTTGAGCTATCGTGACNTCCGAGTGGATCGAGGTCACGATAGCTCAAGTGGTAGAGCAGCGGCGTATCTTGCCGAAGATCGTGGGTTCGAATCCCGCTCGTGCCATTAACTTTTTTATCTCAACTAAACACCTTAATTAATCTTAATACAAGAGTTGGATTACTACGAAGACTTCTATGACCGAAAACGACTGTGACAACTAAGACAAAGCTAACACTTTACAAGACTATACTAAGACCAATGTGAACATACGCAGTGTTGGGTACTGCCAAGCCATCGAATATCCAGCGCATCCTTCCGAAGTACTTAGACAAATTGTGAAAGCACCTTATTATGTCACCAACCTCACTATTAACTAAGACCTCAACTTCCTATTGTCGACGAACTGATCCGGTTCTGATTCCAAACCTTCCACGACAACCTTTCGAACCATCCCAACCATACCGCTCGATCCCTCTCCTCTCATTCCCATCCTCACAACCCTCCAGGTCGCATCAACCGACGGTGGGCTCGGGACCTTCTTGACACCTAATCACACACATTGAGTGCCAGCAATGGCTGACTCCTCAAAGCATGTGTTCTACCGGTCAGTGCTGGCATTAGTGCTAGTGTTGTATTGTGCGATACATTAATCATGTGTACATATTTGTATAGGTAACAAATTTTTCTAAGTTGTAATTGATTTACAAAAATAGCGTTCAGTTTCCCTTACCTAACGAAAGACGAAGCAATCATACTGCTTAATGGTAATGGCTGGAATTGGCCCTATCCGTTAAAAAAGCTCATAAATACAGATAGTTATATCTTAAAGAACCTGAGCTCTCGATCTAAATAAACCAAGCCGTAATTTTTTTTTAATATGTAACATATTAATACACATTGTACTTAAATTGGATAATAAACCATTTTTCTTCTCTCTTCTTCTTCTTCATGCTTAATATAAAGTTAATTTATTCAGGTGGAATAAATATACACCCACGTCTTAAAAACAGACACTCGTGAATGAATGAATGAATAAATAATAGTATTTATTAACATAGAATTCAAAAAAATCAAAATACTTTACGTCATGGACAACAGTCCATAACCCGGAGTTGATAACAGTAAATTCAGAATAATAAAAAAAAAAGAATACATGGAATAATTAAATTAATATATGAAAGTACTATAAAAACTAAAATTAAATTAAACAAGAAATAAATAAATAAATAAAAAATAAAGCAATATTAGATAAGAAAAAAGAAGGAAATGGAAGAAATTGGAAAAATAAAAGCTAACAAACTAGATAGATAAAAAAGAAAACAGAAGTACTAATAATTAAAATAAGAAAATGAAAGCATGATTATAATACACTAGTATAATTTATTTATTTATTTTTTAACGAGGGTTCGCAACAGCAGAGGTCGTATAAACCCTAAGGGTGTCGGAGTTTTTGAAAAACAGCCCATTTGTAAGTATGTCGGGTTCGAATGCAGGGCCGCTGGATTCGAACCCGGGACCTTTACCTTACAGAGATGAGCGCCGTGTCAACGCCTAAACCGTTGCGGCTACCGACGCCCCAGTATTTTTTATTATCGTTATATTAATTACAACCTACTTATTTTAATGTAAACCAAATTTAAGATCAGAAATTTGTGAGTTTCAATGAAAATTATTTAATTACGATGGTTTGAAATCAAATAGATTAGATAGATTAAAATTAACTAACAATTTATTACCTAGATTTTATAACGCTTTTTACTGCCTCCTTAATTCTCCTAGGCATCGAGTAAAAATGTGATCACATTTTCTTTTGAAACAGAATCCAATTCTTCTAAAAGAGCGGTTTGAACGATTTCTACCCCGCCTCTTTACCATAAGTGTTTTGGTCCATGTCCGAAGGATATGCTGGCCAATTCATTGCGCTAATCCCTACATCCTCCAAGTATCGGGTGACAACTCGAGCTACATGCGGTCAAGAATTATCATGCATTGAAACGAAGCTGTCCCCGATAAATTCAGCGAGTAGGACCACAGGTTTCAGAACCACCTCAGTGTACCTTAGAGCAGCCAAAGACCCATTCTGTATGATAATCAGTACGGGCAATGATTCCACCTCGTAACATAACTGACTGTCATTGAAAAGGCCGTGGGGCACATGAAGCGAAGCGTTCTTGTAAATTTTTCCACGACAAAGAAAGCCTGTTTACATTTTAAAACCCGTATTCAGCTGTATCAGCCGGATTTTCCATCTCTTCCATCCAGGAAATATCAGTTACGACACGCAAAAAAATATGTATACATATATTTCCCATATAAAAAAAGCAAAATCACGCGGAAGAATTTTCCAATTTCTTAACTAAAGATTATGCAATATTCTTTATGAAAGAAACAATGATCCAGATAATTTGGTTCAGAAAGATTTTCAGCCTGGATATACGACAGGGTTTGTTGCAAGGGTTGTGAACCAATGTATATAAAATCAAGGAGAGAAACTTTTGAAAACTATTTAAGGTAAATTATTCCATAGCGTTTAGCTTTATATTTTTTTATTGGCAAATAATAATTATGAAAATACGTCCATCAATAGATTTATGATTCAGCATTAAGGAAACAAATTTATTGTCTCGTTTTCTTTTTTCTTGATTATTCTGTATAGTACATTGTTTATAGATAATGCATGCCTTGTGCCAATTGGGTAAAGGGGTGGAAGGTGACACCAGGTAAGATCTCCTCAGATCATTGTTTAATAGATTTTTGGATCTCAGGTGAAGTTGAAAAAATAAGGTTTAGGAATCCAAAACAGACAAATTGGGATTCCTACATCAATAATATTAATAATAATATTACAGGTACACCTGCTCCTACCAATATAACAGAGCTGGAGCAGGCTGCTAACAAAATCATACAGGTCATTAACTCTGCATATACGGAGGCATGCCCTGAAAAAATACTACGCCAGAATCGACATCATTGGTGGAACAGAGCTCTGGCTAGTGCGAGGAAAAGGGTCAGAGTCTTACACAAGAAAGCCCTGCAGGAGAACTCTGAACTGTCTTGGAGAGAATATCTCTCCAAGAAAAAAGAATACAAAAAAGAGTTGAGGAAAACCAAACGAAAGGCCTGGAGGGAATATTGTCTGAAGACAGAGAATATTAAGGAAAGTGCTCGAATTTTTAAACTTTTGGAAAAGGATTATATTAATCCACTAGGTCTATTGCAGGACGAAAACGGGGTGTACTGCACAACAAGCGAGGAGACACTGAACCTAATGGCAAGGGCCCACTTCCCAAGTTCAGGCTCCTCCGACACCCAAACCATGAATAATACACCTATGCCGAATTGGAGGAAGGCATATGAAGTGATCTCTTGGGACGCATACAAATGGGCGGTATGGTCCTTCAAGAAGTTCAAGGCTGCAGGGATGGATGGAATATTTCCTGCCCTCTTACAACAGGATACACCTGGTTTATCCAGTGCTGTATGGGATCTCTTAAGGAGTAGTCTGGCGTTGGGGTACATACCAAAACGCTGGAAGGAAACAAGGGTAATTTTCTTACCCAAACCAGGTAAGGTCTCTTATCAATTACCTAAATCATACAGACCTATAAGTATATCTTCTATTTTCATTAAAATAATAGAGAAAATTTTAGATAAATATATTAGACATGACTGTGGTATCAATACCTTGATACATCCTAATCAGCATGCCTATTTACCAGGAAGATCAGTGGAAACTGCTCTGCATACACTTGTAGGAAGGATTGAAAAATCATTATACAATAATGAGTACACCTTAGGATGCTTCTTTGATATCCAAGGAGCNATATATTATAGATAATGCACTTTGGTTACATTTAAGCATTTAAATATTAAAATAGGTTTATAATAAATTCTAGCCACAAAATGTTTCTCGATCTTCATTATGTAGTCACAAAAGTGAACAATCTTGAATTATTCTTGACTCTTAATTAACGCATTCTATAAATGCTATAAACATAACTCCTGAAACCCAAACCTTTATGAGAAATTTCCCTGAATTAAACCGGTCTTCATACTAATTAGTATGAAAACTTGAGAAAAGGAACAATAAAATGGGTAAATCAATTTAAAAAACGTGAGTACATTTTGTTTGCCTTTAAAGTGAAATACAAACAATGCTGACTGCTAGTTACAAATAACAATATGTACACATCTTATGGCAAGGCATTACTACATCAATAAACTAGAATGTATTGTTAACTGGCTCATTCATTCTGTTATAAAAGTATATACATTAATTTTCAATTAATTAAGGTTTTGGTTGAGATAAAAAAGTTAGTGTCACGAGAGGGATTCGAACCCACGACCTTCGGATACGCCGCTGCTCTACCACTTGAGCTATCGTGACTTCGATCCACTCAGACACTAACTTTCCATCTCAACCGGATCGTGGAAGTCATGATAGCTCAAGTGGTAGAGCAGCGGCGTATCAAACCGAAGTTGTGGGTTCGAATCCCTATTGTGGCATTTACTTTTTTATCTCAACCTAAAACTTAATTAATTCAAAAGAATTTATTTGGTCAAGCTGACATACACATGATATATACAATGACAGAAAAAAAATTCTACCGACATTCATTTTCTCGATAAAAGTAAATTCTACCCTTAATTTGTCTCATTGCTTTTAATAATAAATATTTGTTTATGCTATGTTTTAAATGTTTTAAATTTGGAATAAAGGATGGACCGACGTCGGTACTACATGCTGGCTACACCAAACCCAATTGAAGCCCGTTCCAGGTAGACACCGATCTATGTGAGCATAAGCATAAAACCGCCGCCAATTAGTCTTATATAAGGAACGACTTCTTCTAGTAATACATCTTCGAAGTATCAGACAACTGTTAGGGGATCCTCGATGAAGATCATGTGCGAACTTCCATAGAAATGCCAGCCCAAACCGTAACACCACCACCTCCAATCCTCTCTCGGCCCTCAGAAGACCTCAAAAAAAACCTTGACCCATCCCAAAACAAGATTTTAGTCCGATCTTTCCCAGACAATATGTGATTTCTTGCGAAACTTAACCGAGCTGTTTTAAACCTTGTCAGACCAGTGGCAGGCGTTCTCGAGCGTTATCCAACTTCTGAAAGTTTTCGCTTACAGTGTATAACCTGACATTAACATTTTTAACTTGTTAAAGTCTTGCTTGATCTCAACAGCGGTCGAATGTCGATTACGGAGTACTTTCCAGAAATAAAACTATAGTATACAGAACAATAGGTAATAAGCACTTTGAGGTATGACACGATGGCGACCTGATCCATGCCTTCTTAAGTAACCTCAGAATCTTGGTAGCAATGGAAGATCCTTCGGACAGTTGTTCTGGGACTGGAAAGCACGCTAGACACATACGCTTGATTTCTTCCACCTTCCAACAATGCTATGATTCTACCAGAATCTGTATCACTTAAAATCACTTTACAAACATATTTGTAACTTAAAAATTGTGCAGTTGAAAAAAGTCAAGCCACGGGAACGTTAGAAAGAAGCTTTACAGAAAAACCAACAAAGAAGAGGGTAACTATTCAAAGATTTATTTACAAAATCCAAAATTTTAAACAAAAGTGATAGATTTTATCTGTGTTTTATTACCTTTAATCCTTTAAAACGGACCAAATATTGTTGTCAGATAATCAATAGAGGATTATCTAAGATATAATTAAAAATATTAAGGGTGCCCACTTTTGTTGCCTCTCAGTGTATATAACCACTTTAAATGATTTTTTCCCGCCGGATAGCTTTAAAAAAAATTACGAACCAGAGAAAAGTAATCAAAGAAAAGTAACCGAAATCTCAGGTTTTATGGGCGTTTCCTGGAACAATTAAATAGTTTTATGACGGTTTTTTCGGTCAATTTGCCGCTCGATCGATCCTAATCGACTCCAAACTTTACTGCCGCTTCCGTCGGACGTTTAAGGAGTTTAAAATTTTCTAAATTGTTTTCTCGCCGGCTTTATTGCCTGCAGTGCTTAAGACAAGAATGTCGTCCTTCCCAGGACCCTTTCCCGAAGTGTTTCCAACACATTTTCTACATTTCTGAGTTGATAATCTTATTTGAAAGTATTTTTATCATAAAGATATGATGTTTGTTGTTCGACCTGCAGATAATCTATGTGGAGTTTCAATCTTCGTAGAGGTCATTAGATAGGTGAAAAATCACTAATCGTAGCAGTCTCTCTCATTAATTTTAATCCTTTGTACCCAGTTCCAGTAAATAGCTGTAATTCTAGTTTGAAATGTATTCTCTGTGATCACAAATGTTACCTGTAAGAAATTGCTAGTCAGAACAAAAAACTGTTGGGCCTGTAGTCATATTTATTTATATTTTGTTTAACTTTGTTATAAATTCACTAATTTCGTGGTCCACTTGACCAATTAATATATTACAATTAATTAATGTTTTTAGTTGAGATAAAAAAGTCAACGGCATGAGCGGGATTCGATTGAAAATTGGAAAAAAGGAGGGAAAATTCAAAAGGTGGAGTTGAGATGGGAAGTTAGTGTCCGAGTGGATCGAAGTCACGATAGCCCAAGTGGTAGAGCAGCGGCGTATCTAGCCGAAGATCGTGGGTTCGAATCCCGCTCGTGCCATTGACTTTTTTATCCCAACTAAAAACCTTAATTAATTGTAATTTATTATAAATTATTATTTTCATTGTCAAATATAAATATTGTATGCTAATAATTACTTATAATTTTATATAGATGTATATTTTCAACGACAAAAATGCAATATGCTGGCCATGTGCTCCATAACCTTAAACCCAAAAAGCTTTTACAATTGTTTTCCATGTTAATCGTTTTTCTCCATTCTTGGAAAAATATATATAAGGCATTTTATTACATTAATTTTTAATTTTATTTTACTGTGTATTTATTTTAATTTGTAATAAAATAGGCCCTGATGATGGCATTATAAGGTGCCGAAAGCTCGGCAGTAATTAATACCCAGTAATTAGTCTTCTTTTTTTCACTTGTCTAATGACCTCTACGATGATTGGAACCCTACATAGATGTATTCTTATCAATTTGTCCCTTTATATAAAAAATATGCAAATCAGGTCTGCAACACCTACTTGATATTATATTGATAGTAGTGTGTTTAACAGCCATGCTTTTTATGTTTTTATTAATTACAAATACAATTGATTTATTAGGTATCGTGGACCGCTTAACCAAAAAATTTATTTCAATTAATTAAGGTTTTGGTTGAGATAAAAAAGTCAGTGTTACGAGAGGGATTCGAACCCACGACCTTCGTCTAAATACGCCGCTGCTCTACCTCTTGAGCTATCGTGACTTCGATCCACTCGGACACTAACGTCCCATCTCAACCCCACCTTTTTTTTTAATTTTCCCTCCTTTTATCTCAACGAAAACGTTAATTAAAGATTAATTAATTGAAAAAAAATATTTTGTCAAGCGGTCCTCGAAACCTAATAAATGTATACTTCACTAAAGCTCGCCGTGGGCATTTCATTTGTCGCCGAGAATCAAATAGATTAAACGACATTTGAAAAATGGCAAAAAGGAGGGAAAATTTAAAAAAAGGTGTGGTTAAGGTGGGAAGTTAGTGTCCGAGTGGATCGAAGTCACTATAGCTCAAGTGGTAGAGCAGCGGAGAATTTAGCCAAAGATCGTGGGTTCGAATCCTGCTCGTGACACTGAATTTTCATCTCAATCAAAGCCTTAATTAATTGAAAAGAAAATACAATAAGATTCAAATATGCCCTATGCAACTTAAGACAGTATTTTTAGCTTTATAAAGCCGTCAAGAGGAGTCCTTTTTTTAAACAAATTAAATTATATTAATAGTAACGGAGATAAATAAAGGAAATGGAAGTTATATAAGCTATATAGAGCAGGTCAAAGGAAGGAAAGAAAGAGAATTGAATAAACGGATCCACGGCCGGCTGAGTATGGTCCTGGGCGGACCAAACGGGCATCTGTCACTGGAATGTAACAGTACTACTTTTGTGTATGTATAAAGTGCAGATAACGGTGACTACCGTGACAAGAGACGTTCTGTACTCGTAGGTATAGTTTACGACAAACGAATTTTTTTTTCTGGTCCTAATTTAGACCCAGGTGAACTGGCCGGCGAGTTTCTTAAGATTTTGACAACCTTTGAAAACCTGCCTGGTCCCGCATAACGTCAATTCGGTTGTGGATTAGCGCTCGGACAAGCGAAAACGCCCGGATCTCAAAAGGGATATCAAGACTTAATTTAAATACCATTATAAGTCACAAAGGAAATTGTACAGAAGATTGAGCTATCGGTTATTATTTAAGCAATTTAATAGTTTACTGGGCAATCATCGTTATAAGAAAACTACTCTCATTAGTGGAAGTAAAAACAAAACACTCGATGAAATTTCCTATTATCCCAATTGATCTAAAAACCTGTTTTATGGTAGAGTACATGAAATTACAAGAAGATCTATTTCGACATACTTTCTTTATTATTTTGTGATTAATCGGTTATTAAAAAATAGGAAAAAACACTAAAATTATAAAATACAATTATATGATAGTTTTTTCTCTGAAGACATCAGTATCTTAAGGAAAAAGGAGGAAAATTCCCAAACTGTCGGAAAAGCTGCGAAAAGTCTTAAATTAAAAGGAAAAGTTAAAAAGCATTAAATAAGTTCCCATGTGCTGAAGTCTACAGCTGACAGATGAACAGTCGTTTGATCGTTTCGTATCCCTGTGCGCAATCCGTTTTAGTTTCACGACATGATCAATAATGATCTCATTTGTTATGCAAAGAGGAAGAAACCGCGTCGCACATTGACTTCGAATTCGAACATGGAGACATAACCAAGGGTACAAGATGACCCATCATGGCTATCAATGACCTTCTATTTCTTAGAAGATGGGTTGAATCAATTGAACTGAAACTTGGGAAAGTACAATTAGAAAGAAGCCTGCAGTGCTTCGGGAATACCCTCTTTATCATCATTCTTCCTATTATCCTTATCATCATCTGTTATGCAGTTAGACGTGTCTTTAATACTTAAACGTGCAATGTTTCGTTTGCAATATGCTTTATGCATGGATTTTTTGCAAATAGAGAAAAAACGTTTTAATTGCAAGTTGGTCTGCATTGTAATCACAGCGAGTCTAGGACTGGTCTTGAAGTAAAACAACGATTTAATTACCAAGTGAAAAAAAAAATCGTGAAATTTATATTTCCTACATCCACAGAGAGGGCCCATTAATTCATAATCGTCGTATGTTATTAATGAATTTGCATCCGAGCTAATTGCAAATTGAGACATAATACTTGGTTGAGTTTTATACATGGCATCGCAAAACTTAGGCGCCTTAAACTGTAAATTGACCTCGACGATGGTATGCTCAATTTTTTCAAAAAATCTTTGTATGCAATTAAACATCGGGAAGCAGATTCTCTATGTGAACATCTTCAACTTGTCAGTCTGATGTTAAAATTATTTCAGCATAGAAGTTATATACATAGAAATATTTTAAAAATCTACAAAACCATCAAAATCTACCTGGCATGTAGAATTATGTTAGATTTCGACCCAATTAACCAATTCAATAACCTCTATTTGGTATAATAAATTACTTCGTAGAACTCCAAAATTTTTGAATTAGACCAACTTGTGACAAAAACTATTATAAAAACATTTTTTTAACGAGGGTTCGCAACAGCAAAGGTCATATAAACCCTCAGGGTGCCGGTGTTTTTGAAAAAAGCCCATTTATAAGTATGTCGGGTTCGAATTCAGCGGCTGGATTCGAACCCGGGACCTTTACCTTACAGTGATGAGTGCCGTGTCAACACATAAACCGTTGCGGCCACCGACGCCCCAAAAACATTATTATTAAATAACTGACATATTTAGATAGATTAATATATTTTTCTTTCGATTTGAAGATAGATTTAGTAGGAAAACAATAAAAAAAAGAATCACATTAAATAAGTTTATTTAAATATTATTATTAAAACATAAAAACTTATATTGAAGGAGTGTCTATCAGTTCTTAATATATAGAAAAAATGTCTATACAAGTAAATGCATTCGGTACTTTTTTCATGAACATAATACAACTACAATTAAACATTTAAAGCTTATTTAGAAGTACCATTTCTGATAATTAAAAAAAATAATAAGTCTCTCTAAAACAAAAAAAATTAAATTTAAAAAAATAAATATACAAAAATGACACTTAAAATTAGGAAGACGAAATAATTTAATGATTGTCACAATGTCACCCGAAAATTGCACTTCCGAAATACTCTCAGCGTCTCGTGAAAGCCCGGAGGGTTAAATTTTGAGCACTTAAAAAAATTATTACAAAAAAAAAATAATAACAAAATAACTGTTATCAATATAGTACAATGTTTACATAGTCTAAAACATCAACTAACATAAACCTAAAAATAAAATAACAATAGCTAAAAATATACATACAACTTTTGATTGACACGAAAACCAGATTCACAAAATTGTAACAATGTGTTTGTTTTGTTTTTGCCTCTAGTCATGTTAAAGGAAGGTCAACATTTCAGCACGATTATCTCTTGAGCTGGATTAATTACTAAACTATAATAGTTATTCTTTGATCCTGTGGAGTGAGCCGGTCCTTTTTTTGCTCTCGATGACGTAGAGGGCGTGGGGCTTGCCGTTTCCGGGGAAATACTTTTGAAAAGCGTTCTTGGACGGCTTTTTCGGCTTGTAGTAACTGACCCTCCTGTGAGGCTCGTCTCCGACCCAGATGGTGGGCTTGAAGACCTGGTTGGCGTCCTTGGCTTTCGCGCTTGTCTTCCTGGCCACCATTTTCTTCACTTCCGGTAAATTCCAGTGGTAGATTTTGCCGGGTTTTCCGTTCGACTTGAAACTCACGGGGATCCTGTTGACGTTGTGGGACTGGGACGAGCCTTTGGCCGGTTCGGAATCGTAGTAGTAAGGGTTGTGAGGAAGTTTTATGATGTACATGTGGGAGTCGCCCGAGTGGCTCTTTCTCGACTGAGAGGCGAGCCTCTTTCTGTGGTGGCTTCCGGGGTTCTTCATCCTGGTCATGCCGATGTGCCTGAGAACGTCGGCCGTGGTCTTCCTTTTATTCCCGGTCTCGACCCTGACCGGAAGCATCCTCGGGCCTTCCTCGGTCGTCGTCTTCGTCACTTCGTTTCTCTCCGTCTCCTTACGGACCGACGCGCTGAGGGCCACCGACAGACTCAGGGCGAATAGTATCACCGACCAGTTCAGCTCCATTCTGAAACAGACAAAATGCATTTTTGAGCATGACGATAATGATAGGGCACGCCCTAAGGACCTAATCTTAGTTTACTAATTGAATGGAGCCCTTCATAACAGACTTCCCGCTCGGTTATTGAAATAAAACGTCTCGAGGGAGCGGTTTAAGAATAATTACACGAGAACGTCAGATTACTATCGTAATTAAATTTGTAGACTAATTCTCATCTGCTACTGCTTTTAATTAATTTGGGCTAATAGGGTCGATTTTATCAATCACGAATTCGTGATCGACCGGAGAATTCTATTCTCTGTACAGCAAAGAAAATCCGTTTTCAAAACAAAAAGCTCTGGTTGCTTTTTATTATTCTTGTCTTAATTTACTTGATGTTTTGCTCTATCAGACGTGTTTTGGCATTTCGTTGGCGGATTTTGTCCAAAGTTTGTCTTGGCACGCTACTACAACCGGAAATCATTAAACCCCTGGTCAATCATCAAAATCGCAAAGAAAAAATTTACCAAATTGTTCTATGTTCTAAAAATTAGAAAAAACGTACATTCTTGCAAATCTAAAATATGGCAAAATGTCGAAACACAGACCTAAACAGCATGGCAGACAAGTATTTCCAGAAGCTGCCATATTTAATTATCCCGCCGGTCTTAAAAAGAAATAACCAATAAATTGCATATTTAAGTCTGAGAAAATGAGCAAGTTCTGTTTATTTATTTTGTTTGTCTGGAAAAGAATATTGGTTACTTGCGTTCAAGAAAACGCGCAACCGAACTCCACCAGCTCTCAGCCCTCAAGAAGAAATCTCCCATTTTAAAAATTACCATTGCCATAAAAAATAGATACCCTTAATACATGAAATATAGCGAAATGATATTATCGAAAACAGAACGCCATGAAAGACCAAAACAGCGAATATACGCTGACCAAAATGATCGAAAAAACTCCATGTTCATCGAATCCAAGAAATTACAAGCTCTCTTTCGACATACTTTAGTAAAGAAAAAATGAAATTATAATAAAACAATTACACGAATTTATTTCCTATTATCTCATAAGGAAGCTGAGAAAGAAAATCCCCAAACTTTCAGCAAACCTGCGTCACATCCTGACCTTAGTAAAACTACAGTATTACAGACATAAAATTTAAAAAGGCAAAGTTAAAAAGCTTAAACATGCCCCTAGGTTATTATATTCCATCAGATGTTTGACCGTTTTGTATTATACAGTATACAGTCTGAACGTTTTAGCCGAGTGTGTGGGTTCAAGTTTAGTCGTCTAGGTATAATTTTAAGTAACGGACGTCCAAGGGTTAGTGAAGTGAAAACTGTATGCTTTATATGAAAACTTTTACAAGCCCAAAGCCATGGTTCTAGGCTGTCCTGTTGATGTTGGGAAGAGAGAGGTAGACTATGATAGGATCAGGGTTAGAAGAAAGGATCGGGAAGATTATTAAAGTAAATGGTATAAAGTAGAAGTGCCAGTGTACGTCCTTGAGGAACACCAGCGTTGTAGAGGAACCTTGATACATGTGACGATCGCATAAGTAAGATTTTAGGATAAGGTTCCACTATATGCTGATTATATGATTTCACTGTACGTTTTTTCTGTGTTCAAGGATTGTTGTTATTGTTTTGAGTGCTTACTGTGTTGCTACGTTATTTTATAATTGCAAAAATATGTATTATTTTCTGCATTTTTCATCACTTTTCTGTCATATACTTTTCGTTGCTAGACGATCCATATGCTTATTAGTATTTTGTTATAATTATGTTTATTAACTTTTCCTCCACACGCAATATTCCTAAAGCATATATTACATACAAATAATACATACACACTCATGCTACCTTAAGATTTTAATCCAACCTATGTTTGGCAGGTTTCAGAGTACCTGGGACCCATTGAGTACCCACCCCTACTCACCTCGCCTCGAGAATCACCTCGCCAACCATCCAATCACGCCAATAAATACGTTCATACAGAGTAACCTTTCATGCCATATTTAGAATTAAAATTTATTGTCATTTGTCTACATTTTTATTGTCCGGCGTTGCACCGCTCTATCACTCTCCACTAACCTCACTAGCCTTAGTTTTTGACAGGTCTGCGAAGTACTCTATATTCCTCGGCAGGCCCGTCCGTTCATACATAACCATTCATGCTAATAAACACATTCACACTAGAAGGGTACAACGGATGCCGTCGAGCCCTTCCCTCACATCTCTCTATCGATATTAAATTACCCAACCTAATTCGGTGGGGCTACGGGTACTCATCCGTCTCATCCGCGACCACTTCATCATTCGCGCTAATAAATACATTCATACATAATAAAAGTGGGGAATACAACGCGTGGTTGTTTATACGTGCCCATGCGCATTTATTGTTTTTAAATAAGCAATGGGATTATCTTTATAATCACTGTCTTGCTTTTATTATCCGAAGATTAAGCTAAGAGCTTGTATATGGACTTGCAGATTCTCCTCTGGCCAGTGCGTTTGCCTTTTCGTTATCCAAAATTCCTTTGTGTCCTGTTGTTATCAGCACGATTTTGTTCGACAGGTTTCGGAGATTTTGAGATTTTGGATTGCACTCATTTGTTAAATGCTTTAATGGCTGCTTGGCTATCAGATTTTATGAGGAGTTTTTCGTCAGTGTAAGATCTTTTAAGATTTTTTAAGGCACAAGCATTGATGGCATGAAAAACAATCAAAATGTAGATTCATTGTTCAGCACATTTCAAGAAGAAATCTTAATAAAATTCTTATTCGTGTCTAAAAAAAACTATCAAGTACTGCGGGAAAGTTAATGAAGTCTTTTGTACTGCTGGAGACGACCTGGGAAGTCATAAACTACACAGACTTCAGGAAGAAATCTAAGAATTCTCACCAGTTTAAAGCTCATTGTTTGTCAGTCTTGTCGAAGGCAGATTATGATTTTTCTGAATTTTTCAAATTACAGGTTTTTCACCAGCACTTCAAAACGAAATCTCACGTATAATTCCTACTCGTGTCCCAGCAAACTAGCAATTATTGCAGTAAAGATGTCTGCAGAGGATAGGCAAACTAGTACGACAGAAAACGTTTAAACTACGGGTTCATTAAGCTGCAAACTTGAAAAAAGAAATCTTACGTGGGTTCAAGAAAATGAACTGATGCAAAAACACGCAACTGAATGTGGCTGAACAACACAGAAAAATATTTGCATGTGCGTTCGTCAGTGTCACTGGATAATTGATATCTTCAACCATCAACTAACATTTTCATTTGTCTAATTAAGCAATTAGGACCCATTCCGTTTTAGAGATAAATACAAGTTGGTTAATAAACACAAATTACCTATTGAAAATTAAGTCATTTATATAATTTATACGTATAATTTTTTAAATACCGGTCTTGCATTCTTTTTAAAAATTCAATACAGAAATGTTTGGTTAATCGTGTCGTTCCATTTTCGTCTACATTCAAACATTGAGTAATGTACCGTTACACAGGAACGTCAATTATTTTATTAAAATCCTTTTTGAATATAGGCAATTCGAACACGAGCCATTCTCATGCCGTTATTTTGATATATTGGACGTTTACGATGTCAAAAATAATTGAATTTCTTAATAAAAGAAGATCTATCTTTACGTCTCGACGTCTTAACATGGTTCATATCGAAAACAGATCTTCTAAACGGATTTCATTTTTAAACTCGTCCAATTTGCGACCATCTGTGCGACCAGGTTTTCGTGCTTAATCAAGCCTGTCTTGATGAGCAGATATTTTGCATGGTTTAAACATCGTAAAGTGTTAAGGGTTCTACAGTGTTAAAGCACTTTGATTTTAGCTCAACCCATCCGAAGTTCCAAATAAAATCTATCGGTTCATCTAAAGTATTTAATTATCTGTAATTTAGTCCAGACTAATTAACCGATCAGCGCTCGATTGGCCCGGCCTCATATAAATCCTAGCCTCTGAATTTCTTTTTAAATATTTTCTTTAACCTATCAGCACCCAATTAATCAATGTTATCTATAAAGTCATGCATTATTAAATAAATAATGGGTTTTAAAAAAATTTCACCTTGGTTTCCAAATTTTGAGAGTTTTTGTAAATGAACCGTCCTACCTCTCTTCTCATACCTTGAAACCTTTCCACACAACCTCTCTCCACTGACAAAAAATGTTAAAATGGATCCTATTGATTCCTAAACTATTTTCAACTCATTTAGGATTGCCCCTCATCTTTAAACCTCATCAAGACATAAATGATGCCAATCACGCACAATAGGTTATGCATAACTTTAGTATGCCAATTCCTGTTCATTTCCGTTGCAACCCTTTTCATCCGTAACTTTTTAGCTCTATATAGAGAGCGTGTAGAAGAATCGTCCTTGACACAACAGCAAGTATTTCGATCACCCGTTCCGTTTTTGGAGGGAAGAGGGTCCTTTTTTATGTATAGAGTAATGACAGTTTTGTATCCCTAGCGTGTGTTGAGAGTGAATGTACTTATTGGCGTAAATGTGTAATTAGTCGACTCTCAATTAGATTAGTTATACAATACGTGTAGAAGCTGATGGAGAAATATGGAGTATTTTTCCACCCTATTTGAGGGAATGGTGGTTATCTACATACATGTGCAGATTATGTTAATTCATTTTTTTCATTCTTCTGAAGGAAAGTACCTCATTTACAAATCCCCAATTAGGTAAATCCACTAGCCATATTCCATTTACCTCCACCATGCTTCGAAACCTCCCACAAAATGCCAAAGTTTTCTTAAGCACAATAAATAATGCCATCTTACGAACCGCTTACTTTCCTTTTTTTATAGAAATATTCCACCGTTATTCTCATTCCAAAAGTTCGCAAACCTCCCAAACAATATTCTTTCAAACCAATCAACCATCTTTCTTTTAATGACCCAAATCCTTGAAAGACACATTTTAAAACGCGTAAAGTCATTCCTTCTCGCCAATTCGGCACCCGTCCTCATCATTCCATGATCCAATTAGGGTTCAGAGTTGTCTACTCTACCTCCTCTGCTCTAGAGAATAAAGGGTATTACTAGGGTGCTTTCTAGATGTAGCCCAGCCTTTTGATATGGTCTGGCACCCCAGCGTCCTTATCCTGAAAATCTAACCGATGCTTTAAGCCAGAAACACACTTACCCGATGCTACGCCATGCGACGCTACCCGATGCTACCAGACGCAAATCCAAACTCCGATTTTCCATAAGGTCGCATTACCCCCGTGCACATCTACCCAATGCTATGCTACGTTAACCCACCCGACGCTCTGAGATCCCCACTGTCCAGATTTTCGTCGGATCGCATCGAGTACAGTCGAAGACAAAAGAACCGGACACTCATATTTTTATTCAAACTACATGTATTATTGTAGTTATATTAATTACATAATACTTATTTTAATATAAACCAAATTAACTGTGATTAAAAATTAA
This sequence comes from Cimex lectularius, assembly GCF_000648675.2. NCBI lineage: Eukaryota > Metazoa > Arthropoda > Insecta > Hemiptera > Cimicidae > Cimex > Cimex lectularius. The sequence goes on from NW_019392813.1 coordinate 3,437,134, forward strand.
TTACTTTTTATTTAAAAAATTAATTTTAATGGTTTGGTAGAAAACAACACCGGAATACGATGTTTTGATATAATGAATTTAACTAACAATTTATTGCACTCGCTTCTGCGGTACATATATTAAAATTGGAACAATTTATTACACGGTTTTGCTCATAAAATTTAATTAACAATTTATTTCATAGTTTTGCTCGTAAAATTACACCATTTTGTAATGTCGGGTAGCATCAGAACAGGACACTCATATTTTTTGTAGTTTATTTCAAACTAAGTACATGTAATTTTGTCGTTATATTAATTACAACATGTTATTTTAATGTAAACCAAATTAAACGAGATCAAAAATGCATAAGTTTTTATAAACATTGTTTAATTATGATGGTTAGGAGTAACTTTATTAAAACAATTAAGTTTAACAAACAATTTATTAGATGGTTGTGCTCATAAAATTTAACTAATAATTTATTACAAGGTTTTGCTCAAAACAGTGCATTAAGAACAAACGATGCGTTGCGATTGTATCGTGATTATTGTGATAAACGCTGTGGACTGTACGCGACGTGTACTTGCGTCGGATAGATGTGCACACCCCACCAAAACGTGGTAAGGCGTCGGGTAGCGTCGCATGGCGTAGCATCAGGGTGTGTTTCTGGCTTTAGAGTGAAGTGGGATAACGAGTTCTCGGAAGTCAGACAGAATCCGGCGTCCCACAAGGAAGCATTCTGATCCCATCCTTTATATAATTTATTACGTATACACCCTAATACCATTTTCTCTACTTACGCGGATCATACCGCAATTTTTTCCTCTAACTCAAATCCTGACCAACGTATATTCAACATCCTCCTTCAGCGTATCTTCGAAGACTAGTGCAAAAATGGAGGAGAGGGTTTATCTCCATGAAGGTAAAGAATCCTCTGTCTATTTTGGTCAATTGCTGTCTTTATTCGTTTCAAATTTGTGATGCACTTGAGTTAACGGTCTGGTTGGGTGAAAGAGGATCGTAATAAAGCACCTCATTCTAATCCCACTAAATGCACATTTTTCGGGTAATCCGGCTATTTGAGTTGTTAACAGTAAGTTTTTCCCCAGGATTTTCCTCCCTCAACATTGTTATAAATGTCTTTTCATCCCAATATTTTTAATGGGTCTTTTCAGGACGGAATCGCAAATGCAGTCTAATAATATGTGAATAACCAAAATATCACTCCGACAAACAAATACAGCCTCTTCTAGTATGCATTTAAACTCTTGTATATGTTTTGAATTTGACCACCATCAACGGTTGAAAAAAGATCAGATCGCCAATGAAAATTTTTCCAAAACCGAACAAAGCGCTTACGGAAGTACTTTCTACTAAAGCGTTATCTATACTCATCTCAAATTTTCTACTTTTTTAAATTCATAAATGTGTCTATTTATCCGGTATCAGGTTAGAATCAGAACAATTTCCGATTTCGTGTAAATTACGTATTATCTATGCAAATAATTGCGCTTCGCGCAGATTGTTGTTCAATTACTCGATTTAAAAAAATTAAAAAAAATTGAAATATCGGAGAGTTTAGATATCATTTTTTTACATTTTAATGATAGTGTGCCGACAAAAATTACATATTATAGGACATGTAATTAGTTGGTTCAAAATGACATGTGAGACAACTCAAAGGTGGCGAAGAAATTAAATTAAAAACAGTCATAACCCCATCAAATCTTACATTGCATTTTTTTTGTAAATACGTCAATAATCAAGGCGGTCCTTGTTTCTAATAGAGGTCAACCTAATCGCAGATTCCAGAATCATTTTTTAAAAACGGATCGGCGAACGATTTTCTAACGAGACGGATAATTACCACAGCATAGTCTCGATATATCGGCTTGTTCCCCGTCCATCGGTGGAATAAATTACGACGATCCGCTTATTACAGGCTCGAGAGTCTTAATACGCCGCTTTTAAGTCCTAATTGTGTCCGTATCGGAAGGAGGAATCCTTTCCGAACGGTCTTGAACTCCCGGAGGGGATCGGAATCCGGGGACGTCTCTCGCTAAAGGCGGATCATCGTCAATCCTTGTCGAGGGAAGGGGTTGAAAATGGGGGAATATTAGACCAAATCTATTTTTCTGTTTATAATTTTAAAAGCCAACATTACACTTGATTATATACATTATAAACCCTCTCTGGCACCTGTAAGTAAGCCCACTCCCCAGGAGATAACAGTATAATTTGGATTTTATTACACCCCGGTTACGAAAACGATAAAAGTAGTTTAGATTTTTGAAACAAATAAATTATTTAAGAGACTAAACCCTTGCTGGCGTTCCTCAGGGGAGGGTGTTTAGTCCGCTTCTCTGTTTTATTTTCTTACCAACCCAAAATTACTCAGTTTGTGCGCAATCTACCCGCTCTTGGGAAAGAAGAACCACAGTAAAAGTCCTACGGAAAACTCCAAAGAGACGATATTAATAAATGGAGAATTAAAAAGGACCTTCTCAGCTGATGACCCTTTTAGGTAGGCAGAGGCACACTAATATTCTCAACCTCAAAGGTGCAAATGTACCAACTAGCATCCATTCCGTATTGGCCTGTTACCTGCTTAAGAGCTTAACTTGGGGAGTTTATATTAATCACCGGAAAGTTCAAATCGAAAATCCACCCCGATGCTTAAGTTGGAAGCTTAGAGGATTAGCTTCACACTCGGATAATCCAAGCAAAACTGACTAAAACTTGCAGTCTGGTCGTTAACGATCATTTTGGTCTTGCAATGAAATTAGCTTGTTATTTGCGTTTTGTGGGACTATATGTGGCTCATGTAAAGTTTCCATCAGGCGTCACCTCTTCTTCGACAATGATTTTGCCTTCCAGATATAGGAATATGCAACATGGAGCAAGCAGCCAGCATAAATCACAATTAAGAGGCTATCAACACCTCGCGCTCATAACAATCAGTCGACGTGGTTGACAGCTGCCGGACGATCAGTACCGTCAACTAACAGATCTTGAAATACGTAACACTGCACTCTTCCTTATTACTTGCAGCAAATAAAACTTTCCCTCAATTATAACCTTAACTTTCAATGAAATAACAATCATCACTATCCAGGGCTTTGTGTCTTCCTTCCATTGACCATTGCTAGTAAGTAAAACATCCTTGAAGTCTGTCCAGCAACTCATCTGATCACCACAAATAAAATCATTTACAATCTGCTTGTTCTTCTAGGGTTTTATGTAAGGATTGGATCGAGTACGACCAAACTACAGGTGCATCACGCCGCAAACCATACGGAGAAATCGCACAGCATAATAAAGCATTCTACAGTTATGAGGGCAACTTAACGTTACTTGCATATGATCCAACATGTTTGTTATTATCAAAAAATCTTGCTTACCCTGACGTAACTGAGAGGATAAATATCGAAATCCACTTTCGATTTATGTTAATGTCCACTTAAATGTTAATATCTAAGTTTAAAAAAACCTCAAGACACTATTTATATTTATGAACTAATTGGACATAGAGTGATAAATTAGTTTTCTTACATTTTGTAAGTATTTTTATGTATTTATTTTGATTTTAATGATAATGTGACAAATCAGATTCTTTTCACACGCTGGGTTGATGTAGGATAGTCGCCAGGCTTTACTCGACATATGTCTCACGTGAAATAAGCCTACTACACAGGGTGTTCCGTGAACACTTACTTATATACTTTAATACTTCAAGAGATTTTTCTACATGTCAAATTGAACTAAAAAGTCCTATTCTTCAACGTCTGATTTACAATTTTGTTTGAGATATTTCACTTTTTAGGTTAGTTCAACCTTTCACGACTTTTCCCATAAATTCCCAAGAGCTCATAAAATCCTCAACATAAATTTGATTACACGAATAATAAGCATTAAAGATAGAGAGGGTGAGATATGAGATTTATTTTTTTATTGTTTTCTTTATCAAAAAAAAGAAAAGCTTAGATGATAGTTTTAGTAGTTTGCAAAGTTATTGTTTAATGTTAAAGTAAGATTAAAAATTTAATCTTTCTATTACAAAAGGTTAAAAAAAATGTTATTCATCAAGATTTAAAGTATCTTTTGAAGTAAAAACTGTGGAATTAAAAAAAAAAGGAACAAAACTCTTATAAAGTAAAATATGTCAGGAAACGATATCCGGCTTGCATTCATTAAGAAAGTGGACATTTTAAAATAGTTGTTTTAATTATTTGTTGTTGATTAATATTTAATGTGTTCTTAAAACATTGAATATGAGATCAAATTTATTGCCGGTAATGAAAACGTTTACAGATACTTTTCGAGGTAACTTTACATGAACAAAAGAAACCGGTTTTAGGATCGTTTTTCTTAAATTGGGGACCGCGGTAGCCGAGTGGTTAGCATGAGAGACTCTCACGCCGCGGTCGTGGGTTCGATTCCCACCGTTGCCCCTGGCCCTTTTTTCACAATAACCCCCCCAAATTTGAACACACATATACGAATTGTCACATGGCTAATATGCATAGTTCATAACGCAAAAAAAAAAAAAAATTATTTGTAGCTTTTTGTTTTTTTCTTATGTCCAATTTTGTAGCAAAGTATATTATGTTTATTTTGAGAATCGGATTTTGAACAATAGGACTTTTCAGACCTATTTGACATTTCGAATAACATTCAGAAGTATCTGTTCAAGGGACACCCTGTATAACTTTATGTAAGTACAGTTTCCTGTATGTTTTTTTAAATAGTCAACAAGGAAAAAAATATTAAAAAGGTTAAACACTAATTATTAATCTATTTATGTTTAGCGGTCCAATAGGCCGAATTACTTCTTTCAATTAACTATTATTTTTATGTAAGGTCTTGGATGAGATGAAAAGCTAATGTAACGACCTTAGGCTGGGTGGGTTCGAAACCCGCTCGTGACACTAGATTTTTCATCTCAACCAAGACCTTACACAAAAAGAATAATTAATTGAAAAAAGTTCATCACTAAATTAAAGCAGCTTTTTTTCAACCCAACTTTCCTTTTGTCGGAAGTAAAGAGCTAAATGTTTATTTCCCATCCATCTTAGGTCTTTCATTGCAATTTAAACAGCACGTCCTATGATTGTGATTAATTAAAAACTAATAACTAAGGCTAGTTTATATTTTGGGAGAAAAAATCATATCATAAAAAATTAAGGGATCGATTTTTCGTGAGTCACGACTTTTACGTTATTTTCTCGTATATTGTCGGATGTAGTAATTTTCTCGTAAAGTGATCACGTCTAGGATTTTGAGGGTGTAGACACATTGTTTTAAATGTGTCAATCTTCTATTACGTAGGTATTTTACAGATAAACCTGGAAGATCTGAAAAAGTTCAGGAACGTTTTTCACAATTTTTCTAATGTTCAGGGAGTTCTTGTTCATGATAATAAAGTTAAATTGATTCATTTATTAAATAAACATCAATTAATAGACAAAAAGCTAGAATATATGTTTAAAAATGCCTTCATCAAAATTGTTTGGCCTATATTGAATTGTATCCTTCTCTGATAACATTTTTGCTCCATCCTCTAAATAACCAATTTAAAAATAGTACCAATTTAAACAGAAAGGAAATTTTTGGTAACAAACGTCATTATCGACCCCCCAGGAAGGGAAAAGTATACGTCGAAGCCAACCCCTATTTGTGAAGGGGTCGCCGGGCTTAGATGCTAGATTTGTTCTGGGTTTCAGCTTATAGCAATAACTCTTAAGGATTTTTCCTCCCCCAGAAGGGACCAGATGAAGTAACAGGATATTGAGTCTTAGTAAACTCCTCCCAGGCCGAAAAGGGGACCAAACGAGGTGTTCCAGTCACTAGATGATTAAGCCCTTACGCGCTGGTAGTCAAACATCATACAAAAGACATCATTAAATTGACTTTTATTAAACTTTATCCCAAATAGGCTAAGAAATTAAAGAAACTATTTAATTAAGATGTCAATTAAATATAGAATGTATGCATGATTTGGCAGAAACCTTTTCACAAGAGTTTTCTTTATTTTTACTGAAAGTTTGAATAAGCAGAGGGTAAGAGGTCAATTTTGTTTTGTTTATTATTGTTTTGTGAGCACAAGACACATTTTCGTCAAATCGTTTGGGAGTTGTTTCCCCGCGGACTTACGCCTCACTGACAACTCCAGCCAAATAAAAATCCCTGTAAAAACAACTCCAACTAGAATAATGCATTTCGGCTTCGTAAGAAAAATATATTACGCAAACCGGGCTTAATAAGGCAAAGAGAATTCCATTAGTTTTCTATTATCCCGTCTGAGATTAAAGGGCTTGAAGTAGCGGTAAGAAAAGGCCTTTTGAAAGCATCAAGGTTAATATTTCCCCGGGTTAATTATTTTTTGATAGAGGGCCGGGCAGGAAGATTCCATCCGAGACAATGCTTTTGGATAATAAACCTTTATTAATTTATTGAAATTCTAATTTTTAAACACGGTAGACATGGCTACTGGCAGCCGAAGGAAATTAATTAAAAATTACCCGTTCTGCTCCTCGGTTCATCAGGATTTGAAAACCAATTCTTTTGTAAAAAAAATGGCAGAATAAAAACTGTTTAGGAACGGGAGAGAGAGTGAGTGAGAGAGAGAGAGAGAGAGCAAAGAAGAAGAGAGGAAGAGAAAGAACGAGAGGGATATGAAATTAAAAAAGGGAGAGAATAAAATTAAAAGACAGTAAGTGATAGGCATAAATACAGAGAGAGAAGGAGAAGAGGATCATAGATAAATACAAATATTGGGTTGTCCGGAAAATAATGCAGGATTTTAAGTTTTCATTAAAAAAAATCTATATAAAATATTCTGTTTACGTTTACAGGATTACTCATTNGAATTATATTATATATTTATTATTATTTTGAAAATAGGGGTCAATTTGCTTGATACCTTGATAGACAGAGAAAAGTGAAAGAGAGAAAGAAAAAGAGAGAGGGGGAGAGAGAGTGAGAGGGAGAGAGAGGGAGAAGGAAAAGACAAATAGAGATAGAAATAAGCAGGAATAAATTTTTATAATAGATAGAGAGAATGAGAGAGAGAGAAAGAAGATAGAGAGAGAGAGAGAGGGAGATACACAGAGATAAGATAAAAACACGAGAAAACAATTGGGAGATAATGTGTAGGAAGAAAAATAAAAACAGATATTTTATAAATATTCTATTGTTTATTTATTATTTTGAAAATAGGGATCAATTTGCGATAGACAGAGAGGAGTAAAGAAAGAGATAGCGAGTGTGAGAATGAAAGATAGATAGATATATAGACGGATAGACAGATAGAGAGAAAAATGAAGTGAGAGTAGTGAAAGAAAGAGAGAAAAGGGCAGAGAGAAAGAAAGGCAAATTGAAGGCTAGAGAGGGAGAGAGCAAAAATGAAAGAAGAGTAGAATAATAGAACAGAAACATAGAATAATTGATCGATAGAAAAAATATAGATAGCGAAGAGACAGAGAGACAGAGAGAGAGAGAGAGAGAGAGAGAGAGAGAGAGAGAGAGACAGACAGACAGAGAGAGAGAGAGAGAGAAGAGAGAGAGAGCGAGACAGATAGACAGATAGAGACAGAAACCAGACAGAGACAGAAACCAGACAGAGACAGAGGCGAGTGTAAGGAAGAGAGGGAGAAAAGCAAGAGAAAGAAGGAAAGAAAAGTAGATAGAGAAAAGAAAGAGAAATGGAAGAGAGAAAAAGAAAATAATAGATAGACAAAAAAATAATATGTAGAAATAGGAGAAAGAGATAGACAGACAGACAGAGAGAGAGAGAGAGAGAGAGAGAGAGAGAGAGAGAGAGAATTTTGATGAAGGGGTGTCGAATATATCGCTTTCATCCCTTTGAATTTCACAAGATTAAGATTAAGGAACACGAGTCAATAACAGACAGGCAAACCACTGAAGGGTGGCTAAATGCTAAAACGTGTTTGACAGACAAGACAAGCGAGAACAAACAGATCAGAACAATCGGATCCAACCAAGCAACAGGTTTAGGCCTCACAATTACACATATTTTCTAATCAGAACGAAAATACATTTTCAATTTATTGTTATAATAGATAAAACTAACATTTCACCATGATGATCATGGAGATTTTTAAAAAAGAAACAATTATTTTTAAAAGAGGTAACAGTAAGCAGCTTTTCGCAGTTTCACTTCCTAGTGATCTCATCGTAAGAAATAATGAGTGACAAGTGAGTGTCTATAATTACGTAGTTATATCCGTATGGACTGAGTGACCTCTCCGCTCAAGACTGTACAAGTCAATTATTTTATCATAGCCATTAGTTTATAGTCAATTAAATAGTCGAAAATTTCCAATGAAAAAGAGAAAAATGTCAATATATAAAAATATAGATAAGATTTAATCCGAGTAAGAAAAAACCTTCGATCAAATCCGTTTTGTCGCCTTTATAATATGAATACAGGTAAAAATTCCTGACGGTGTTTTCAAAAAGAATCTCGATTTCGCGTAGCAAAAACTCCAGCCTGGCATATTCTGCATTTTCATCATCATCAAACGTCGACGGATAAATACTAAAATTCCTTCCCAGTCGATGTTTTATATCAGTAATAATTAATTTTTGCTTTAAATGGATAAAAACTATTAGGAAAAAAATAATCTGAAGTTTAAAAAAATGTTAAGTCATAAACTTGATAATTGTTGTTGATTAATATTTAATGTGTACTTAAAACATTGAATATGAGATCAAATTTATTGCCGGTAATGAAAACGTTTTCAGATACTTTTCGAGGTAACTTTACATGAACAAAAGAAACCGGTTTTAGGATCGTTTTTCTTAAATAAAAACCGATTGAGTCGACCGTTTCCTTTTGTGTCTCGTGTATCAATCGTCTGACACGTCGTTGGAGCTATTGGGAGAAAGCTTTTTCCGAAGGATGTTGAACGATGCTATTTGCATCCGAGCTGTCCAGAGATAAAGACAAGAGCTCTTACCGTTACGGTACGTGGTTTAGAGATTGGTGGATTACGTGCATGACAAATCCACACATAAAGATATTAGCGAAGGTAGAGAATTTCCGCCGCGTCATACCTGACTCTGACACACTTAGGTCTCAAACGCTGAGACGATTCATCCATGAGGTCATCTCATAAACTGCAATGACATCATTTTGTGAATGCACGATATATTAACCTAACCATCCCTAACCATAAATATAAGACCGGAGAATTAACTTTTCATCACTTACATAGATAGGCTTTTTCAAATTGACATGGTAAAATTTTAGAACTTGTCTGATTTTAAGTTATGCTAAAGCGTTTTTTTTTGCAAATAACGCTTTGCATAATGGCATGTCTTAGGTTCTATAAGTGGATCCTGGTGTCGACGATTAGATTTCGGGGGAATCACCGCGGTAGCTATTTGTGTGATAGTCCACGTCCAGCTTTGGCCGAAATAATTACAGAAGGCAACCCGAGGAAATATAAATCCGTCGGATTTAAGAAAACCCTGGCAAATTAACGTTTCCGGCCCGCTTGTAAATTATCGGGGAATAATTTACCGCCCGGGAGCTTTTATTATTCAAATGTTACAAATCTGATTTTACCTCGGATTTGTTACGGTACGTCCGAACAAGTACGACTTTCGGAACCTGTTCTCGGACCTGCCTTTTTATTTTATTACAATGCAGTCATCAAATTCCTAGATGGTTTTATATGGCCTTTTATGAAGATTCAAACAAATTATATTAATTGACTAAGGGCCAACGAACACCACTAAAGGCAAATTCCTACTGGTATACTGACGGCTCCAAAACCGATAAGGGTACGGGAGCTGGGGTCTTCTGGATGAACCCCAAGACCAACTGACGGTAAACCTAGGTAAGCTACAGTTTTCCAGTTTGAAATCATAGCGATTGAACAATGTGCCAGAGAAATAAAAAGACTAGGAATACATTACCGGAAGATAGCCATTTTCACCGAAAGCCAGACAGCATGCGAGGCGAAGGCAAAGAATGTTTGGAACTTCATGAAGGCGGAAGTCAGCGACACTAATGACCTGACCCTGGAATGGGTCCCTGGACATTCGGGAATAGAGGCAACGAAAAGGTTGACATGTTGGCCAAAAAAGGAGCCAACATGGAGTCTCGGGCCCAGAACCCTATTGCGGCCTAGCAGCCTGCCACAAAAGAGGATACATCTTAAAATGGATCCTTAATGAGTTCAAAACCTGGTGGAACAATACCACAGGTATAAAGCACGCGAACAGAATTACTGGAAGGCAACTGCAACCGAACCAGGAATCAGGTTGGACCCCTGACATGGCACTGCCACTCAAGAAAGCACATGCACCGGATAGGATTACAGACAGAAGAAACTCTGCGCAGATACTGCCAGGAAGAGGAGAAGACCGCAAGACACATTCTACGTTTCTGTGAACGTCTTTGTAGGTGTAAGTTCTTGCAACTAGGACAAGAAAAACCACAAGCAAGATCCTACACCAAGGAGCCGCTGGCAAAGATGTGGAGGCTGGTTAATAACCCGAAGCTAGCCAGTGAGTTATAAATAACAGGGGAGCACAACAGATCTATTCAAGTCGAGGTGCAGTAGGCCTTGTGGCCGCCTCTTTTATTCCTATCCCTAATTGATATAATTTGTTTTGTTCATAAATATTGATGTTTTACATATGAAGAACTTGGAAATTAAAAGGTGTCAAATTTTACTCCTCGATCCACTCGGACACTAACTTCCCATCTCAACCCCACCTTTTTTAATTTTCCCTCCTTTTTGCCATTTTTCAAATGTGCACGGTAGCTCAAGTGGTAGAGCAGCGGCGTATCTAGCCGAAGATCGTGGGTTCGAATCCCGCTCGTGACACTAACTTTTTTATCTCAGCTAAAAACCTTAATTAATTGAAAGATGTTAATTGGTCAAGCGGACCACGAAACTAGTGAATTCTGGCATATTTTATGGATAGTATGATCTATCAGCTCTGGCTCTTCAGATTTCGCTAACAAATCTGGGAAGCATGAACAGCTTCAAACTCGCAGATCAAATATGTTACAGCAAATCGAAATATTGTAAATACTTAAATACCACAAATATATCTCACACGAAAAAAGATTGCATGATCTTAATTGAATCTAACATCATTCCTAGTCCTTTTCCTGCGTTTTTGTCTTCATTGTAAAAGCAAAGTAATACTAATTTTAGAATTATTTTAGTTTTCATTATTAGAAGTATTCAATTTTTCAATCACGAACACTCTGGATAAAGGTCTTGATGAAAAAAGTGAATTCAGTCGTTACTGCCAAACTTTCGACCTATTTAAAGATCATCAGGGCATATATTAATTTCACATTATGAAAAAACAATTGTTAAATCAATTGTACAAATATGTTTTTCGTAAAGGGAATTTATGATTGTTAGGTTTAAAAGTTGTGGGTTACTATCATTATTATCGTTAGAGCAAACGAACTATCTTAAATTACTGAGATATATGCAAGAAAAGTGCACAACTAAAAAAGCGGAGGTTTTTTTGGAGGTGGTGATGGCGATGAGGATACATGGTTTGTGCTCCACAGGCACTGCAGCCTTCTGGCTTATTGTACCTTCCTAGTTCCTTAGTTCAGTGCAATAGACTCAATCCTTCTCCTAAGAAGTATCAGGTCATTGACTGTCGCTGCTACAATTTCATTCCCTAGGTTTTTCTGTGTGAGTTGGTTAAATCTCCATTGAGCTGTTGCTTCCCATTCGAAGGTGATATGGGTGGCTGTTTCCTCCTCCTCAATACATAATCTGTAGATGTGATCATCATTATATATGCCCTTGTTATATAGATGTTTTCTCAGATGCCAGTGGCCGGTTAATAGTCCTACCACTCTTCTGAGTTTAGCCCTCTGCAATTGCAGCAGAGATTTTGCCAGTCTTGCTAAGGGTTGTTTTAACATAAGTTTACTGTGTCTTGTGCCGCTAGAGTTTATCCACTTCTCCTTTTTTTTTAATTTGGATCCATTCTGCGAGGATTCTGTATTTGTTTTTGTTACCCCAAATATAGGTTTGGGGCTTATGTATGGTCTTGCAGAACCTCCTCTGGCCGGTGTGTCTGCTTTTTCGTTAACCAAAATTCCTTTATGGCACCGAAGATATCATCAGGTTGTGGAAATTTTGGATGAATTCATTGACTAATTTTGATGTGATTTTTTTACAAGCTGCTTGGCTATCAGATGTTATAAGGATTTTTTTCTAGTTTGAAAGCGTTGATTCTGCTTGAAAAACCGACGTTCCCTAATGAGTGTTATTGCTCATATCTTGGGCTTGTACAAAAAACACCCGATCCGGTTCCTTCGTTTCTTTTGGAGCCGTCAGTATCCATACCATTGTATTTGATGCTCTCCTCCATAGTCTGTTGAGTCTTGTGAGTGTGTAAAGAATATTTCCGGTATCGTATAGTCTAGGTGGAACAGCTGGATTTTTAAAGTTTTGTGTTTTCGCTTAAGTCTTCGACAAACGAAAGACAATATTGATGGATCATGACAGTTTTTATTTCCAACAGCCATAATGGCGTGTACTTAATACATAAATGAAAAAAGTAAACTCCTGTAAATTTTTCTTTTGTTGAGTAGTGTCACTTTTCTTAACCTTAAAAAATAAAAAAATAGCACTTGAAATTGTCAAAGGAATTGCCTGCCTTAGGATTTAGAATTATTTTTCTTTCCAATAGCAAAACTCATTTTGTTTCATTTTCTCTGTTTGCTAATCAGTTCTGTTCTCTGGCAAATTGGATGTAAGAAGACACGGGCATAAATCACGAAAATCCGCTATCGCTCTAGGCGGGGCGAGGCGCCTCGGACGATGCTCTTCCAGTATCCTTAATAAACCTCGAGGATGAACAAGGACCTTTGTTCATACATCACCTCTCCCCCAGCCGGATTAACTCGACGTATGTCCTGAATGGCCTATTCGTCCCAAACAGTGTTACCACGGTAACGGTCTGAGCTTTTCCTCACTGTACGCTTTCGATTTTTTTAGGTTTTTTTTATTCTGTTTGTAAGTGTCTTTCAAATTGGCAGCATTGTTGCCTCTTCTTGACACCGCGCGTCCTTTTTCATTGTGAGTTTCTGTCAAAACGTCACGGACGTCACGTCGAACCGGTCGATCTCTCGACTTTGAGAAACTACCAAACCTCAATAGAAATGATGAATGGTGTAGTGAGTGCGGTGTTCAATCCTTTTTAAAAAGATAGTTCCTACTTACATGCTGGGCAGGAGATCTTAAGAAATATGCAGGAGACAATATTGGGATGCAAGAGACTTTTTTGGAACACTTCTTGATTTCAAAATGAAGACACTTAATTATTTTATTATAATTGGTTATTTATTCGAATTTAAACGAAGAAAACAATAACAAGCAAACAAAGTTTCACTTTTCATTGAACACATATTGAAAAAATCAAACTAAACATAGTCGGTCCGTGCAGCCCTTAGAGTCTTAACTCGTCCCTCTTTAAAATTTTACAATTCAATTATTTCGCTGTTTTTATTTGCCGGTGTTTTGTTTTGATTTCTGAATGAAATTCCAACGGGACTAAATGCCGTTGATCTGCGATTGATTTACTGGTCTTCTGGAATCCCGTGGGCGTAGACTGGTTCAGCGATCCCCTGTCCTGTCCTAACGGTGGCCGAGGCGGGCAGAGGACCCTTTCGCGGACCGGTAACCATATCCTTCGGACATGCCGGACCGCTAGGCATCGTCAAATCGTGCCGTCAAACGAGGTTTCACTTATTCCCTTTCCTCGGGGAAACAAATCGAACACGAGCGATTCGAACGACGGTCGGTGGACGAGGGTTTTTTGCATAATTCAAACAACGAGATAACCGTTTAAAGTATGGCTTAGGTGGAATACTGTATTGGATAATACAAAAAACAACTTCGAATTTTCTTCTAGAAGATAAATATCGAATTATTCAAGTTAGAACTTGACCTAACCTAAAAATACCATATAACCTGTTCAAAACAAATAAAACTATAGCCATTTTCAAGTTTAAACATTTTCTCGAAGGATTTGATTGATTCTATCTGCTTATAATTTTAGCCACTGGTAAATATTTGCTCTATCTTCATAAAGCACTTTAAAGCACTTTGGCTATAAACCCAAGAGTCCACTTGAGCCAGTTTGATTTTCCAGGCTATAAATTGTATTGTTATTGCCATAATCATACCAGACAACTTGTAGATTTGTTTACCAAGGTTTTACAGCATTAAAAGCAGACTAAACAAGAGAAATTTTATTTAGGTCGGTTCGAGAGCCCTTGTGGCGAACCATGTATATAACAACTCAATGAGATTAATGAGCACAAACAAGAAAATAAATTGAAATTGGATAAATATTCTTGTTCTAATATAAATTAAAAATTATTTTTAATGACAAGTTTATCAATTGTGATAATATTTTGACAATGCTTGAGCAAAAAATTTGGTGATCTGCTGATTAAAAGGCATTTTTGTCTTTATATCAATTAAGCCATCAATGGAGCCAGATTAGGCGCAATAAAACCGAATATAATTAATTTCACCTGGGGGCAAAATGTCAAATTATATTATGACTTAGGCTTTATCCATGATCATTATTCAATAACAGATCAAACCCTTATGCAAAGAAAGGTTGCTCGATGTGTCCCATATAATAGAGGCGTGTCATGCCTTGGCTCCATACCGAGAGCATGTAGGCATGCCGCCGGATCTAAGAAGAGTTCTCGAACACGGTAGTGAGTTTCAGGGTCCCCTGTTCCGCTTTTTAGAAGAATTGGAATTTTTTTATTGTATGTAGCCTTCAAAATATGCGTTTTGTGTTTCTGTGTCTTGTACGAGTGAATGGATTTATTGATGTGAATGGGGAGGTAGAATTAGAAGAAGTAGCTTCTCCATCGCCTCTCAAGTTGTGTGTAAGACTTGGGCCGATGGCGAAAATTTTATAAAAATACACCATCGACCCCAATTTAGAATGTTTATTTTAGAAACAGGTAGTATGAGTGCGATCAATGTATGTAGGTATTGGTGTGATTGTGTATCGAGTGTGTAGTTGTATTTCGCTAGTGCTTCGGGGCTGAAATGATCAAGCGTCGGTTGCCCCTGTCAATAAAAAAGAAGAAAAAAAACAGATCAAAATAACGTTAAAACCCCGAGGTATTTAAATTTTTGAAGGGAAACAAAAATGGCATGAATAGCTGCTTGTACGAGAACAGAACGTCCTCCATTTTTCTCTAGCGGGTTATCCCAGATGGTCCTACAATCCTAGAAAGGGGTGAACTTTGTGGAGACTTTTTATTATTAAAATTA
Organism: Cimex lectularius; assembly: GCF_000648675.2. NCBI lineage: Eukaryota > Metazoa > Arthropoda > Insecta > Hemiptera > Cimicidae > Cimex > Cimex lectularius. Next base: position 3,452,439 of record NW_019392813.1, read on the forward strand.
TTAACTGACATTTCCTTTTAATATTGCACAGTGCCAAGGATGGCTTAACTAATCCAGATATAAATCAGTTGGACTTAAAAACAAGTACATTCAGCTTAATGGCTGAATAGCGTGGTACCTTTTAACAAGGATGAGGTACCAGACATCCAGATAAGTATGTATTTTTTTATCCTATTTTTTTTGGTTAAAACACTAGATAGATAGATTAATACTGTATTTCAGCAATAGCTATTGGGAGAACCAAATGGCAAAATAAAGATATCTTCCAACTTAAATTGGCATGACAATATTTACAAAAGTAATTAATAATAATAATAATAATAATACCATGTAAGAACTAATCAAAATACATCATCAAATACATGGCGCTTAACTTAAAATCAATAATTACACGACGCAACAATAAAACATTATTCATTGACAATAAAAGCCCTCAATTTAAGTGCTTCATAAATAAAATTGAACACATCCATTGCCTGGTTTTTTGCTTGGAATTTTAGCAAGAACTCAAGTTTGTCTAAATTGTTATTATTTACACATGTATCTATGTATTTCTTTAAATAAAAGGATCTTTGAGGTTGGTACAAGTTCTCCTCTTCAAACAATTTACACACAGATCATGTTTCAATTACATATTTGATGGCCATTCACGGTTGACACATGGGCACCTGCTTTTGGGCCAAAGCCCGCATAGGTGCCCCTTATGCAGAGAAAGGTTGCTCGATGTGTCCCACATAATAGAGGCGTGTCATGCCTTGGCTCCATACAGAGAGCGTGTAGGCATGGACTTAAGAAGAGTTCTCGAGCACGGTAGCGAGTTCCAGAGTCCCCTGTTCCGCTTTTTAGGAGAAATTGGGTTTTTTTATTGTATATAGTATGTCTTATGTGTTATGTGTCTATATGTTTTGTCTGAGTGCGTGTATTTATTAGCGTGAATGGCGAGGGGTGAGGGTGAAATATAACGTCATCATCACCCCTCGAACGATGAGAGCGTAAGAGTGCGTGTTCGGGGTCGATGGCGGAATATTTATAAAAGTACTCCATCGACCCCAATCTAGATTAGTTTGAATATAGGGTCGGTGGAGGAATATCAAGTACTGTATTGTATGGATGTATTTATGTGTATGAATGTATTTATTTGTATGAATGTAGTGTTTGAAAGGGTAAATAGAATATAGACATAGTTGGGGGCTGAAATGACCTAGATGTCGGAAGCCCCAGCAAAAAAAAAAATTACATATTTGAGCCATTTACAAACAATTCGATTGCCTTAGTATTAGACAGCCTTAGTTGTATAAGTAGTCTTTGGTTATTTATAGACAAATTTAGTTGTAAATAATTTTCACGTTTATACAAGGAGCTGATTTTTCTATAAAAAGGGTTAAATTCTGAGTTTAGCACTACTTCTTTCTCTATTGTGCAGAGATTATTTTTCCACTTTGATAAAATACTTTCCTTTTCGCGTTTCAGACATTCAGGGTCCCAAAGGTTGTTACAACCTATACCAATCAATAACTTTTGCAATTGATAGAACCAGTCCCTATGATTTACTTCTAAATTACACGCAGTGAATTGGCCTTACGGAAGACATCATGAAAGGATCTTCTCAGAAGCGAACCATTTTCAATGTTCAATACTTTTATCCACAAATTTAAAATTCTTTTAGCAACGGTGATGGGCTCAAGTTCAAGCTCAATCCTTACATAGTGGCTAGGTGTATTCGGGGCAAATGGTAAAGTTGCTTAAAACACCTACTTGTAATTTATCCGATTCGTTAAAATATCCAAGGGACCACAATACCGCAGAATACAAGGATGAAGCAGCAACAATAGAATCAAATAGTCTCTTTTTCGTTTCTAATGAACGCGATCTACCCTTTATTAAGAGGTCTCAAACTTCCCAAGTGCTCTCAAGCCTTTGTTACATGAATTTTTCACTGCTGGCATAAAACACTATCTACAATAGTTAAATAATTTAGCATGATCATTTTTCAAATTATTTTTCATCCCACTAAGTGCTCAAACCTTGATGTCCTTCTGGTTGTTATTTTTACATTCTTGTTAATCAGTGAGGTGCTCTGAATTTTTGAAGATTTGAAAAGATCCTCAAGAATTAGATTTAATCCTTTTACCCTGCTATGAGTGTACCGACAGATGAAGATTCATATGCCAAGGCCATGTCGTGAACTATCAAAGGTGACTGAAGAATTTCCTGAAGAACGTTTTTTCAAAACACGCCCCTAAGGTATTTTCCGACTTTAACGGATTATCGTCTTGATTGTAAATTATACCTTGTATGTTGCGAAACACAACTCGGCTGACGGCATTACCAAGGTTGAAATATTCGTTATTTTACTGCTAAAGTGAAATGCTAAGAAAGACATTGTACTGACCAAATGGAATAGATTCACATGAACTCGACCTTAAAAAAGAATACTGCGCCGGAATATTATTGTGGCATTATAGAGCTATTTAAGTTCAAAGGCCGTTCTACCTAACAGAATTCAGGTTTGTGAAGTCCAATTCCTTATCCACTACATTCCTACATCTTCAACAATCTACTACTGGTACAGCTATTCTTCTGATTCTTTTCTAAACCCAAGATCTTCCAAAAAATATTAAAACTTTCTACATATCCGATCTCATCATTCACAACGACCTCGGTCCATAAAGTGGCATGGTGTGCTAGTTAAGCTCAAGGGCATCCTTCCCAACAGATAATTGTAGGTTTGCGAGGACTATTCGTTCCCATCTTTCAGTTAAAGCTGGTGTCCGTCAAGGTTGTATCTTAGGTCCTATGCTCTACTCAATATACACCCATGATATTCCTAAAACTCCGATAGTTATATCTAGGTTTGCTGACACAACCTTTCCTCCTATTCCGTCATCTCCAGGACCTTTCAAACTCACAATTCCTTGCTGTAAGAGTGATATAAAAAGTGAAAGATAGACGAGACTAGAAGTAAATATTTAGCTTTAACACCTACCTCCTTTCTAAATGAACATCCTTCTTCCCCACTACCGTCGTATCCTTTACGTTATCCTGAACTATTTCTAGTTAACCCCATACAAAATGCCTGGGACTTGATTAACAAACAACTACATACAATTATGACAATATGGACATAACTGAACGTTTAGAATCCAGAACCAATCCATGGCCCTATGAAAAATAGTGGACCTGTCAACATATTCAATCTCAGCATACACACCGACGTCAACATTTTTTCATCATTGACAGGCCAAGAACCACTCCATCCTTCCCACCCATTATAAACTCTTGTAACATTCACTCTTCCAAATAACCCACTCAAAAGCTAGCTATGTGACTTCTTGATTTTGTATTATTTACAATATAAAAACAATATTTAAAACAAGACAGTCGTGCTCTGAATAAACAGACATGTTTAATAGATCTCTCCAAAAAACTAACGGTCTCACCGTTGCACGTGATGGATGTAATCAAAATGGAAAAATCTCCGACAATTAATCTTCCGGGGGGTATATAAACCCGTATTTAAATAATAGATATAATCCACTCCGACCTGCAAACAGTCAAAAAGTTTATAATGAAAATGAAAAACCGGTTTTTGCGATAACTCCATCAAAGGGTTAGAGGATGTTAGAGCATAACTAACAACTCGAGCCGGCCTGGAAAAATGCAAAACCGCAAACTCTAAGGTGACAATAAAAATCTTGACTTTATCTTTATTATAATTATTTATAGATTTGGAAATGAACGGATTTAATTATCTCTTTTATGCAGTTTTTGGCCATAAGACGTCAAGTCCTTCCTAACTTAGTGCTTTCAAATTAATAACCCATCATGAATTAAAATAAAACTAATGCCACCTAATTTGTAATAATTCAAAGCAAATTAAATATTTTCCGCTTGGTGGGACCGGTTAGTAGTTAACAGAGACAAATTCTCTGTCAAACTGTCGGCTATGTTTTAACCAGTCATTAATCACAAAGTAATGAATTCAATTCATTAAAAATAACCAGGGAAAAATCACTGTAGATTCTTTTTATTGAAAACTATTTTTCAATTGATTGAAGGGTGTAATTTTAATTCTTAAAAATATTTACTTTGAGAGTAATGGATCATATGGTAAATATGTTTGGAATGTTTCCCAATGGAACAAGCAAAATCTAGTTCAAAAAGTATAGTTCTTCTTTAACAACTATTGTAGTAGGAAACTAAAACTTAAAAAAATATCTATGAACCGATCATGATGATATATGCATAAGGCTGGCTTGTGCCGAGAGTCCCGTTGCGTTAATTGCCAACCGTTATGTTCAGAAGCTCTTTCATTTCTTGTTTAATTGTAATTAAGTTAGGAGCTGAGTTGGTTTTGTAAATTGAAAGAATAAGAGGTCCACGTCGTAAATCTGCCATTTTTAATGCCGTTTTGAGCCGTGTAATTCGACGATCTGTAAAGTGCCGATAGGGCGGTACAACTCGGAACTGAAGAACTTTTCAAATTTACGGCTCCCTCACGATCTACTAAGCCAATAAAAATCACATTCTGAACCAATAGCAATAATTAAAACAGACAAGTGGTCATAACGGGACGGACTTATTAAATATAATACGACGATGAAATTTATTCGAAAAACAATACTTTGATATATATGTTTGACGTCTATTCATATACAGCCGGATTGTTGGCTGTGTTTGTTCTTCTTCCATTCAGAAACACTATAAATCTATATATTTGGTGATAAAAGGAGTGATAAAATCATAAAATAACGTGATATGGGATTAATGTACCCAAAAATCTGGGTTTCATCCCGTATTTGTGGATCAGCAGCAATTAGAAGACAGTTCAACCTTGCTTTTACTTTTTATGTCTTGTTAATTTATGTTTCTTAGTTAGATTTACACATTAGTTTTTATTACTTTAAACTATAGCTTTTTTCCATTTAATTAACATTTTTTTCTCGTCACGAACTCTTTTTAATTTAAAAATTAACCTTTCCTTATCAAATTAACTCTCTTCAATTGCAAATTAACTTTTTCTTTAAATTAACTTTTATTAATTTCAAATTAAGTTTTACTTATAAAATAATCTTATTAACATACAAATAATATCTTCTTTAAACCATAAAACTAACTAGGGTATGGTATAAAATTCCTCAATATAAAAAAGTTAAACATATTTGGGCTCTTAGAAAACCATATAAAATTTATTATATTTAAAATTAAAATTTATACATTAGTTTTTATTACTTTATACTATAGATTTTTTTTCATTAAATTAACCTTTTCCCGTCACGAACTCTTTTTAATTTGAAATTAACCCTTTTTAATTTAAAAATTAACCTTTTCTTATCAAATTAACTCTCTTTAATTGCAAATTAACTTTTTCTTTAAATTAACTCTTATTAATTTCAAATAAGTTTTACTTACAAATTAACCTTTTTAACTTACAAATAACCTCTTCTTTAAACCATAAAACTAACTAGGGTGTGGTATAAAATTCCTCCAATATAAAACAAAAATTAAACCATCGAATTTGGGATCTTAGAAGACTAGAGAAAAATAATTATATTTAAAATTAAAATTTACACATTAGTTCATATTACTTGATACTATAGATTTTTTCATTAAATTAAACTTTTTTCCCGTCACGAACTCTTTTTAATTTGAAATTAACCCTTTTTAATTTAAAAAATAACCTTTCCTTATCAAATTAACTCTCTTTAATTGCAAATTATCTTTTCCTTTAAATTAACCCTTATTAGTGTCAAATTAATAATTTTACTTACAAACAAACCTTTTTTTAATGTACAATTAACCCCTCCTTCAAACCATAAAACTAACTACGTTATGGTATAAAATTCCTTCAATATAAAAAACATATCGTATTTGGGCTCTTAGAAGATCATAGAAAATTAATTATATCAAAAATTAATGATTAGATAAAAAAAAATAAAGTATTCTTCTTTTAATTTGATTTTGTTTTAAATTCTATTTAATTGGTCTCTTCAAAACCATACAAAAATTAATTAAAATTAAAATAAAAAATTATAGTGGAAAAGATATAAACATGACGAAATCTTAATTTATTTTGAATTTTTTTTTAAAATAAATAAATTTAAAAATTTATATTTATGCTTTTGATATTATATACAAGGTGACTCGTAACAGACGTCAATACTTATTCGACCCTAATAACTATCTATTTTTATGTGATATGGAGGCTTTATTGGAAAAAGTCGTGAAAAGTTGAAGTAAAAAGCAATATAGAATACCTGGAATACAGAATAAACCTTTATTTAAATATTTATCATTTTTAATTTTAATTTTGATAATTTTTCAAGCAGCTATTATTTAGACAATTTAGCTAGCTTTTCCTTTTTAATTTCTTGTGTCATTCACTTTATTTTCGAGTTTAGTTAGATTTACATTAGCTGTTGCTTTTTTTCTTTTCAAATTAACTCTTTTTAATTTCAAATTAACCTTTTTTTACCTTCATATTAACACTTTTTAATTTGGAAATTTACCTCGTCTTTAAAACATAAAAACCCAGGAGAAGGTATGAAATTTAAGCACATAAAATAAAATTCCTGCATTTGAAAAAATATTAAACATAAAATACTTGAAAATGAATTATAATTACAATTAAAAATCGTATAAAATGAAATATAAAAATAAATGATCCGTCTTTTAATCTGAATTTTTTTAAAATATACAGTATATTTATATTATACAATAATTACATTTTACAAAGTCTAACTTAATATTCTATGAGATATTGCGAATTTATGGGAAAAAGTGGTGGAATGATGAAGTGGCAGGAAATATAAGATATGCGGAATACAGAATAACTCTTCATTTAAATATTTTTTATTTGAATTGTAATTAATTTTTTTCAAGCAGCTATTATTTAAACAATTTAGCTAGCTTTTCCTTTTTAATTTCTTGTGTGTTGTATTTATTTTATTTTAGCGTTTAGCTAGATTTATATTAGTTGTTGTTTCTTTACACTATAGCTTAATTTAACTCTTTTTAATTTCAAATTACATTAATTAGTTTACGTTCATATTAACCCTTTTTTATTTTAAAATTTACCTCTCTTTTCGAACATAAAAACTAGGAGAAGGTATAAAATTTAAGCGAGTAAAGTAAAAATCCTGGTTTATTTGCTCCCCTTGATGGAGTTTTGTTTTCACAAATTGATTTTTAGTAGCGTGAAAAGTCAATATTTAATACTTACTCTAGGAAATGTAGATTTTTGAAGAATTGGATATGTTCTCGGAGCCTGCAAAAAGAAAAAAGTTTTATTAAAATTTTGCTTGTAATTGATAGTAAGGTTGTAAAAATAAAATTAAGATATGTAATAAATAAGGAGAACGCGTTAACAGAATAATTTTTTGTTTTTCCTCTGCCGGAAATACAAACTTTCGTTAAATCGTGTTCGGGCTTTCTGTTTTGTTCCTCGCCGGAATATTTTATTAATATTTTAGGTTGGACCTGGAAAATATCCTGGGTCTCGTGATCTTGGGAATATTTATGAAAAGAGGTGACGGCGATTTGGGACACCCTCGAATTCGTGACGGGGCCTCGACAACTATGGCCGGCTAATTTTCAACAATTTGCACTCGCGAAAATCGCCCCTATAAAATACACGTTTATTCAGCATTAAATTCTTGGAATGAAACAGGATTTTTTTAAAACTGTAGTTTGCGAAAGATTCTTTTCAAAATGGCTGTTTTCTGACAAACCGGCATATACCTTTTTCTAGCTTTTCTAACTCGATTTTTTTATATCTGTTTTCAGAGAAGATTAAATCTTATAAAAAATAGATATACAATATTTTTGACTTTTATATCCAGAGTTGGTGTTTTGAACCCATAAAAAAACATAATCGCCCCAAGATTTGCTTTGTATTTTTTTTTTTTTGCCTAAGTATTTCGACCTCTTCCTTACGTTTTCTGGGCTTTTGGGAGTTAAATACATCATAAAAAATATTAAACATGTATTTAATTATAGTAAAAAATAAAACTGGTCAAGCATCCATTGTTTAGTTTAAAATAAATCAGACTCAAAAACAAAATGATCATCAATAAAACGTAAAATATAGCTCAAGACATGGTTTAGCAACTACGCTTGAGAACAGTAAATGCTAATCTTTCGATTATCCAAAATCGTTCTGAACTCTTGAGCTTTAAGTTGTTGTTTTTTCGGTAAGGTCCTTTTCGTTCCTCCTAAGCGCCAAATGTGGCTAATGAGTCGCCCATGGACCCAAAGTTCTCGGAAACCATCCATCCCGGAGGAATGCCTCATGTGTCCAATTTTTTGCCGGCCGGCTTTTCCCCGGGCTACGATTCACCGACTCAAAAGAGGCCATTATTGCTGGACAATACGCAATTAGATTGCTTTTATTCAATGCGATCTTTTCTTTTGCAGAAAGGCGACAAAATCGATCCATTCAAGGAACGCTTTGAATGAAGTTAAAGAACCTTTAAAAGACTTTCACGCCAAACCTAGAAGAGAATTCAATATGCACTAAGCATCCGGAAAAATAAATTAAAAAAAAAACTATTTCCAGAATGAAAATATTAAAAATTATAGCTTTATTCGAACAATTTTCATAATTTTTTCGATATTTCCAAGTCTATACAACCCTTTTTGAAGAAACTATATACAATAAGAAGTTATTGATAATCAAGTACTATAATATCAAGATTTTTTTTTAAACATTTTTTTATATATATAATTTGGGTCTGAATAGAACCAACAATGATGTCGACTATTTTATATAATCCACCAAAAAGCCTTTCAATAAAAGTAATTAGAAGAAGAAAAGACCATAGTGATAAGAAAACATAGGCAAACAATGATATAAAATAAAATCCATTCTCTTTTGTTTTCCTCCTGTTAATATTTCATCTTAAATTAGGAAATAAAGTTTAAAACAAACTAAAATAAACTAGCAATAACTAATAATATTAATTAATTGCCATAGGACATATTTGTAAAATTACTAGTTAAATTCTTTTATTAGCCTGTACATGTATCAATCCTAAAAAAATCCTATCTTTGAAAAAAAAACCTGAACTCAAAAGACCATACGACGGAAAATTAATGACAATTATTTATTTATTTTTTATTATTTTATTGTTTTAAGGAGCATCTGACAATTAGAATTAAAAATTATATCAAAATAATATTATAAAAATAAATTGTTATGATTTTAATTTGATTGTTGGTTCATTTGAGAATTTTTAAATATAAAATAATTGGGCTTTTAAAATCATATCAAAATTAAATAACGGTCAAATTAATTAATAATTAATTTGAAATTTTTTTTTAAATACAAAATATCAAAAATATCATTTATACTTTCAATATTGAACCTCGCCAATATTTTATAAGGATATTTATTTTAACCTAATAACTCAATATTTTATGAGATATGGGCTTTATGGGAGAAATTTCAACGATGAAGTAACACGAAAAGCAAAAAATCCTGAATACACCTGTACAATTCATTTTAGTTAAGAAATGCTTTAACCATTAAATAAAACTAGTATCCATTCATTTATTTTTTAATTTTACATAATTTCATATCCATTTATGTTTAAGTGGTCAATCTTTCAATTAATTATTCTTTCTATGTAAGGTCTTGGTTGAGATGAAAACGTCAGTGTCACAAGCGGGATTCGAACCCACGGTATTTAGCTGAAAGTCGTGTGTTCGAATCTGGCTCGTGACACTGACTTTTTTATCTCAACCAAGACCTTACATAGAAAGAATATTGTTTTATTTTAATCGTAATTATTTTACATGTGGTATTTTATAAAAGCCTAAAAGATTTCATTTTTTAATTTCAAAATAAATATATTTTATTTTTATATCATGTTTAATTTCAATCTTATATAATTATATTAAAAACAATTCATTTGTTTTCATGGTCCGCTTAACAACATAATATCTTTCAATTAATTAATCTGTATTTAAGGTATTGGCTGATATAAAATGTCAGTGACACGGGCGGGATTCGAACCTACGACCTTCGGCTAAATACGCCGCTGCTCTACCACTTGAGCTATCGTGACTTCGATCCACTCGTATTTAGCCGAAGGTCGTGGGTTCGAATCCCGCTTGTGACACTGACTTTTTTATATCAGCCAATACCTTAAATACAGATTAATTAAAAACAATTATCAAATGTACTGAAATTTGACTTTACAACCTTATCATACCCATACCTATGTTGTTTTTAATGCATAAAGAAAAAATTGAAGTTAAAAATTGTTAATTTAAGGTTAAAAAGGGTTAATTTGAAATTAATTTAAAATTTAAAATGATTAATTTGAAATGAAAAATGGTTAATTTTAAATAAAAAGGATTATTTTGAGAGGGGAAAGGTTAATTTGACGGGAAACAGTTAATTTGATTGTAAACCACATATGAATAATTGATTTCATATTATGCTAATATAACATTATGCTACTCCGACCTCAACTACAGGCTCCTTCGAGAAGACCGGGTTACGCAATAATGTGCTTACCATTATAATTATTCAATTAATTAATCTTTATGTCAGGTATTGGTTGAGATAAAAAAGTCACGATATTTCAAGGGGTAGAGCAGCGGCATATTTAGCCGAAGATCGTAGGTTCGAATCCCGCTCGTGACACTGGCTTTTTTTCTTCAACCAATACCTTAAATAAAGATTAATTAATTGAAAAATGTTATTTGGTCAATTGGACAACGAAAGCTAATGGATTATAATTATTGTGCAACAAATAAAATTATTATTAATTTAATTTTTGCGTAACGTGTCAAGACTCGGACGTTCTTATGTATATCTTGTCATGTACACATCATATAAAAGAAATGTAACTTAGTCATGTTGATAAATTTTCTTTGTCTAATCCCAGAGACTACAGATCGTTCGGAATGCTTGTTTACAAGCTGACTTTAAAAAGAAATACCGTTGGACAAAGCACGCTTAAAAGCCTAGATTAGGCGGTATAGCTCACGGCGGAATTTTATCTCCGGAGTCCAGTCGAGTTCAGCTCGATTGAGAGAACACGTCGCAAAAGGAAAGAAGACCCTCGAGGAGTTCTTGTTAGAAACATGTTAACAAACGGTAATATTATTCATGCGAAAGCATAAGGGATTTTAGCCCCGTGAAAGGAGTGTTATGATAATGAGTGACCGCGGGGTAGGGGCTTCGACGGCTTTAGGTGTCCCTTGGGTTAACGTCCGCATTAACCCATATTGTACGGTTTTGTCAAAAAACAAAGAATATACCGTAAATTTCTATGGTGAAATGGAAAAAGTTTCCAAATTTGACGTACAAAAAGTAAAACGCGTCCGGTTACTAATTAGTGTCTGAATGCCAGGACTAGTAACCTGGTTTGAAATATTGATACAAGACACGGTCGTGCACATGTCGGATATTGGCATTTCAACCGTGTCCCTTTGCGTTATGAATTTTTAACAGTTCGACCTCTGGACGGCTTTCATACACGCGTTCATACAACCCCCGAGGCAGGCCGTGCATCTTCAATAGGCTTCCTTTCAATGGGACCCTGCTTTCTCGTCTTTTCCCCCATTCAATTCAAAACGGCCAGTCGGAATTTTCTTCGCTTGTCACTTTGCGATAAGAAAGCATTTATTATGAATCAAAATTGGCCGAGGACCGAATCACACGCGTGAATCACTTTATCCCCTGTTTAATTCAGTATTCCTCCACTTCTATAATAATTTCGTTAAAATCCTAATAGAGGCTTGTTTAGAAACAAGACAAACTTCTGTGAGCTGACCTTATAGACAAAATCATCCACCAGCTATGCTTTTGAATCGCTAGGAGGCAAGGTGTACCAAACTAGACTATGGTCCTTCGGCGCGTCATCCCATAAGATCAGGACAGACCAGTCGAGAGAGACAGATACATTCGTACCTGCCTTGCATAATCACTGAAAATGAGATTACAAGTCTCATTGATGTTTCACAGGCTTTTGACAAAGTCCGGCATGAAGGACTTATGAGTAAACTAAGAGGGACGCTACCGAAGCAGTACGCAGATATTATTACCTCCTACTTAACAGACAGACATTTTTGAATCAAACAAGATGATCAATATTCTGAAATGAGAAAAATAAAAGCAGTCTTGCCTCAAGGAAGCATACTAGGTCCACTACTTTACTTTCTACATACTAGCAATTTTCCAAAAATGGATGTCGCAAAAATTTATAGATAGATCAGTAGGACCAGCATGTACTATTTCAAAATCCTTCAAAAGGAGTTTAATAAAATAAATAAATGGTCAATATAAGAATATATAAATTTTACGAACAAAAAAATCGAACCATACCATTATACCCTACAGCGATATAGCTAAATATCTGGTCGAAATACCAAGAAAATATGGAAAGAGCTCTCGAAATAGGTTTAAAGTTTGGACAACTATTCTGGTTGATGAAAAACAGATCCAACTTTACGGTACAAAATAAAATATTACCATACAAATTTAAAGTTTTTGTGAGTATATGGTATTTCATATGGGGTAGTGCCAAAATTACATAAATCCTCCAAAATAAAAACGTAACATGGTACATTAGGAATAAGAGCTTAAATACTGATCTTAAGATTCTTGAAGTCACGGCGGAAACACTAAGTTTCAGCGTGCACGAGAATGTGGAAGCTGTAGTAACACAAAACTCCTACACAACCGGTGACATCTTCAGAAGGTTAAAACGGACTAATTAAATAATTTTATGAAATAAACTTTGGGACCAAGATAAGCGACGTATTCGATGCTCGTACTTTGGTCGTTGTAGGGAGAAGGCTTTTAAGAATATGTATAGGGATAAAAGAAGCTGTCACAAGGCCTTCTGCACCTTGACCTGAGTAGATCTATGGTGTTCCTCTGTTGTTTTTTTATAACTGGTCAACTTCAGGTTGTTAATCACCCTACAAAGCCTTGCCAGCGGTTTCTTAGTAGGATCCTGCTTGAAGCTTTTCTTCTCCAAGTTGCAAGAATCCGCACCTACAAAGACCTTCACAAAGGCATATGTTTACGGTCTTCTCCTGGCAGTATCTGCATTGTGTTTCATCTGTCAGTACTCTTATCCCGTGCATATGCCTTCTTAGGTTGCATTGCCCTGTCAGGACCCGCAGGGACACCTTCCTTGTGGGCCCAGGCAAAGTCCGACTATCAAACCTGGGAGTAACGGAGGTAATTTCCCCCCTTACCTTCCTATACCCTGCCTTTCCTAATTTTCCTTTCTATTCCTTACCCTCCTCTACTTTGGCAAAGACCTCCTGGGTTACTGAACCCGCACCCCTCAAGCAACGGGTGCATCAGTTGGTTCGTACGAACTCCCGGGCGGGCGATCAGTCCCACTTTAAAAATAATACTGAACCACGGGAGAAGAGTATCCAAGCGGCTCTACTAATTGAGATTGGACTCGTAGTGGTCATGGTTTGCAAAAAAATTGTACCTTAGCTGGAGGGTACCGTCAACCGGAGCCGGAGATAGAGTGCTTTCTCTATCTCTCCGGGGGTGGTGAAAAGTACGGCTTAAAAGCTGTGCCAGAAACCACAAAACTGCCTTTTTCAAGGCACATGTATGGATGGACCCCTTTTATGGCACTTCTGGACTTGGTTAGTACTGCACCACCTCGCTAGCCATGGAATGTGACAAGTCCATGCATGTAAAATATTCCTGGTGTTCTCTTTGAGAACACTGGGCGTTTGAGAAGTTCTCTTGTGAATAAGTACGGACATTAAAGATCATCATGGGTTTCAACACTCATGAGTAAAGATGGGAACATCTGCTCTGTCAGGAGTCCAACCAAAATCTTAGTTCTGTTGGGGTTACCATACAGTAATTTCTTTGAAAGTCCTGCCCTTTTTGTATCTCTCCGTGCCTCATGTGTTTTGGACTCATTAAGGATCCTTTTTAAGATGTATCCTCTTTTGCGGCAAGACGCTATGGTTTGGGAGGAAAGGCTTCTAGCGTGACTTTCACCAAAACCAATAAACGTAATTGAGAAGTTTAGATTACATTTCATTAAGCCTACTTTTCAATATTTTTCACTATATTGAGTTATTCACGCTCAATGCGGATATCCATGATATACCATGGTACCATAGTACCTTACCATATACCATTCAGGATTTATCATGTGTGAGGCGACTGTCATCCAAAGGACGTCACAATTTTTTCATATATGCTAGAAAGAAACAAATAGAATTACTTTGTGCGTACTTGTGAAACAAAAGAGATCGGGTTTGTTTTAAATCGTCTGTAATAATATAAATCATAGTGACATTTGAAAAAAAAAAACTGATATAAATCCAAACCAACACGTATTTGTAGGAGGTTTTTTTTTCGAATGAATTATTAAATTGCCATTATATGCAAATAATCCATGATTTACCATACGTGGACCAAGTGTCGTCTCAAGAATAAAGCGGCACAATGGAAATTCCAAGTTTCAATCGTATTAGGTTAATTGAACTGTGGACAATGAGCCGATTTATCACCGCCCAGACGCACGAACGCCCTCGGGCCACGTATAAATATGTAATAAATAGTTTATTATTAAAAAAAAGAATAAAAAAGGCCCCGGTGACCGGCGTGGGTGATTACAACAAGGCATTTATCTTTTTTAACACCCGGTAAGTTACTACTAATGGCCGTGAAAGGATTTGAATAGTTTCACGTTCTTCCTACTCGTCGGATTAGCCTCAGACACGATTCTGTTAATGATTTTAACAAGGTGGGATAACCTAAAGGGATTATTTTACATCAGAGGATTATACTTGTGACATCATTCAAATAGCTCATTTTTTCTTAAACAGTCTGAATGTACGATTTCTAGGCGTAAGTATGATACAAATAAATTACTTTTTCAAGGAAAACCATTATGGTATTGTTGGGCGTGGCATAAAAGGAACAGTCTACCAGATTCCTTTATCTTGAACCTTTTTTCTTTACAGATAATCCGGAAAGGCATATATGCATCACGAAAAGGATATATTTTGCATTTTTGATAATAATAAAAAAAGAAAACAAACCTTCTTTTATCAAATTTGTACATTTCTTATATATTATACAGTTCTGATTGAATATTAAAGCATCTGGAAAGTTGAAAAAAACAATTAACCATATTAACCGTTTATTTGCGAAATAAGAGAGAGAACAGAATGTTATCTCAAGAGCTTTCAAGCAGACAAAAACAATCTTTTCGGTGTTTTAGAACCACACAGCTTTCACGTCGGGCAAACTCTTATTGCCTCTCCAACACTCATTTTTCAAATTTTATGCCAAAGAAGAGTGGCAGACCAATGGCTGAATGTCACACCGTGCCCGAAAAATTCATTATGATTTGAACTGGTTCTGGTACAGCGTACACAGTTCAGGTGAAGCGATCGAAGCGACAATAATCTCATAACATTTACATAAGTAAATTATTATGACAAACTGGTCGGAAATGAAGAACCACTGTACTCGAAAAAAGTTACAGGGCTGGTTGTTCAATTTTATGATAAGAAAATGTATTCTGTATTCTACAGATTTTTCCCGTTAACAAATTAACCCTTTTTCTTTTTTTACGAGGGTTCGCAACAGCAGAGGTCATATCAAACCTCTGGGTGTCGTTGTTTTTGATACTAACCAGTTTTAATTTCAAATTAAGTTTTTTTACCTCAAATCAGCCTTTTTTTAATTTCAAATTAACCCTTTCTTTAAAACATCAAACAAATCTAGAAGATGGCATAAAATGTAACCGCGTAAAGTAAAATTCTTGCATTACAAAAAATAATAATTGGACTCTTAGAAGACTGATAATGAATTAAATTAAAATTATATACAAAAACAGTTGTTTCTTCTGAAATCTTTTAAATACAAAATAATCGGACTTAAAAACCGTAAGAAAATTATATAAAATTAAAAATTAAATTAATTAAAACATAAAAATAAAAATCTCCTATTAATTTTTTACATATAAAATAATTAGGTTGTTAGTTCAAAAACTGTATGAAAATTAATTTAAAGTAAAATTAAAACTATACAGGGTGTCCTTTTTAAATGGGCGGCCTGAATTTCTCATGAACCAATGACGCTATCAGAAAAAACAAAAAATACGCGTTTAATATTTTAGTCTAGTTTCAAATTTTTACCTTTTTTTTTGGGAAAAAAATTATACAGAGTACCTCAGGCCCAGTTCAACTTCAAAATGTCAAAAACGATCCTATACATCCTGACACACTCTTTTAAAGAATTTTTACCCTTAAAACAATATTGCAGTCGGAAAATTTGTCAAAAAATGACAAAGTTATGGCAAAAACTATGAAAAAACAGTCATTTGGTTTGCTATTTATTAATCACATTTCACGTTCGAACCCGCCTGCCTTTCGAAAAGTTTTCCAAAGCATTTTCCATCCTTTGCCGCAGTTCTTCTCCTGCTTGAAGTTGCTGGGTTGAGATTGGCGTAGACACTGTTTTTTAAATGGCCCCACAGAAAATGGTCAAGTGGAGTTAAATCGGGATACCGAGGAGGCCACCAGAACGGGCCATGAGCTCCTATCCACCTATACCGGAAGTGACGATTCAAATAACGTCTCACCTGCAAAGAATTGTGTACGGGGCATCCATCAAGCTGGAGAATCATTTTTTGTCAGTGTTGCAGAGGAACATCATCTAATAGTGTTGGTAAAACCTCCCACAAAAATTGATAAACTGAGCTCCATTTAAAGGTCCAATTAATTTATTTCCGAGAAGTCCACACCAAACGTTCATACTGTGAACCACCTGATGATGACAAGAGCACGAAATTCTCCCATTTTCCTCTGCTCAGTATATAGTAGTAGTAGTTGTATACCATTAAAAGTGAATTTGGATTCATCAGTCCATAGGATGTATGGAAGAACGTTTTTTTCAGCCTCCCAAATCGATATTTGTGCACGGAACGTTAGAATCCTGTCATAAACAGGGTCCCGAAGTCCCTTGACAAGATGAGAGCGATACGGCTTAAAATTGTAAGTCCGGAGTACACCTCTAATTTTATTATTTTGAAAAACCAAAAACCCTTCGAACATTTCGTAGGGAGGAATTAGTATTTTGGCGAACATTTTTTGGTCCATGTAATTTTTTTGACCAATTTAAAATGATGTGTCAGAAAGTGTAGGGTCGTATTTGAAATTGTGAAGTTGACCTGGGCCTCATTGGTTCAAGAAAAACCCTGTATATTTATTGCAGATGTTGGGTATCCTCAGAATAGATGACAAAGCGAGCAAACCATAAAGAAATCCGCATGATTTTGACGTTGGACTGGTTCATACTTTAGTGCATCGTCTGAGGTCGAAGCTATGTGAAAGTAGGCACGTAAATTTACGTACTTTGATTGATCTGGCTCTTTTGAAATCAAGAAAATCAAGAATCCACCGTAATCCTTAACTCTACAGATTATGCAAATTTTTCTGGAAATACAGTGCAAGAATGAAACGCAGTCTATATTTATGACTGATGTGGGCGTTATTCCTAAAGTGGATGATAAAGGGAGCAAGGTCGTCTTTCTCGTGGATCCGAAGAGTTGAACGAACGGCCCGACCTTCAGGGATCTCCGCCCGGACGGAACCTGACCTGGTTGACGAGAATCCGGCGAACAACGTCAAACCTGTTATCTCACCGTCCTCTCCTATTAGCAACGCCTTAGAATACGAATTGCCTTTAATGTTCCTTCTGAATTAGCATATCTTCTTGAGGGCGGGGTCCTTCCGCCACTTAACAGTTCGGATCTCTCGATTGAACTGTTGGATTAAAATTAATACAAGAAAAAAAAATTTTGTTTTTAACACGGTAAAAAAAATTCTATTTGTTTTAAAGGACGAAAACACGCAAGTGGATAACGGATTCAAAAGAAGACCCTGTAATCAACACCAGTAAGATTCTTTTTATTAGTTTTCGCGGTCGGAATGAGAAAAAACCGACTAACTGAAGAATTCGGATGAGACCAAGGGGGATCTTCACGCCGATCTTGGCTCGGGAAAGAATCTTCGAAACAGAAATGGCAGGAACCTTCTATTTTCTTAATCAAAGGGATTTTTACATCACATAGGGAAAAAGGAAGTCGTTTTCTTCTCAGGTAAATAGTATCGCAGGAAAAGAGCTCAAATCAGACGATAACGGATGTCCATGTCGTATGTATCTTTTTCCAGAAGACGCCATAAAACGTTTGAATTTTAATGGCAATCGGATTAAATCGAATTCTCAGCGACTAAAATGTCTTCTTTTATAGACGATAAAACCTTATTTATGCCTGTTTGTTTTCCCACCGGTTAACCGAGCTTCATTATACATAAAAGGCTATGATAAAAGGTTATTCACACCTGGGAGAAAAGCGAGGCCGCCTTTATAACGTAATTTCGCGATGCATCCATGGGAGGTGACTATCACGAATTTCCCCCTGCAACAACGCGTAGAGCCGTTTGTCTTCGAACAAGACGACAATCAGTCTTCGCTTTATTGAGGCCATCCTCAACACGAACTTGATATTTGCAACAGGGGAAAAATACAACATACTTTACAAAGCTTTTAACCTTTCTAGGGAGAAAAACTATATTAAAATGTCATTTTTCCACTAAAAGAAATACAAATTAAGGAAATGATCGAAATCTAAGATAGATACATAAAATAACAATACAGCATCTTTTAAACGAATCTAACACAGTACAGGATCGACAGAATTATGTGTTCATTATTCATATAAAAACTTTTGACAGAGGACTCAAATGACAAATTGTTTTATGGGAAATAAAAGTATGTTTACGTCTAATGAAAACGTCTGTACTTCCTCAACCCAGAAATGAGTATGACAGTCCGAATTGACTGGAGGGAAGGGAGAGAGCATTACTGAGTCATAACTGCACCATTAGTCTATGTCATCGACACCACCAGCGATTCATCCACTTCACAATGACAAGGGATTTCTTTCATAACTGGCCGTCTCCGCATATTAAAACGAAAGTTGTTTCTAATGATCTAGACAATTTATTTCCAAAGTACAAAATTAAGAGTTCAGAACCAACTGTTCTTTGGTTCAACAAATCAATAAGTTTCTAGACGATTCTCGAACATCATGATTACAGTAGTTGATTAAATAAGGAATCGATTTTTAAATCCCCCTCCCCAAGGTTAATCAAGCTGTATTATACAAAAGCCCGGACTTAAAATTCGACGAGTTTCAGTTGTATGAATTTCGAGAACGGTCATTTTCTCAGCCAGAGGATATGGGTGTGCCTCGGGGCTCTGCGGAGTAACGGAGGATGGTGGCCTATACGGCTTCGGAAATATCCGACTGACGTATGTATATTATGCGAGCATTCTCGGCCATCCGGGCCATTGTCCAATTCGGGGGTCACGGATACCTGCCAACCCACCGGACTTGGACTTCGTATCCGAATTTCTTCGATTACCGCATCTGATTTCAAAAGGAGCACATCCTGAATATGGATTACGTATTTGCTTTATTGAGTGGGCGAATGTTTGCGCCAACTCAATCCCAGATTTGCCTTATAAGCCCAGTTATCTATAGATTCCAATTAGCTCAGCAATTAGCAAGCAGTTAAGCTGTTTTACTTGATTGATCTATCAAACCATTTGGATTACTCTTTGTTCTCTCCATTCAACCACTTTCTATGCTGCTATGGTACATGGTAATTTCCACATTATTCAGTGATTATTTCTAATTTCCATCATTCATCTATCAGCTAATTAATTACAATCGAGCACAACAATCAATTCTTAATTGTTCAATTCAGTTGTCCTGAGAGGGAGAGAAAGAGGGAGAGTGAGGGCGAAGAGGGGCAGAGAGAAAGAAAGAGGAAGAAAGAGATGCAGAGTGTGAGAGAGAGGGAAAGGTTTCCATTGAAGAATTCTCAGTAGCAAGGTAGGTNGAGAGAGAGAGAGAGAGAGAGAGAGAGAGAGAGAGAGAGGAAGTGATAGGAAAAAATAATAATGAAGGACCGAATATCGTTTTACTTAATAAATCGCAAATTTATATCCAATACAATTAAGAGAAAAAAAAGAAAGAGGGAGAAAGAGAGAGAGAGAGAGAACAAAAGACAAAGACAGAGAGAGATGAAGAAGGAGAGATACAGTGAGAGGGAGAGAGAAAGGTTTCCATTGAAGAATTCTCAGATGTTGCGAGGGAAGAGAAGGATGAAAAGAGTGGAAGAGAGAAGTAGCAAGGTAGGTAACGAGAAAGAGTGAGAGAGAGAGAGGAAGTGATAGGAAAAAATAATAATAAAGGACCGAATATCGTTTTACTTTAAAAAAATCGCAAATTTATATCCAATATAATTAACGAGAAAAAAAAGAAAGAGGGAGAAAGAGAGAGAACAAAAGACAAAGACAGAGAGAGATGAAGAAGGAGAGATACAGTGAGAGGGAGAGAGAAAGGTTCCATTGAAGAACTCTCAGATTTTGCGAGGGAAGAGAAGGATAAAAAGAGAGGAAGAGAGAAGTAGCAAGATAGGTAACGAGAAAGAAAAAGAGGGGAAGTGATGGGCAATAATAATGGGAATGAATATCGTTTTACTTTTTAAAAAATCGCAAATTTAGGACGGGAACGACCTCTCTTACTTCCAATACAATTAACGAGAAAGAAGAGAAAGACGGAGAGTTATAGAGAGAGGAGCGAGTGGGGAAAAGATAGAGAGAAAGGGAGAGAGAGATAGAGTGAGTGAGAGAGAGACAGGAAGTGATAGGAAAATATAATAATGAAGGAATGAAAATCGTTTTACTTTAAAAACTTCGCAAATTTAGGATAGAGTGTAAAGTAAAGAGAGGAACAGAGATGGAGAGGGAAAGGGAAAGAGATGTAAGAGAGGATAAAAGAGATAAGAAGAAAAAGAGGGAGGGAGAAGCGAAGAGGGTGTCAGAGAGAGAGAGCGGGAGAGAGGCAGTGAGAGAGAAGGAGCGGGCCACTTTTGGGCAGAGCGCTCACTTATTTCATCATCACAGTGCAAAATTTAGTCGCTACCTCGATTGCCCTTAAAATCATACTAAACTAATTTGAAAGCACGAAAGAAAGAAAATATTTTATAATTTACAATGAACTGTTCAAGACAGTTTTTCTTAATGAGCTGACACATTATCCCTCTCTAATATATTTAATCTCATCTAATCCTCTTATTTAAATACAATTGTTGAGTTGAGTAACGGCATTAAAAAAATAAAAACAACAATCAGTGAAAACCCCACGAAATTGTTTCGTAACCTGATATTATGATTTTTTTCACAAGGTAACATCAGTTTTTACCTTTCACTTCTGTTGAACATTAAAATCAAAAGTGTGATGCAAGCTACAAGTTGTTGTATAAGGATTTATATATATAAAATAAATAATTCTCAAAAACCCGGAAATATGTCGGTTGCAATAAAATGAATCCCACACGAAAATCGAAAGGATTTCTCATTGTTTCACATTAACTCGCCACCCCCTCGTTCTTATTCATCTGTAAAAGGCTCCGATTCATCCTCTTTGACCCCCGGTAGAAAGATTGCATTGTTCCACATCGTGACAAATGGGGGGAAGGAGAAAATTGGCCTCTTTTGACATCAAAAACTCCTCAGGCAGAGGCGGATTGAGGGATGACTCAGTAAATCGAGTATTATTGGCCCATCAATATTTGAGCCGCCCCCCCGACCCAGGGGGAATCGGTCCCTACACAAGGCGACGCATATTGAGGTATGAATTCTGGATGAGGACCGGTGAAAAGTAAAGGACACCGACGGAAAATCTATTTTTCTTTCCTCTTAGAACAATTCGAGGGAAATTTACTCACTTATAATAGATATACTGGAATCAATCCTCACCTGAAACAGAAAAGGTAATTGATATTTAGTCAAACATGCTTAGATGCAACTTTATGAACCATTTTGGTGAAATATGCGGGATGATAAAGGGCAAAATAGCACAACAATCACAGAAGAGAAATTCCAAATGGACTCTCTCTCTCTCTCTCTCTCTCACTCACTCACTCACGCTCTCTCTCTCGCTCTCTCTCTCTCTCTCTGTCTTTCTGTCTCTCTCTCTCCCTCTCTCTCTTCCTCTCTCTCTCTCTCTTTCTCTGTCTTTCAGTCTCTCTCACTCTCACTCTCTCTCTCTCGCTATCTCTCTGTCTCTCTCTCTCTCTCTCTTTCTTTCTGTCTCTCTCTCTCTCTCTCTCTCTCTCTTTCTTTCTGTCTCTCTCTCTCTCTCTCTCTCTCTCTCTCTTTCTCTCTCTCTCTCTCTCTCTCTCTCTCCCTCTCTCTCTCACTCTCTCTCGCTCTCCCTCTCTCTCTCCCTCTCTCTCTCTCACTCTCTCTCGCTCTCTCTCTCTCTGTCTTTCTGTCTCTCTCACTGTCTCTCTCTCTTTCTTTCTGTCTCTCTCACTCTCTCTCTCTCACTCTCTCTCTATCTATCTATCTATCTCTCCTTCTTCATCTCTATCTGTCTTTGTCTTTTGTTTTCTCTCTCGTTTTTTCCTCTTCCTCTGTTTTCACTCATTCACTGTCTCTCTCTTTCTTTCTATCTCTCTCAGACTGTCTCTTTGTCCCTCTCTCAATCTCTCCCTCTCTATCTCTATCTCTATCTCGCTCTCGCCCTCACACTCTCTCACCCTAAAAACTCTTAATTTAAATTGTAGAAACTTCCACGAGACCTAACTTTAAGTGGTTCAATACCGCATAATCTTTCTAGCTTGAACTGCCTCCAACAGCTGAAAATGACCGTTAATACAAAGTAACAACTTTTAAGCAAAGACTATACATAAACATGATGCTGATTTCATCATTAAATTATAATTACACGGGCTGCAATACGGGGACAGAAGCCTCACCCCACGTGCAAAACATCCCCCTCGGTTGTTAACAAGAACAACCGAATTAACTTTACCCATTCAATCCGGCTTGTTAATAATAAAACAACAAGGGGACCGAGTGGGGAAATGTCCGACACCCTGGCAAACAAATCGACGTAATTTGGACGGAATCGGAATTTTCATTGGCCTTCGTGCTACGGGCGTTAAACGGACTAAGAAGTGATTAAATGGAATTAATAAAATGCTAACAGGGCCGACGACATGATTAACATTCGATAAATTATTGCTCGTAGTAAAGATTTTAATAATTGTTTAGACTAAGATTAAAGAAATGCTTGTACAAAATATTTTGAGCGTGTAATTTGAGCCTAATAGGATCAAGTCGCTGTTTTTTATGGCAAGATGTAACTTATTTTCAAATGGGCTATTAAAAAGTGAGGAATGGCTGCTAGAGCTCTTGAAATACAAAAATGATCAATATTGTAGTACGAGAATGCTTTATTCAAGTTACCTCCAAAATAAACAAACAGGACAAAAATTTAAACATTATTTTGATTATAGCAATGAAGTCAACTTCAAAATAGACAAATGTTCATTAAACGTTTAGCGATCAAGTCCAAAGCAATTAGGCGAACTTGAAACATTCCAAAATTGCTTGGGGTTTAAGATCAATTCTGAACTATTTGAGAGCAGCATTGCAAACGTTCTCCGCATAAAACAGCCCGAGGGGCGCATATTTTAGATTGTGGCATTTACGCAATCAAAGGATTTCTTATAAAGAATTGACCGCCGTCGAAATTGTCGTTAATTTATCGGTCGCTAGTTATGTTTCGATTTCTTCAGGTTGAAGAGGAAAAGTTGCAAGAAAAGATGGCAGCATAAACATGCTATGGGTCACTTCACTCTATGCCTAAATGTCGAAAATAAGAAATAAATAACAAATCGATAAAACCAGACCTAAGAGAATCTGATCAGCCTTAAGAAAAATTAAATGGTTTCCAAAAGTATCAAACCAAATTATCAAAAATGTTCAAATATCCATAAAAACAAATACAGAAACAGTTTTTTTCAAAAATAAAATATAGTGGTATTTTTTTCTTGCGGTCTGCCGGATTATGTACCCGTCGCTCATGTTCTATGGACCTCACAATGTTATAACACCTCTTATTATTCTTCTGTGGTAGTCGTTTCCGATCGTTTCAGCCTGTCTCTCTCTTTGCTGTCTTTGTTTGGCGATTTTCTACAATTTCTACGAATTTCTACAAACAAAAATAGCGAAATTAGGCGGACCAGGATGATCGGATACCACTAAAAAAATAGGTCCGACATACTTGCAGAGCTCGTAACGTTCTCTACGTACTGTATTAGTATAGGTTAGATGTTTTCGATCATTTTGGTCTGGCTTTCCTCGCTGCTTTGGTCTGGCACATACAAAATTTCGATAGAACAACTAGCGAGATTAGGCGGACCAGATTGATCTGACACCATTAAAAACCGGCCCGTCAGCCCTACAGACCTAGTAGAACTATTATTACTATCATACCTATTATTTCATTCTAGTTTGGTCGTTTTCGATCATTTTGGTCTGGCACGTGCCGAATTTCGGCCGAAAATACTAGCGAGATTAGGCGGACCAGATTCATTTGACACCACTAAAAACCGGTCAGTCACCCCTCCAGACCTCATAATACTATTATAACTATTGTACCTATTAAATCATTCTAGCTTAGTCGTTTTCGATCGTTTTCGCCTGCCTTTTCTTGCTGCTTCAGTTTGGCACATACCAAACTTCGGCAGAAAAAACTAGCGAGATTAGGCGAACCAGATTGATCCGACTCCACTAAAAGCCGGTCCGTCACCCCTACAGACCTCATAGAACTATTATAGCTATCATACCTACTATTTTAATCTAGCTTGGTCGTTTTCGATCATTTTGAGATTAGGCGGACCAGATTGATCGTTCTCCCATTAATAAACAGATTTTTATATTTTAAATTTAGCCTGCCACTTCTCGCTTTTTTGACTTGATAAATGCAGTATTGTTTCAGGCAAAAAAAAACTTGCGAGGCTGGACGTACCAGGACGATCGGAACCATCCAAACTACAAGTGCACAACCCATAACTCATTGCATTATTAAAACTATTAGTCTTCTAACTTAATCTTTTCGATCATTTTGGTCTGCCACTCCTTGTTGCTTTGGTCTGGCACATGCCAAATGTTCAGAGAAAAAATTAGAAAAATTAGGCGAACCAGGTACACTTAAAAAAATCAGACCGTCACTCTGGTAGACCTCTCATGATCATTCTACCTATTACATTCTTGTAGATTGATTTTTGCCGACCATTTTGGTCTTCTAGTCCTCACTGGTTTGGTCTGAAAGATGCTTTTGTCGTTTTCCCATGTGAAGAACCAAGAAACAAGACCAAAGAACGAGGAGAGGCACAAAAATTCATCCGAAACGTCTATCATACGAGAATAAATATCATAGGGTTGAAATAATAAGTTTAACATGCTTAATAAAAATAAAAGTGGGGAAAAAGTAAATGATCATTAAAAAGTAAATAATGTACGCATATGAAAATTAAAAGATCATGATCATATCATCATAGCAAAATCTTTCTGGAACGTCCCTTTTTAATATTCCAAGCGGAATAGTTAGAAAAATATTGGAACGAGCGTAGGTATACACAGTACTGAATAATTTGTAGTTTGGTCGTCCCACAATCATCGTAGTAGGGATGAGCATCATGGTCCATGTTTAGAAAACTAGGCGACCGATTTTTCAACATCGATGTTGCTGTGTCAATGTTTTTTGACCATCGATACTGGGCTGTCGATGTTTTATAAACTTTTTCAGTTTTTCCTAATTTCCACTTTTGTGAATAGGGAATGACCCATATTTTTCTGATATGAAAGTGACCTATCAGAACCAGTCAGGAGTTGTTCAATTTGTTGCCTTAGTGGCACATCTATTCCCTCTGAACGATTATTTTCCAAAACTGGACAGAATATTTCCAAAACCAGAAATCGCTTAGAGGATAAATTGGCTTTAAAGCTACGTTTTTTTAATTGCGTTCCGGAGAAGATGTGTAAAATTGGGATACATTAATTCTTATAAATTAAGGATAAGGTTGATTTCAATTACGTACATGTTAAACCTTTACCTTTTTTTGAGCAAGAGACAGGAATTGGGCTTCGTGTATTATAGATGTTTTCCAAAGTATCGAGGAAAAACAGGGAGGTATTTTGAATAAAATTCACAGGCACAAATTACTTTAGCAATTAAAGTTATTTAAAAGGGACAGAGAGATCTATATGTAACTATAAATGAAACCATAGGTAAAATTAATTCCTAATAAATGTTATTAAAAAAATAAACATAATTTTTATTAGTCAAGTTCCTAATGAAGGTTCGGAAATGGCGAAGGTCGAAAAATTAGCTTATGTTTCTAAAGTGGCACATAAAAATTGTATGCAAATGAAAGTAATTTGTGGTCTGAGTACTCATAAGACCATCGATGGTCGTACCACCATCGAGTGTGTGGTTCCGATGTTTAATCCATGGTGGCCATCGATGTTTTTTATCGATGCTCATCCCTACATCGTAGTCGCCCTAATAGTGGCAATACGGCGTATGGCAGACAGTCCGACACTACAACTTTTAGAGCGTGAATACCTTAAAACTTAAAGCCTGGTAAAAGACAACTGGGCAAAGGAAAAATCTAACGAAGAAGCGTGAGAAGAAGCAGTCATACCTTCTGGACCACAGCGGGAAAAGGGAAAAAATCATCTATAAAGTCTGCAGATTGAAAACCCTTCCGAACTAGGTTATGTTAGACCATAACGACAGTCGTGAGTTTCTGAGCGGGTTTCGACGTAACTTTCAGAACAGTAAAACAGAGGGAGGCGGAAACAATGCGAATGGGTCCGCTTTTCACATCTTCGGCCGAGGGTTCGGCCTAGTTGTGGTGAAAATTGCTGGCTAGTAGAGCAGCTGGCCTATCTAATTCGCTCCCTGCGGAGGGATAAAAACATGTCAAGTCCGCCCCTTGATCGCCCAGGCTAATTTCTGTTCCGTGACGGGGCGTGGAATGTTTTCCCTAAGAGCTCGTTTCCCATGTCATTTATGCTCGGGAAAAGTGTGAGAAATAATTTCGGTAGAAGCCTTTTAATAATTTTTCTTCTTTAATTCGTAGTTCCGACTAATAATACAAAAATGATCTAAAAGGGCATCCAAATCTAGTTATAATCACACAGCCCGCTCTGGTCTCTCCTAAATGTTCTAACGTGGCTGTCACTCCCGGGTAAAAATCCTTCGCCCTGTATTCCGCCCTTAAATAGGCCGTTAAAGTGCTTTTGTACTCCTGGGTTAAAAACAGGATGGCGTGTGATTATTTGTGATGGCCCGGAGATAAGGCCGGACCACCCAATCGTTGAAAAAGAAAAGATAGAAAAGGCAGGTAGTCGGTCCGACACGGCACTGGCCTACCGGACCGAACCCCTTCAGACCAGCCGTGTAATTAACCTAATTGCTAATTATCCGTTCTTTGAAATGCTGGATCAGATATTGTTCGTTACAACGTACCGGTATGTGGCGATTAATTTTCCAAATGATTTAATTAAGGCCTAATTTGCATTAAAAGACATAATTAAAGCCCGCTACGAGCTACCAATCTTCTTTGTTTAATTAACAATAAACTATTAATTTCTTATAAGCAAATAATTTTTATTACCAAACATTTTCCCTTTTCTTTTTCCTTCTTTTTTTTAAATTGATAAGAATTGTCTTGAAAGTTTACTATGCTGCTGATTCAAATTTGCATTTGGAAAACAATCAAGTCAGTTAACCCCTTTCTCAAAGTACTTGTGGAAAGTTCAAAGCTGTTGTAATTCATTAATACAAAAAATAAACTTTAATCTTAATAAATAATTACATTAATTCCTTACAAATGGTATTCACTCCAAAAACATTTTTCGATCGGCCAGCTGGTTCAACTAGACCAGTTTTATCATATTTTATTTTTCCAACTAATACTCAATTGATTTTAATTTTTATACGCAATTCTGATTTAAGAAAGCATGTGCATTATATACATGCATGAAGGTTTCAAGATAAACGCTTAGTTTTTCTATTTTTCAAGGTCATTTAGTTGTTCAAAAAGGAGCCAAAAATTAGCGAAAGTTCGTCCATTTTTTTCTAAATCTATTGGATCTATTACAACCAATATTTTTTCCCCTTCATTTTTTCTTATTATATAAAAAAATTGGTAGCCTAGTTTTTTAGTAAAGGGTTTTTAAAAGTAAATAACGGTTCATTTTTGGCAACAACATAAAATCTTACTACTTCTTTTTCTGTACAAAGAAAATTTATCTCACCCCTCCTGGGTGTTTTTAAAAACACCTTAAGCTACCATGTTTGCCTATTAATGCCTAAAAAGCAATAAAAAGAAAAGGTTTGAAGAAATATACAGCGAATATTAAAAAAAAAAAACTTTTTGAAAAGGACGCCAAAACGTTGCCATATTGTAAATAATATTGTTCCCATTGTTCAAAATCTATTGGATCTATTATAATCAATCTTTTTTTTTCTTAGTTTGCTAAAAATTTGTAGCTAGGCGTTTTTAAAAATAAATAATTTGACGTTTTGACGACAATCTAAAATGCTAAAAAAATTTTTACTTTATTGAAAAAAGCTATTCCCCCCTGGTTTTTACTTATTATTGCCCTATAAAATAAAAAAAGAGACTTTTCAAAGAGAGGCGAAAAGGTGCCCATATGTCACTACATTTTTCAAAATCTATTCGGTCTATTACAACCAGTACATTTTTGTTTTATTATTCTGGGTTAAGTACGATAGAATTAGCTAAAACTAGTAAACCTTTCATTTTTGACGACAACCTAAATTTGTAATGAAATCTTATACTTTTTCTATTTAAAAAAAAATTATTTATCCCCTCCTTGGTGTTTATTTTAAATATCGCTTGAGAGGATTGTTTGCCTAGTGTTGTTCTACAAAATGAAAAATTCATTGTTTCAATATAATGAATAGTTCTGTAGAAATATGTAGCGAAAAGTTAAAAAATACGACTTTCTAAAAAACGTCCAAAAATACCATTTTCGGTTCCATTAAAAAAAAGACCTACTTAATCTATTAAAAATCTCCTGGGTATTTTTTTAAACGACTAATCTACGATTGTTTGTCTATTATTCCCCTAAAAAAATCATCGTTTCAATATGATGAAGAGTTCTGGAGGCATATGTAGTATAAAGGTGAAGAAATACAACTTTTTAAAAATGTCCAAAAGTACAGTTTAAAAAAAATTTAAAAAACTATTTAATTCATTACAACCCTCCTGGGTATTTTTTTAAACACTTAATATACGATTGTTTGCTTATTATTCCCCTAAAAAAAAATCATTGTTTCAATATGACGAAAAGTTCTGGAGACATAAGTAGCCAAAGGTGAAAAAAATACGTTTTCAAAGGGAGCCCAAAAGTTGCCATATTAAGGTACCATTTTTAAAAAAAATCTATTTAGTCTATTACAACCAGCCTTTTCGTTTATTTTTTCTTAGATCACTATGAATTCATACCTAAAAGTTTTAAAAAATAAATAATCATTAATTTTTGGTAACAACCTAAATTTGTAACAAAATCTTACAACTATTTTCTATACAAAAAATTGTATTTCTCCGCTCCTTGGGTTTTTATTTTAAATATCTCTTACTATGATTGTTTGCCTATAAAATCAAAAAATCGTCTTTTTCATATGATGAAATGTTTTAGAGAAAAGTGTACCGAAAGGAGAACAAATACACCTTTTTCAAAGAAAGTCCAAAAAGTATCCATATTTCGTTTTTTCACAATCTATTTGGATTATGACAACCAATCTTTTTATTTTCCTCCATCACCCTTTACACACAATAACAACTAGCCATAAACTAACTAGATTTAATGAGGGTATTGAATTTGGTTTCTCCGCCATCGACGATCCTGTTCTAACATCACATTCACGCTCATAAATATATTATCACGAAATGTATAGAATACCCCCTTTCTCTAATATATTAACAAATTTGATGTTTATACAGTCCACATATATAGAAATATCCTTGTTTTATTTAAAAATTGGAAGACCCAAAAATTTTATGACCCACAGATGATTTGTTAATGGGCTCAACTTAAAAATATTATAGTCAATTTTTTGGCAATGTAGATAAATTTAAAGACTTTCATGTTAAACATCCTACCATTTTTGTCTAAACAAATAGAGTTGTGGTAAGGTTTTCATTTTAACCAGGACTTTGTATTACGTGTCGTTTCTGCGGTGGAACAAAAATCCGGAAAGTTGCACGTAGTGCTTGTCTTGCATCGGCCGGGGAAAACAAACGTGCTGTCAAGTCGTCTTTGAGGACATTCAAAGGTGGAAGTTTTGAGAATTGAGGAAGCAATCTGTTAGCTGGGGAGGGAGTGAGTCATTTGAACTCCATCAATCGCCATTTGGGCTGAAGAGCTGATAAATAGCTCGAAAAGTGTCTCGCCACAGAAAAGCCACTCCCGAAACCACGCTCCTTAGAATAAAATAACAATTGTTAATGCGAGGGGTTGAAAGACAAAGGGTGACAGCTATAAATTAAAATGAGTTTTATGTTTGCAACAGACGCTAAGTATGAACCTCTCCCCTAGAAGTGTGCAATTGATCAATTTTTTCCAGATATTTTACACGTCCAAAATTTTCTCCAGAAAAACGCAAAAAGAAATCATATTGGTATAAACCCCATAAATTAATAAGTACAGGACTAAAAGCTAGATCTAATGACAATTTGGTGCTGATTACCTTTCGGTTCATCGCTAAAAAAGTGGGAATAATTGGGGCATCCTTTTTTAGGTTAGATTTTTATTGTAAAATATTGTGTATTTTTATACACAATTTGCTCAGGAAACTCAAGTTACCTTCCATTCACTTACAACTACATACTAAAATCTGTCCGATATGTGTTTTATATACAAATCGGAGCATGCGCCATCCTCTATGCCAATGCGGGTGTAGCGCAAGGAAGCATCCTTGGTCCCTTTATATATTTAATATACACTCTAGACATGTCCCCATCATCAATTCCGTTAAAACTGTACTATTTCAGCAAACCACGCCCAAATTGCCTTCAAAAATTTCCAGGACTATCACTAAAATTTGCAAGTATAGTTCAAGATATGAAGGATCAGAGTCAACAAATGACCTTCACCCTTCGCTAAAAACTCTCCTCCAATTTACTACAAATCTGTCGCTTTCCTAGGTACCAATGTCGTCCGATAATTGGGACTTTACATCGACCAATTTGGAACCATTACACTCGATTCAAAAGAATAGAACTGAGCAGACAGATCAAAACGCCAACTGCGAGACAAATGCGACATCTACGCAACACTGCTTATAACCAATTTGGACGTACGAACTGTCGGGATTCACCAAGCTTTCCAACCTCCAAAGGATCCAGTCAATCCAGTCCAAAATCCTTCGAACCATTGCCCCAACCTCCCTACTTTGAATACAACTATCCACACAGATCTCCAAATCCCAATTGTTCGCGAAACCTAAAAAAGACAATACAGACGACTCCGTAAAATCCTAGCTCTTAATCGTAGGAATAAACGTGAGGTATAATTTCATTGCAAAATATTGTATGTACCAGATGTATGCAATCAGGTATGATAACTCCATCGATGGCGTTAGTCGGTATAATGTCCAATGTTTGGACCCGTTATCGGAAAATCAATGATATATATCTATTAGATTAAACCTAGTGTACTCTCTTGGGATACTCTCATTTTTTCAGTTCTGAATATTGATCTTGTTAGCTCTACTATCTATATGTACTGATTTGTTAGCCTTTTTCTTATATCCTTAAATTCTTCATGCCAAACCTAGTCAAAAATACATATCATTTTTCTTTACCGTATACAGCAAATTTGTCAAATTTATATCGAGTGTTACTGGCCGGTGTATCGCAAGGCAGTATCCTTGGTCTTCTCCTTTATATCATTTATATTGCTGACACTATTATCACCACCTACGCGGACACCGCAATCCTATCCTCTAACTCGAATCCCGTCCAAGCTACCTCCAAAATCCAGGAACACCTCGGGCATATAGAAGACTGGTGTAAAAAATGAAAGACAAGATTGAAGAAGAAAAATGCACTCAGTGTACCTTTACGCTGAAAAAGCAGTCTTGACCTCCATTCTACATCAACGACAAAGTGATACCAGATTCCACTCAAGTCAAATTCCTGAGACCATATATCGACAGCAGTATGACGTAGAATCCCCACACAAGACAAAAAACAAAATAAACAACAACTCAATACAAGATTTGAACTACTACGAAGACTTCTAAGATCGAAGTGAACTTTGACAATAAGACAAGACAGACCGAAATTGTGATAACTAAGACAAAGCTAACACAGCACAAGACTTTACTAAGACCAATATGGACATACGGAGTGGATCTTTGGGGTACTGCCAAGCCATCTAAATCCAGCGCATCCAGTCCTTCCAATCAAAAGTCTTTAGACAAATTGTCAAAGCACCTTATTATGTCACTAACCTCACTATCCACCAAGACCTCAACTTCCTTTTATCGACTAACTGTTCCGGACCTTCCACGACAACCTTTCGAACCATCCTAACCATACTGCTCGAGACCTCTCCACTCATTCCCATCGTGACAACCCACTAGGTCGCCTCAACCGACGATGGCCTCCGGACCTCCTTGAGACCTAACATGCACATTGAGTGCCAGCAAAGGGTGACTCCTCAAAGGATGTGTTCTACCGGTGCAATGCTGGCATTAGTGCCAATGCTATGCTGTGACCTGTGTACACAATCATGAATAGGTAACAAATAAATTTAAATTTAAAAAAATATCGAGTACTTTATGTCTAACCAACCGATGGGTTATTGAACTAGGGGTTCTCTTTATCATTCTTTCTTATTTAGGCAATGTTGAGATTTGACGACCCTATCTAAACAATAATTTTATTGTATTTGCTTGTATTTGTAAACCGTTAGGTATGTCTGCGATTTATTTGGGATTATAATCTTTTTGGGCAGGTAGTGGATTTAATTAGAATGCAAATTGGCAGTCATCACCAACTCAATTAACCCGATCTAACCATTTGCAAAAAACCTATGAAACCCCCGGATTATTTAAACGATCCACATTCTTCTGAAGACGCTCTTCTATCAGAAACAAGTTTTCATCGCTCGCCCATAAACGTTACAAGGTGTCACATGGGGGTGCGTCACGTCGGACGAGGGTTCGAGGGAAAATGCAGAGGGAGAACGAATTGAATCTGGAGTGGTAAGAGCGTCTGGGGTAGATAAGAAGATAACAAATTAGGAGGGGAGGGACGGGCTTATCGATGATCTCGGGGATGGTCGTCTTGTTTACCACCGGGGCCATTTCCAATAAACATAAATCGACAGATAAAATTCCTGTCCATGTCAAAGTAATTGACTCGAATGGTATCTGTCACGTGAAACACTACCTGGTGGTCAAAGAATCTGAAAGAAAATAGATCAGCGATAAACAAACATAGACTGCACACAGTGAGGCCACGTAAAAGTAGATTTAAAAAGTGCAATTAAGTCCTAAAGCTATAAATTATACCAGTGCAAAAATACGTTCTTATCCAATAATAAAACCGCCTCTACAAAAAAGTTATAAATCGTAAAACAATACTTTTAAAGTATTTTACTATCGATCTGTATGAAATATCAAACATAAGTATAAAAATAAATAAATAATAATAATAAAACCTACATACCATAAAAATAAGTACAGTCGACTTTTAATAATTCGTAACCCAAGGGACCATAAAAATAATTCGAAATATCAAGAGAAAGAAAATAGTTGATATGCATTTTTCCAAGTTATTACATAAGTTAGTACTTTTAAAACATATTAAAAATAATGAATAAGCATAAATAGATAAAATTGAACATTGCTACGCATAAAACATCTCGAAGAGGTTTTTCTTTCCATGTGGCCTGGCGTCCTTTGTTTAAATGATTTTCCTAAATGATCATTGCTGAGAACACGTTGATAAAACCGCAGAATATGACAAACTAGAGAAAATTCGAAGAAACATTAGACTGTAAGGGAAAATTAGAGGAACATAACAAAGAAAAAGTGCAAATTATAAAGATGGGATAGTAGCCCCATTTCGATTAATAGCATGATTTTTCTCCCCCTATTACGAAAAATATTTCGTGTTAACGAGTTTATTAAAATGCACAGAATTTTTTCCCATTTACAGCATAAGCCTACTGAGGAGTTTGTATTATCAAGAAATTCGAATTATCAAATTTCGAATTAACAAGAGTCGACCGATAAAGTACATCCATACTGTATAATTTTATTGGTTAGGATTTCTAGTTGGAAATAAAATTTTCTATCGCAGAAGTCAACAAATACCATGATTGTATAAGTACTAAGTAAAACAATGTAACAAAAATTGAAACAAACTGAATGCTACCAAGTCAATTCTTATTACTTTTCCATTTGAAATAACACTTTTTAAGTTCAAATTAACATTTCTATCTTCAAATGTTTTTTTAATTTCAAATTAGCCCATTGTAATTTTAAACTGACACTTAAAAAAATCGACGAAATGAGATGGTGTGAAATGTAAGCACATAAACTAAAATTCCTCCTGTATTATTAGCAAAAAATTAGATAATAAAATAACTTTAGCTCTTAGAAGGCCGTATAAAAATTAATTGCAATTTAAATTAAAAAATATATCTATTATATAAAAATAAATAATAAATATATCTATTCATATATATATTTTACAGTTTGGTTTAGAAATTTTATAACTATTATATAAAAGAATAATCATTTATTTTAATTTTTAACTTTACATCATTTTTTTATGTAAGAGCTCAAGTATTTTTATGTTTAAAAAATCTCAAATTAAAAGAAGAACGATTTTTTTTATTTATTTTTAAAATTTAATTGCAATTAATTATTATTATAAGATAAAATGAGACCACAATTATCTTACAATTAAATTATGATTTTTCCTTCTCGAAGGTGGGATAATAGGTCATCTCAAAAAAACAACAACCAGTTTTTCTTTCAATCCACAACGTTTCGGATTTTTTTTAATCCTTCCTCAGGTGAGTTAACGCAGTGTTTAAAAAGGAGGAGCTAAATTCCTGAGGAAGGATTAAAATAAATCCGAAACGGTATGGATTGAACGAAAAACTGGTTGTTGTTTTTTTGAGATGACCTATTATTCCACCTTCTAGAAGGTAAAATCATAAGTTAAACTGTTGAGGTCGAAACATCCTTATATTTAAAAAAAAAAAGTCAAATATCCAGGAATTTTACTTTAGTTTTGTTTAATACTTTACTAATACCCCATCATCTACTTTAATGAAAGGGTTCAATAAAAAAGGACTGATTTGAAATTAAACAGATTAATTTTCAGTTAAAAAGTAGATTTTGATGTTAAAAAGCGTTAATTTCGTGCGAAAAATTATTTTCAAATTAAAAAGTGTTATTTTCACGGAAAAAGCTATCTATATACATAACTAATTCACCGATTTTAGTTTACAGCATTTTATATATTATATTTGAGTTCTTTCAAGCAAAAGTTTTTATAACCATAACATATAAATACGTTGTACTTAATCAATGTTTCCTGCATTTGTGTTTTTATTCTTATATTTTAAAAAATGCCAAACATGTAGGAATTTTTCTTTAGTTTTAATAATTTAATGAAAGGGTTCAATTAAAAAGGACTGATTTGAAATTAAACAGATTAATTTTCAGTTAAAAAGTAGATTTTGATGTTAAAAAGCGTTAATTTCGTGCGAAAAAATTATTTTCAAATTAAAAAGTGTTATTTTCACAGAAAAAAGCTATCTATATACATAACTAATTCACCGATTTTAGTTTACAGCATTTTATATTTGAGTTCTTTCAAGCAAAAATTTTTATAACCATAACATATAAATACGTTGTACTTAATGTTTCCTGAATATGTGTTTTTATTCTTATATTTTAAAAAATGCCAAACATCTAGGAATTTTTCTTTAGTTTTAATACTTTAATGAAAGGGTTAAATTAAATAGGACTGATTTGAAATTAAACAGATTAATTTTCAGTTAAAAAGTAGATTTTGATGTTAAAAAGCGTTAATTTCGTGCGAAAAAATTATTTTCAAATTAAAAAGGGTTATTTTCACGGAAAAAATTATCTTTATACATAACTAATTCACCGATTTTAGTTTACAGCATTTTATATTTTATACTTGAGTTTTTTTCAAGCTGAAATTGTTATAACCATAACAGATAAATATGCTGTGCTTAGTCAATGTTTCCTGAATTTGTGTTTTTGCGAGGTTTAATCGAGTTTTAATTTAATACATGAAAACTGCCCCAGTTCGAAATATCCCTGTAGTTTTTTGTTTCTTTCACCCAGGACATAATCCTCTTTGTACTGTCGTTTCTATAGCGTCAGAGGACCTTGGAAAAAAAACAAGCATAAAATCTTTAATACAGGAGACAAGTGTTTGTCGTGGTTTACTTGCTGTAGAAAAAAAAAAGTCCAGTCCGTCTCGTGTAATGGAAGGACTGGACGCTCTATATACTCGGCCAAACCGTGTAATATGTCAGGATGTCGGGCGAACAACCTTTCTGTAAAGTGAAGGCAGGCCCTGTATATACAAAGGTCCAATTGGACGAGTTTTTCCTATTTTCTTTGCTTTCCAATCGAATAATAAACGACTTGTGAAAATTACAAGTATAAAATATATCAGCCTGAATACACACACGTGAATTTGAACGTAGAAGACATAGATTATAGGTTGACTGATGATTAATTGCTCTAATTAAATTAGTTGTTAATGATTTAATTATTAACCGGCTTCTTAAAGTTTTCCGGGTGATGAACTTAAGCTTGGTCGTTTCCGATTATGTCGGTATACCTCACCGAGCTTTTCGGAGGTGTTTAGGCCCTTCTGTTGTGTGTTTGGGACCTAAAAAGCAAGGATATGGCGACCAAAATAAACAATACAATACAAAAAATACAATGTTACTAATAACACTAAGGCCCTGTTATGGATGTACACCATGATAGTAAGACCTTTACTTACATACTGATAAAGCGGAACAAACAACCAAAAGGAAAGAACTCTCAAAAATACAGAGACTTGCATGCATCTGCATAACGGGAGCAATGAGAACATGTCCTACAATTAGCATGGAAAAGATATTGGGACTAATCCCCCTACATCACATGATAGAAAGGACAGCACAAAAAACTATAATTAATATCATTGGAGAGAAAACTCCAAATAAAACTGAAATGGAGAGTCAGAAACAAACTGTGGAAAAACCATCCTTCACTCATGGCTCCAAGAGACGACATGAACAGGAGGTTTGAATTTAACCATAAATTCCGAATACATCTGGGTACCAAAAAGGAATGGGAAAGAGAGGGAAATAACTCCCTAAAAAATGGCACCATCCTTTGGTACACAGATTCAGAACGCAGGAAGGTACGGGGGCAGGAGTGTTCGGACCCGGAACCAAATACTCAGAACCCATGGGAAAGCACACCAGTATCTTCCAAGCTGAAATTCATGCAATTGAAAGATGTATCCAATTCAATCTAAATAGAGGATACAAAAACAAGAATATAGCTATCATGTCAGATAGCCAAGCAGCCATCAAAGCACTAAGCTCAAATACCATTAGTTCAAGGATGGTGCTGAACTGCAAAACCAAATTAAATATATTAGGTTCGCAGAATAAAGTCAGCCTCTGCTGGGTCCCAGGACACATGGGAGTAGAAGGCAACGAGAAAGCGGACACCCTTGCAAGAAAAGGGGCTGCCACACCGCTAATAGGACCCGAACCCTTCTGTGGAATAGGAATACACACTATTAACGAATACCTCAGACAGAAGGACAAAAAGAAAATGAGCGAACTTTGGAATTCACTTATTGGACATAGACAATCCAAGAATTTTCTAACCAACTTTGGCAAGAAAGAAATCACAGAATGTGTCAAAGGAAGCAGGAACAGACTGCGAATCCTAACAGGATTCCTGACAGGACACTGTAGATTAAATGGACATCTAAAGAAAATTGGAATAATCCAAGATGGCACATGTAGATTCTGCAAAGAAGCAGAAGAGACACCAACACACTTACTAACAAACTGCGGAGCTACACTAGCCCGCAGGAGGAAGTGTTTTGGGATGTACAATGTGACCATAGAAGAACTACAACCACTGAAACCGGGCCTATTAATCAAGTTTCTTAATGAAATAGGACTCACCGATGTGCTTTAGGCAGAGCACAGGGGATACAATAGCTCTTAAAGGGCGCAGTATACCATACCCTGAATTATTATATCTATCTATCTATCTATAATACTAAGGCTGAATATCATTCCACCTCGAAGGTGCAAAATTATACTGCATGGATGACAGTTGTTCTAAACATAGTCAGAAGAAAGAATTTCAAACTCAGGTGTGTTTTTTCTTTTTTAACTTTCTCCCCGTTTCAAACCCAAACCTCTGATCCTCAACTATAGCCTGTCAACATTCAGCAGTTACTTGAATACTTTCCTAATGCTCTGGAAGAAGCCAGCAAAGGTGCAGGCAAGTTAACTGTTAAGCAGATTGCACTGTAGACAATCTTTTTTTTTAATTAAAAAATTCAACAGCCTCAATGACATAAACGTAATTTAAGAAAAAACCGCAATTTAATTTAAAATTGATGCGTAACACGCGTGTAAATAATTCCTGAAAATAAAAGCACATGGCATGTATAAACTTGTACCAAGGTTATGGTGGCTGTTTTGTGTTTTTGACCGATTATTCTACTCTTTTTTAATAAAAATATTTCCTTTAAGACAACCAAATTGTATTTGATACGGGTCCATTTATAAACCGGAAATAACCAAACACCAATGGACATTAGCAGCGAAAGTTTCAACTATTATATAAATGTGATTTTGTCAAATAACACAAATGTTTCACACCTAACATTAAGCACTTTTATGAGAGTTCTTTCTCTTCCCTCGGTACACTACACGAAAACATGAAGACACGAAAACACTGCTCCGAATCTGACCGGATGCGCTGATGTAGTCGCGTCGCGATTGTTGAAACTGGAAAAGATGTAAATCCAAACCGGCGTACACCAAGGTGAGAATTCTCACGTATATAAACGCAATTGTTGCATAATAATAATTACAATTCAATTCACGCTAAACTACTCTAAAACTTAAGAAAAATTATAAACTAAAAAATCTACCTTTGGTTATCTATGAGAAAATATATAAGAAACATATGATTTTTTTTTTTTATCTGAACAATTTTGTCACTGGAAATTTCTATTAGCCAGGTTCAAGTATAGAGTTACGTGGTTGCATGACACTCTTTAAGGTCATCATACCACCAAAGTATTTATTTTGCATCATTAGGAAAGCTACATGTTGAAAATCAAGACATATACTAGGAAATCAAGACAAAAATCACATGGCGCTGGATTTATAAACAGACAAAATCAATTTATTCCTAAAAATGTTAATTTATTTACAGAATTAGTTTTCAATATACAATATATAAGATATATTGTATAAATATTAATTTTGTGTAAATATTATATCGCTTTCATTCAAAACATAAAATAAGAAAATAAATTGATTTTATAAGTCCTATGTTTACTTGTTTTATTATTAATTCTGATTTTACATACATATTATGTAAGAAAAAGCTATTAGCAAAACTCTTCAAGTCTTAAAACCCATTGTTAAATAATATTAAAATAACTCATAGCTACCTTCTAAGAATAATTAATTTTGACTGTATTAAATAACGACTTCAGTTTTAAATATCCCACTCGTATTCTATCTCTATTTTTTCTTTCTCGTATCAATTCTCTCTCACTCTCTCTCTCTCTTTCTCTTTCTCCTATTTCTACATATTATTTTTTTCTCTATCTATCTATTATTTTCTTTCGCTCGCTCTTCCATTTCTCTTTCTTTTCTCTAACTATCCAATTTTCTTTCCTTCTTTCTCTTGCTTTTCTTCCTCTCTTCCTTACACTCTCCTCTGCCTCTGTCTGTGTTTCTGTCTCTATCTGTCTGTCTGTCTGTCTCTCTCTCTCACTCGCTCTCTCTCTCTCTCTTTCTCTTTCTCTCCCCTCTCTCTTCATATCTATCTATCTAGCCAGCCAGCTGTTTAGCTATCTTTATTTTTCTTACTTTCTCTTGTTTTCTTTCTCTCACTCTCTTTCCCTTTGTGGCAACATTTTCTCTCTTTCTTTCTTTTTTTCTTTCCTCCTCTCTCTCTCTCTCTCTCTCTCTCTCTCTCTCTCTCTCTCTCTCTCTCTCTCTCTCTCTCTCCTTTAGTTTTATTTCTCTTTTTTCCTCACTCATTCACTGTCTATCTCTTTCTTTCTGTCTCTCTCAGATTGTCGTTTCTTTTTTCTTTCCTTCTCCTCTCTCTCTCACTCTCTCTCTAACTGCCAGCTGTTTATCTAGCTCCATTTTTCGTTTTTTCTTGTTCTCTTGTTTTCTTTCTCTCACTCTCTTTCCCTTTGTGGCAACGTTTTCTCTCGTACATTCTTTTTTCTTTCTCCTCTCTCTCTATCTATCTAACTTTCTAACTTCCTAGTGTTCTATCTCTACCTTTTTTATATATCTACTATCATCTAACTATCTAGCTAATTGTTAGCTATCTCTCTATCTTCTCTCACTCAATCTCTCTCTCTCTCCTCTCTCTCTCTCTCTCTCTCTCTCTCTCTCTCTCTCTCTCTCTCTCTCCTACCTACCTACCTACCTACCTATCTACAACCTACCATTCTAGCGAGTGTGCTATGACTACCAACCTATTTCTATTATCCATCTATCTAGCTAATTTTTAGCTATTTCTTCTCATTCTTTCTTTCTTTCGTTATTTATTTATTTCTTTTTCTTTCTTTCTCTTTCTCTCTTTCTTTCTCCCTATCTTCTTTTCTTTGACGTGCAGATTCAATTTCAACTGTATTCATTCTATTGCATTTTATTTCTATTTTTCAGATGAAATACTATGAAGCCACAATTTCCTTGGAAGACAGGTGAGGATACCGAGCCAGGATTAGATAAATGTTACAACGTATAAAAGAATATATTATTAACAACTACTGATTTATTTCAGAAACGACACACCCAACGACTGGCGGAAGGACAACCAATCTTGGGACGAAAAGATTCAATTTTTATATGAAACAAAATATGGGTGCGATGTCAATATCAAAATTAAGAATAAAGAAGGGGAAGAGGTGTGTGTTGTTGTTTATAGTATTATTTTCATGGATCTCTAATTAAAAAGTACTATTTTACTCGAATTTTTTCACAGATTTTTCAGGCGCACAGATTTGTATTGAGTATGTCAAGTAACGTCTTGGAAAAAATAATCAATTCCGAAGTCTTTAAAATCCCAGGGGACGCCACAATAGTATTCACAAATATCAGTCCGGAAGTCATTGATATCTTTCTTAAGTATGCCTACCTAAAATTGAAAGTTTATCGAATCATGCTTAAATGCGTTCTTTCAGCTTTGTCTACACTAAGAACGGCAAACCTCAAACGAGCCTTCACGCTATCGAACTGTACAGGATTGCGGCTAAATTGAACGTACCCGATTTGAAAGATATCGCTCGAAAATATATCGAAAACAATCTTGATATTTCTTCAATTTTAGAGGTATACATTTTAGCAGAAAGTAACGACTTGGCCGAATTGAAAAACCGTTGCGCTTCGGTAAGTCGTAAACCAAATCGGTCTTTATTATTATGCTTCATTTAGCGTTAATTAATGGTAAGAAAAAGTCACTTCCTCTTTTAGAAATAAGATTTTATCGTTTTTAGATAATTCAAAAGCAAACAAAAGAAATAATTAATGAACATAACGTACTGATGCTGGACGTATATTCTCTCAATGCTATTTTAGAACAGCCAGCACTCAATATTACAGAAATCGAATTGTTCAGGCTCGTACACAAATGGATGGTATGCCGTAAACAAAATGCAATCAGAGCAGGCTGTGAAGATCATGGTAAACCGGACAGTTTGAAACCTAATCGGGCTTTAAGATCAAAATTATGTTTGTTTTTAGAAGCGAGAAAGAAGCTCAATAATAGCTTATTGGCAAGATTTTGTTTTCTGAGTATGACTGCCGAAGAGTTCTGCGAAGGGCCGATGAAAACGCACCTTTTGCGCAAGGCGGACGAGCTCGCGATCCTGGGTCACATCTCTTCGAAGACTTGCACGATCGGCTTCCCGGCCGGCTTCAACCGTCGACAACGGACATACCTGGGTAAGTCAGACTCGCCGAAACGCGATGAAGGAAAGGCGCGAAAGGAATCGCCGAGGAAGAAGTCCGAGATAAGTCCGATAAAATTGGGACTGAAAACTCCAAGCACGTACCGAATATACAAAGACGGAGACACCCCGCCTCCCACTATAGGCCTTCAACGAATACCGTCCGTCATGCCGCCTAAGTTCAGAGAACTTTTGCCAAACGGCTCACCTATGAGAAGAAGTAAATAAATAACCATTTTTATTTAGTTGTTTGAATGATACATTTCTCCTCCTAAATAAAGCAAGTCATAGGTCATACGCTCAGTTAATCATCCAATTTTCCGTGTGAAGAATATGCAGAAAGCCAGGTACGAATAGTCTTCTACTGTAAATACCTTACAAATGAAAGAAATCTGAATCCAACAAATATAACTGACAACCATCATCAAAGGCTGGAAGCGAATAAAAAGCCTAAAAGCTAGAGAGCTATATATCATACAAGGAAGAGCACACGTTATGTCTGAACGATAAACTCAATTAACTCACTGTTTCATTTACCTCTATGACAGACGGTCAACTGACAGTTCTTTCAGTTAATCGTTCAGGCCCGTCGGTTAATGAAAGAGCTGCATCTATATTTACTGCCTCCCTTCCTTTATTTAAACAGCCAAGTCTAAAATGGGACTATTGTGCTCCTCCACGAATGGATTATAGCTCGAGCTTTAAGCTTTTGTTAGCTTCCAAAGCTTTGATAGTAGAACTTCAGGTTTTACTGTAGTTAGATTTTCTTCCCACAAGTAGAAACATTTTCCTTCTCAGACAACCACATTAGCATTTGATAAGGTAAGGCACACTAATGAACCGAGATGGCTAAGTGGTTAGGTCCTCGGTTATTTCCCAGGGATGGGTTCTTGTCTCGACTTCCGATATAGCGCATAGTTTTTAATTAAGAATAATATGATAAAAGTATTTTAAAATGTTTTAACCCTTCGTACCTCACGAGTGGGACGATCTGCCTGAATTGAATCTACAATATCTTGTTAGTAGACATGCAATATGCCCTAAGATGTTCCACCTGGTATGATTTTTTCCATGAACTATTCAACAAGTGTTCAGTTTTTATGACAGTTCGTAATTTTACAGAAGGGTTCTGGTCCTACTAGTACTTGAAACGTACAGACTTCTGTGAAGTGCGACGTTTGAAGCAGATTTACTTCACCAGATGACTACTCGGTATTGTTCTTTGTTGCGCTGTTTTCATTTCATCAGAAAACAGCTATTCCTCTACTTCAGTGGTGGTTTCTCTACATAAACACGCCTGACAGACCAAAACAGCGTACCAGGATACAGCAAAAGCCAAATGGCCGTAGTTCATTCGTTTCCAACCATACTACTCTGCCTATCCCCCTACTATTTTTATCTGGCGGGGACGTTTAGACATAACAGGCACATAGACTTCCTTAATGCTCGACTTTTCAAGCAGGTGATTCCTCTGTCTTATTAAACGCGCTTGGCAGAACGAAGCAGCAAGGTTATGCCGTCTAGGATCCAACAAAAGCTAAATGTAAGAAGTTCATTTCCAATCATCTTGGTACGCAGTACGCACATCTGCGATGGTTTTGTCTGACGAACACGGTTTAGGCATTTCGACATCTTCAGTAGTGACTCGTGTGACAAAACGCGCTTTCCTGGCTGAACAGTGAGTAAAGGTGAACGACTAGAATTCGACCTGAGTCATATACATGTCTGACGAACGATTTCGGCATTCCCCTTTTTTCAGTGATAATTTGTTTACCTGAGCGCGCCAAAACAAAACAAAATAGCAAGCTTATGCGGATGAAGATACAACAAAATACACATAACTGTAGTTTATTTGTTTCCAGTTATTTTTGCGAGCTTATCCTCCTTGCTTTTGGCAGAAGGACACGGTTTAAGTATTTGACAATAATGGTTCGGGTGCCAAGACATACAGCCATCCCTGATGAGCCACTATTTAAACAGGTTTACATCATCAAACATACTCCTTGTCTTCCTCCAAAGTTAACATTTTTATATAATTAACTTAAATCATCTTTTTCGTCAGCATACCAACGGAGAACTGACAAGTGGAGGAAAAATGAATAACTGAATTTTAGCTACCTACATACACTTCATTCTTCCATCAACATTCAGACATGTCGACAGATGAACTGAAGGTCTACGGCGCACCTATGCATGTTCTGGAACGAAAAATCCCGTTAATGATCAAGTGACTTCCAAAATCATCCATGAATCCATTAGAACTTCCCATTTTCTTATATTTTGAAAATTCTCCTCCTACCTATAATTCCTAAACCGAAGATAAAACCTATTCATAAATCTATTTTTGGCTCAATTTACTAAAATCATGGTCTTAGGAAGAAGACCCGTCTACCACCTAAGGTTAAGGTGAAACATCGTGCATTTGTCGACCGAAGATTGAGCTTGACAGTAGTATTTTATTTAAGTTAGATTTTCTTATATGTACTTTGGAAATATTAAATTGTTTTTGCACGGTGAAATTGGTTGTAACAACCTCGTTTTTAATTAGTTTCCCACGCTTACCACGTCTCACAGCCCACCGTGCAAGTTCGAGCATAAGCTCTGAACAGTGAACTCGGATTCCGGGACATCTTCATAAACGATTTTAATTAAAGGAAATACCCACAAATTTGTCCAGGAATTGCGCACAAAGAGTTAGAGGGTCACCGGTGGGTTTGTCTCTCATTTATTACCATGGGACTTACGGGGGAACATAACGTCGAC
The DNA here is from genome assembly GCF_000648675.2 of Cimex lectularius. Classification (NCBI taxonomy): domain Eukaryota; kingdom Metazoa; phylum Arthropoda; class Insecta; order Hemiptera; family Cimicidae; genus Cimex; species Cimex lectularius. The sequence continues at coordinate 3,497,427 of NW_019392813.1, forward strand.
CGGTATTTTGTTTCCGACCACATGGACAATCCTAGGACTTGATTTATGGCAAATAAACGCACAGCAATAGTCCATTACACTACGGTTTCTGTACTGTAGTCGAAAATAATTGCATGTGTACAAAACTGAATAATCTTTCGGAATGAAAACGTTAACGCTTATCTTTTTCGTACTTAACTTCATACGGAAACCGTTCGGAGGGGCGGTCCTGAAAGTAAGCAGCAGACCGCGTCGGCTTGTAATACCCAATTATTTATAAACTAAATAACAGCAATTCACCCTCCTCCTCCTGGAGAAACGCAATTACCGCGTTTTCTGTCTGTGAACGAGACTTAAATGAATTCAATAACACGGCGTCGTGGTTAGGCTAATTGCAGCAATGACGCTCGACATCCTTGCAAAACCTTCACTAACTTTGACGTAACTTTAAACTATGTTTTATGTTTAACATTAGAGATTGTTTTAATAAGTTACACAAGTATGTTGACTATAGAACTTAAAGACAAATTTAGGAAGCACTTAAAGATTCTTATAAACAAGTTTTACCTTATATCATCCAAGTTTTATCAATTTAGCTGTTTAAGATTTAATACCCTAGGTTTAAGCTCTCACCTGAAACAAAAAAAATTATCTTATGAATTTTTAAATTGTTAAAACATAATAACAATTAATACATATTAACCATATTATAACTTTGGCTGGTTATCAATCAAACAAGTGGGAACGTCAGATGGTCGGAGCTGGTGAGATGGATCAACTAACCCAAGTGAAAAGTTCTTTATGTTGAAATGTTACCAAATAGTTTTGAATTATGACATATCTGAGGTAATGATCTTCTGGGTGGGGAACCAAATGACGACTCAAAACGGCGAGGATAAGCGGACCAGTACGTTTCCAAACAAGTAAACTACAAGTATTTGAGGCAAATTGATGAACCCGGCTCTGCCTATTCTCCTGGTTTTCGTCTGAACGGCGCAATTCCGCAATTCGCCATTTCAGTTTCTGAACCAAAACGCGTTTGACTTATCAAAACAAGGAAGCTATGCTAACCAGGATACAGAAAAATCCAAATGTCTGTAGTTTGATCACTTCCAGTCATATTAGTTGGCCTATCCTAGTTGCATTTGACCAACCAACACGTTTCGGCATTTCAACATCTTCAGTTATACTGTTATCTGTACACACGCACCTGATAGATCAAAACAGCGAGATTTTGCGTACCGGAAAAAAATAATAAAAGCCAAATATCTGTAGTCTAGTTGTTTCCAATCTTTTTGGTCCTCCTATCCTTTCTATTTTGGCTTGACGGACACGGTTGTTGGTTATTCGACATTTCAACATTTTCAGTGATATTTTCTGTGCCGAAACGACCTGAGAGACCAAAACTGGACCAGTATAGCAAAAGCCATATGTCGTTTCCAGTCATACTCAGTCTAACTATCCTCATTGTTTTGCCAGACGGGCGCATCTGGCTTATGAACTGAAATCTTCAGCAACAGTTTCTTTGCCAGGACGCGTCTCACAGTTTTAAAAACAGAGGACATTCAATTTTAAGTTCAAGCCCGTGGGCTAATAAGCGCACACAGAGCAAAACAGTGAGAACAGGCTGACTAGGAATCAACAAAAGTCAAATGTACGGTAGACCCCGGACCGTCGTTTGTGACCAGATGATCGGAGACGACAAACAGTTTTAATTTGATAATTGTTTAATATCCTAAAAGAAATTTAAAATTGTGAGTACAAACCTTAATTAATGGATTCGTGTAATATTATGCTGTCAAGAATCGGGTAATATCGTCGTATGTGAAAAAAGATGCTGCGATGAATGTTTAAAAAGCCGCCAAGATAAAAATATACAGGCATCACACCTTCTTGATTGAACATCGATCCAATTCCAATATCGAAAAAATAACCGATAAGTGCACTTAGGACGTTTGTAGGCGTTATCTTGCTTCCGGTTCAAGGAGCAGAAAACACGATTCTCGACGGAACCCCTCTTTCGCCCTGGGATACGTGCAAAGTGGAAACAGCTGTTGCGGCTTGCTCATAAATAATTTATGAGATTGCGTGGGTTTGGGCCCGAATGCCAGTCCGCTATGGAAACTCTGGGCGAGGAGGGTGTGAATAGGCCGTAATTATATGCACAACTCTCTCGGGCGGCCACTAAGTCAGTTGTAACACCACCCGCGGCTCAGATCCTATCTCGCTTTGATGTGTATCTGGACTCCCATATTTTTATCAGTCGTGTCATTCTATTTTTAGAGCCGTCTCTGTTTGAAGAATGCATCCACGGCCGCCTTTTTCTTTATTTATCGTCTTGAGCCGATGACACAAAACAATAAAAACGACCTCGGGGCGCGTTCCGGCCCGGAAGATAACATCGAGGAGAAAACACGATAATTCATGTAATAAAAGTTAATACAGCCCAGAACCGTCTTCCACGTTGTATACACGTATTGAGATTATCCTCCTGTTAAAATTCTCCGAATCGCGGGTTTATTTGTTATCACATCTCGTTAACTTCGCCTCCGGGGACGGTAAAAAATGTCAGGGGACCGTTAATAAAGTAAACCGTTTAAAATGAAAATAAATCGGCGTCCGCATTCCAAATTCAGATACAATCAATAATAAAGTAAAGTAAAATAATTACTATCATACGCTTAACGTCCAACGCCCAACATAACATTGGGTGCTGCGGACTTACAATCAGTAATATAACAATTGCTAAAACAAGTAGGCCAAAGATTTTATGTTAAAACATGTGTATAAACATGGCCTGACTGAGGTTGACACCTCTCCCCCTGAATTCAACCTTGTGGAGAAGGGTATCTGAGAACGAAAGGCTTTAATCCGAGGTGTGTGCCGGGCGGTCGCATAACCTCGGATTCGTCCCCTCGAGATGACTGGTCGGGATGTTGTGGACTCGTTCGGCGCTTGAACGGCCATGTCATCTTTTCTATCCATCCAGGGGAGTCATAGCCCACTTAATGTGGAACTACGGTGACAATGGGTGGTACAGTGTGGCCGAGGCAGGGGAGCAATCTGAAAAGGTGAGCCTCGTGTCCTCGATCCCTTCGCTTTCTCATTCCAGGTCCTTCGGCATACTTCCTTGAGACCTCTCCCATACCCTTGGATGCAAGGGGGGTATCCAGGCACAACATAATGGTGTAGCCTTGGGAGCGAGGCAACCTTTCTAAAGCATAAGATGGGTTCGCGTCGGTTTCCGGGTCGGCAGCGGACAGCGGTTGTTTTATCAGAGGCACACGAGGGTTATGGCACCAGATCCTGTCTGCATAGAGGGAGGGAGTGTGCATAACCATCTGAACTACGGGGTAGCAGAAAATGTTCCAAGTCCAACCCTGCTAGATGGGAACGGACTCGTAGTGGCTTAGTGGTGATGCTCCTGGCGGGAACTTTGAGAAGAGGTTGCTCTTCTATTTGTGATCTCCGCCCAAGCAGTTACGTATGACCTTTGTTGCAAACCCGACCTCTCGGGAGACGAAGGATCGGATCATCGAAGCGTATAGCGTTGAGGACGCTCAGACTACGCTGACGGAGTCCCTCGAATGCGTGAGAAGTGGCGGATGGGAACGGATAGTGGTTGGTGGCGCCTATATGAATGGTGTCCTTTACCGAAAGCAGTCCTCTAGGGAGTGGTTAGCAATTTCACTTTTAACAAAACCGCTGCCGGAGCGGATCCGGAAGTTCTTACGCTGGAGGAGCCGCAAAACTCTGGGAGATAGAGTGGCCTTCTCTATCTAGGGAGTTCGTGGGAATCCAGGCTGATGCATTTCAACCAGCTTGGGTAGCCCTTCACGCGCGGCATACGGTCTGATGCTCAAAGCAGTCTCGACCACTTGGAATGAGCAAGCGGGGAATGAGGTTCGTCTTGACCCCTCGGGGATGGGACAGCTTCTACGCCAACGCTTGCGGCTGTAACACACATTCAGTCGTGAGCGGAGGTGCGTCATGTCTCATCTTGAAAATCAAAACGTCCGGTAAGGCCATGAGCCTGGTACAGACGCTAAAGAACCTCATTGACCTCATTACACCGAGTATTTGGGAACGCCCTGTATACAACGGTTGGACCCCTCGTCACATTTCGAGTACGAAAGACCCTTTGAAAAAAAAGAAAAAAAAACTCCCTCTCAGCAGACGGAAAATGATGAAAATAACAAGCCTCTATATTGGCCAATGCCAATTTAATTAACATAATTAACACGTTAAAAAATGGTAAAAGAGACAGAAACGCGCCAACTCTGTCAAAAGATGCAGAGACATTAACTGTGAATGACATTAGAGTATAAGGATATAAGCGAAGAGGCACCCCAGATGGTTACATTAAAAAAATTCATGCTTAACCCGTACTGGGTCACTTATTGGGTTCGTTTTCGACGAGTTCCTCACTGAAGAAGGCGCAATGCCGAAACATGTTTGAGTAGTTCAATAAACCCGCGAGTGAAGACGGACCCAATAAGTGACCCAGTGCCGGTTCACATGAGTTCACTAACTCGCACTTTGCGAGTGGATAGTGCACTTTCTCGAGTTCGAAAAAGAATAACAAACCAGCGATCCTGGAAGAGACAAAAAAAACTATTTCAGCCGAGAATCGTAAAATTCGCATAAAAGTCATTGAAAATGTTCCTAGCGTTACCTCTTATCCATAAATCCATAGCGGGATAACTTACCGGTTCTTATTTGCATTTAAGAGAGAAATAATTTACAGATATTATAAATCTAGAATCAATATAATACGTTTTGATCTCTCCATAAAGGAAGCGTGAAATAATTAAAATCCTGCTGCACCTTCGACCCAAGTCTTACCCCAACATACGTGAACTGATCTTTCTCAATGAAACGTTTCCAATAGACGGAAATTCTCACAATTAAGGCACCGTTAACCAGTGTTTAATCTTCTAAAAGAAGGAAAATTCTGTTTTAATGACTTTTAAATATGAATTATTCTGTATTCCTTCGGCTAACTACAGTGTATTTTTTTTCTACGGGCCAGTCAGAATGTTATTTTCTCCACCCACTATCAATTTCAACCGAATTGTTTAAAAGAAAAACTTCAACGTTCAAAAATAAACACGAAAGAATTTGTTCAAGTCCGTTAAGCCTTAAAAACAAAATACTTCGGGTCAGTAAGCCATTCGGCCCTAAAGACTTAATAAGAATTCTTTCAGAAAGTTGAAATAGAATAATGGTCTTGTTCTAGCCTAGATAAGCGCTCCTTCACCCCCGGGGCAACTCTCAAACAACGAGTTTGGTTTTATTTTTTTCGATTTGTACACGTTAATGTAGTACCTGCCTTTTTCTCTTACATAATAAACAACCTGACCGGTAATTATTGTTTCTAAGATCCGTTGCTGGTGGTCCGACGCTGACAAGTGAAAGCAGAATACAATAAAATGATTTTTTTTTAATTAACTTTTACGATTTCCTTCTATATTTGGACCGGATTGTAATGAGCTCTAAATAGAATATACGACATTTATTTTTAATGAAATTCTCCTTTTAAAGAAACTGTTAACATTATAATAAGCAAAAGTGTAATTTAATACTAGGCATAATTACATTTATGATATTAAATTTATTATATAATAATTTTTATATAAGGTACACTCATCTTTCTTACTACTACAAAAGTCTGACACCACTCCTACCCACTTCTTATAACTTAATCCTGAAACCTATTTAGCTGGTCGCTACTTCAAAGTGAGATGATGAAGAAAGCACTAGGCCATTAGATGGTCCGTTCGAACCTGTATACCATTCTTATACATCCCAACACATATGGATGGTACATTATGATACTTTTGTGTCCTAACCCATCCAAGCAACCTTCCAAATCCAAGAACAACTTGTCAATATCAAAGCCTGGCGCATCATATGGAGGACATGACTGACTAAGGGAAAATGTTCATTTTCATTACCAAAAAAACAGTCTTTCATTTTAATGAAAATCAAAAACAAGGAACTACCAACATCTACACAGTATAAGAGGTTCTGGAATCATATTTTGAACGTTGCTTCACAGTGAGATGTTTGTGGCATAACGTTTCATGAACCCATGGGCATACGGGGCTACTGTAGGGTGCAATCAAACCTGACCATTAGACCAATATAAGCCGGCGTCTCACATGGGAGCATTCTTGGTCCCGTCCTTTATACTATTTACAATACTGCCTTTCCAGTACATGTACTACTGGGATGAAACCACAATTTGCCTTCTAATCCGAACCTTATTCGAACAACCACATCACACCTTGAGTTTATTTACGGATGGTGCAAATGAGAAAAATGAATCTTGGCTGGAACAAATGCACCCAAATTACTTTTTACAAAGGGTAAAAACTAGACAGTAGATTAACATTCATCCCCACACGGGACTCAAGTGAAGGACTAAAAGACTCACCATTTACAATAACCTCAACATTCCCTTCGTTCCAATTTGATTCTGAATTTCATTCTATTTATTTCTTCCCACCTCAACCCTTCTGCCTACTATCTACCACCCTTAAACATACTATTGGACAACTACGAAACCGACCGAAATCAGACACTGTACAAAACGTTTCATCAACCTAAGGACATACGGAGTGAAACTATGGGCTACCACCAAGCCAAATTTGTCCAAGCTGTTTAACCACGTGTCTAATCTAGCTATCCCACTTATTCTTCAAGTTTCACTCCTCTTTCAGCCCATCCAAGCCCTTCTCTCTTCCTCCCATCCCGAGAACCCTCCACTTCTCATCAGACGACGTTGACCGCAAGACATCCTCGCCCTTAATCTGATAACAAATTCAGTGCCAACCACGTCTCCTCCTCGTGCAGTGCTGGCATTATTTGTCAGCATTTTTTTAAATTAATTTTAAAGTCACTAAAATATTGTAATATAAAAAAGTGTTGGTATGGTATGGTGGAAAAGGATACTAGGAAGCGGGGTTTGTATTCCCCAGGCACTGCAGCCTTCTGGCTTATTGTACCTTCCTAGGTCCTTAGTTCAATCAATAGACTCAATCCTTCTTCTTGCAATTTGATTTCCTAAGTTTTTTCCGTACGTTAGGTTAAATCTCCATTGAGCTGTTGCTTCGCATTCGAAGATGATATGAGTGGCTGTTTCCTCCTCCTCATTACATAATCTACAAATGGGATCATCGCTGTATATACCCATGTTGTGTAGATGTTTTCTCAGATACCAGTGACCGATTAGTAGTCCTACCACTCCTCTGAGTTTGGCCATCTCCAATTGCAGCAGTGTTTTTGCCAGTCTCGGTGAGGGTTTTTCATCATAAGTTTACTATGTCTAGCACCGCTAGAGTTTATCCACTTCTCCTTATGTTTTGCTTGGATCCATTCTGCGATGGAGGATTCTATATTTGTTTTTGTTATCCCTAGAATATGTTCGGGGCCTATGTATGGTCTTGCAGATCCTCCTCTGGCAAGTCTGTCTGCTTTCTCGTTACCCAAAATTCCCCTGTGCCCTGGCACCCAAGATATCATCAGGTTGTTGTGCTTCCCCAGGTTTTGGAGATTTTGAATGCATTCACTGACTAATTTTGCTGTGATTCTTTTACATGCTAATGCTTTAATAGCTGCTTGGCTGTCTGATCTTATGAGGATTTTTTTGTCAGTGTAACCTCTTTTAAGATTTTCCCGGGCACAAGCATTGATGGCATGCATTCCCGCTTGAAAGACCGAAGTGTATTGCCCTAATGAGTTTGACTGTTTTGGGCTTGTACAGAAAACGCCTGATCCGGTTCCTTCATTTGTTTTGGAGCCATCTGTGTACCATATCATTGTATCTGATGCTCTCCTGTGTTCTTACTCCTTTATAGTCCGTTGAGACTTATAGGAAGTTGTGAAGATTGTTTCATCATGTAGTCAGCCCCATTTCTAATAATGGATGTCTGATTTTGTTGATTATGGTTGTATGCCCGAATTGTTTAGTTCCTTTCCAGCTTAATTGTTTCTGGAGCCTAAATGAGCTTTTCCTAGCCTCTCCTTGTATGAATATTTCCAGTGGAGGTAGGTTTAGCAAAGTTTCTAATGCCTTTGTAGGGGTTGTTCTTATCGCCCCTGTGATACATAGGTTTGCTAGTCTTTGTATGCTGCCTAATGTTTGGGTAGCTACCTTTTTTTTAGCTTTGTTCCACCAGATTAATGGTCCATAGGTTATTCTGGGTCTTATTACTGCCGTGTATAGACAATAGGCCATTTTCGGTTTTAGTCCCCAAGATTTGCCTAAGGTCCTTCTTATGGTCATTAGCGATATTTTACCCTTTGCTATACTATGTTGCAGGTGAGGATTCAAGGTTATTCCTAGATATTTGACCTCATTTTTTAATAGCAGCATTTCGTTATAGAAGCGTAATCCTTATATTTCTATAATTCTTTTCTTGGTGAAAGCAATTAAGGTTTTTGAGGTGTTTACTTTAAGTCCCCGTTTTAAACACCATTGTTCCACCAGGTTTAGTGCTTTTTGGGTGAGCTCTTTTAATGTTGAATCGAATTTTCCCCTGACTAGTATGACAATGTCATCTGCATAGCCTTGGGTGTAAAAAAAACGTGTTGGTAAATAGTTGATCTAAAATTGTGTCAAATTTGAAACTGATTCATTATGTAGTTTCAGAGTGAAAAATTCTCAAACCTTAGACATTAATTGCCGCACTTGTCACGTAGTACATAAAATCAGCCCTTATACAGCAAAACAATAACAATTAGCGATGATTAAGGTAAAGTGCAAATACGCATATAAATAAGTATAGCTGATTTAAGAAAAATTAATAGGATAATATTTCCAAAGAGTACAAATTTTCTAGAATCTTCTAATCTCGAGGAAGGATCCTTCATAATAGAGGCCCGTGAGAAGGTAAGCGGCTTAAAACCGCAATAGAATTAAGTTCAGGGAATAATTCAGGAATTTTTAATTCCATTGTGGGACTGCTGTTGGGAAGGAGGGGTTTTTAAATTATTTTCCCGCTCCCTACTCGCCCTCCGCGGAGAGAGAGAGAGAAAGAGAGATAGACACAGAGAGAGTAAGAGAGAGAGAGGGGGGGGGGCATCGAGTTGCGGCTGAAGAAGAATCAACACCCATTGTTGAAAACTAAGCTCTTTTCCTTTTAAGATAGCCTCCTTATAACTCGGGGGGAAATGGGACTTCTCACTTTCTTAAACAGTTTTCCCCTCAGTGACACGTGTCAAAAAATACGAGACCGATGTCAGCCCGTTTGGGATAAAGCCTTCCAATTAAAATTCCAAAAGACCAAATTCAAATCTGATCGTTCGTTGTGCATTTAAATATTGAAAGAGATCTACACAATAACAAGCATGAGCTAGGCGAAGTCCATAAAGTTGAATTTTATTCGTCATTTTACGTCGTCTTCCTTTATAAGAAATATATAAAAAATGTTAAAACCATGATTTTGGTATATGAAAATGTTCCCAAATTTAGCATTGATGTTATAATGTAAAAGATCGTAATGTTACATATGGTACGATTTAAAGAGCTATTTTAGCTTAGTAGATAAAATCCGTGAAAGCATTCTGATGTTGACAAGTTTTTTGAAGCATAAATTGCAAGAAAATCCATTTTTGACAACCAGTATGCTAGAAGGGAAGTTCGATTTTTCCCGCAAAACCGTAGATCACACGGTAGGTTCGTCCGAAAGTGGCAGGAAAACAAACAATACTCATGAAAATGTTATTATCTGAAGAAATTTGAGAACATGCATTTAGAACTTTTAGAAAGTAGTACTAAAAGTACACTTGCAAAAGAAATGCTGTATTTTCTGATGGAACATGTGCAGCCCCTTGCATTTTGAACTCTTTGCAAGTAGTACCAAAAATTCAATTGCACAAGAAATGCTGTATTTTCTGATGGAACATGTGCAACCCCTTGCATTGAGAACTCTTAGCAACTAGTACCAAAAGTACAATTGCACAAAAAAATGCTGTATTTTCTGATGGAACATGGGTAGTTTTTTGCATTTTGAGAACTTGGCAGTAGTTTAACAATTAAATTATGTAAACTGTTGTGATCTGAATGAACATGTGCGGTCCTTTGCATTTTGAGCGCTTAGTGAGTAGTAACAAAACAACAATAGTACAAAAAATGCTAACTTTTCTGAACATTTGCGATCCCTTATGTTTCGAGAACTTGACTAATGGTGTAAAACAATTAAATCACGTAAAATGCTGCTATCTAGAAGAGCATATATTGTCCTTGCAGTTTGACCAAATGACTAGCAGTTAAAAAAATCACGTAAACTGCTGTATTTTCTGATGTTTTCTGATAGAACATGTTCTGACCAGCAATTTCAAAATAACTAAATCACGTGAAATGTCTGCAGTGAGATATGTGCAACCCTTGCATATGGATAAAAGAAATATACTTAGAAATACAGTCGTGAGGTCTGTGCAGTTATCTGCATTTTCAGGTTTTACCATCAGGTTGGACAGTTAATTATTGTGAGTAAATTTGGTATAATTCCAGACACTGAATTGAGAAATTTTAACTTACATGCCATATGACTTAAAAATCTTCCATTTATTTATTTAGTATTAACTGATAATGAGTATACATAAATGAAAACAAATTGGCCAAAAACCTTCCCTGTAAAATGGCTAAAAATTATTTAAAAACAGAAACACAATCATTTTTATTATAGGTTTTTTGTTTTTTCTACAATGATAATGACATCAACAAACCTTTAAAAAAACAACTTAATATATTGATTCTCAACTTAATCCCGTACTTAGTTTAGACGTCAATAGTCAGAAAATCGACAGGTCGTGACTGAGCTCGAGTGTATCAATCGTTTTGAAATCTGCCGAACATTACCATAAAATTTACATCTTTTTCTAAATAAAGGAAAGATTTCGTTGTTGTGTGTGTAAAAGTAGTAAGATGCTTCCCGAATGGTACTATGACCTGATGCTTAATGGCAGGTGATTTACCGCAGAGTTGTTAGTCCCACCTCGTTTCCGTAATCGTTAGCCCCGAGGGGAATTGTCTATACGTTATAAAAATAATTCCATGTTGGCGAAACAGGTAAATTGTAAATTTGCAGGTGGTTTATTTGTAAAATAGTTTTTAAATAATCCATCTTTTATTTATGACTGTTATATTCAACGGCTACGATTTTAATGTTAACATCGGAAAAAAGTGGACAATAGAGGCTCTACCTTTATTCCAACATTGCCTTGAAAAAGAATGAAAACCATTTGAAACGTTAGCAAATTAAAGAATTGAGCACTACGCTTGTTTTCTGTATGACTGCACATCCCACAACCCAAGATCGTTAAATAACCCATGTTAATTTTATTGAGGTTGGGGGAAGTTGTGTTCCCTTAAGGATTTTAAAAATTCTTTCCTCTGCTGCGACCTAGATAGATCTATTTCGGAACCCCTATAAATTATAATCATATATTGAAAAGTGTACTTTTTCCTATAAGACTAAGCACTTTCCTCGCACCTTTGGTGCATCCGATTTGGCGTGAAATTGGCTTACAGAAGTGGCTGTACTGCAACCTGGCTAACGATTCACATTCACAAAGGATATGTGCCGATGTTTCCGGTTCCTCCTGATAGACTCGACAAGTTCTGTCTCTGGTCTGCCCATCTTATTAAGATGATAGTTGAGAGCGCAGTAGTCCGTATAGGTATGATTTTTCTCATATCCTACCTGCTGAAAGAGAGGAGTTCCTCCACCTTCCGTTTTGAGGCTTGCCTCATGACTGGTGCGTTTGTCCAGTGCTGGCGTTTTTCTTTCTCAATCCATTTTTCCAGTTCCAACTTAAGTCCACTCTCTGGTGCAATCATTTGTGGTTCTCGATCCATGGCCCCCTTTTTTGGCTAGTTGGTCAGCCTGTTCATTTCCTTCTGTAGCTTCATGACCGGGAAGGGTCCTTTAAGGTAATCTCGTTTTGTTTTCACAGAGTCATTAGGCAATTTAGGCATTCCCATACAAGTTTGGAGTCTGTAACATTTATTCAGCCTGGCTGTGCGTGAGTATGTAAATCCGTAATAGTGTATTGCATGGACTTCAGCTTGAAAAATCATTGGGGTTAGTACAAGGGGCTTTCCAAGAGTATAGCTAGTCCCTTTTACCTCAACACCTACCCCATGTTTCAACTTTAATCCATCTGTGTACCCTTCCTGAAACATGGGGTTATCGTTCTTTCAGAAGTTCTATTATCTTTGCCCACATGGAAGGGTATGGTCAAAGTTGAGTTTTTCTCTCACTTTGCCAGTTACCATGTTAATTAGAGCTAACCTTAATCCAAGATGTTACCGGTTCAACGACGTTTTAGAATTTTATATAAACGGCGACTTTTATTAAAAAACAGGGGAGGTTTGAATAATTAGGATAAATTGATATGAAGTCACTTAGTTTGAATTGATTAGATAAATTGATTAACCGATACAGATTACTAGTTGATGTTTTAAATATTTATGAGAAACGGGGATATTATTTTGACACCAAATCGAACCACTCGGCCGAGTAGGGCAACGGTACATCTCGGAAGCATTTCACGTCGGCGCGGGCGGCGCAAATCTTAAAAAGGAGCAAATTAAAATTTTATAAACCCATGGAATTAATTCGTGGGAATTTGCATACGAAGAGGATTTTGCATATATGGCAACTAGGTCCGTTAGATCGCCGCGCTTTAATTGGCGAGAGGTTGGACGGCTGGCGCATATTTTGGACAATAAATTGCGCCGCGGTACCAAAAGAAATTCGACCTTCTTTAAAAATTCCGGCAAATTTTGTAACTAATTTATAAATCAAATGTTTGCTGTTTTTTAAATACGGCATTTTCCGTATAGGTCAGATGATACCTAGTAAAAAATGAGCCTATACCATACCAGCAAAAGGAGAATAAAAAAGGCTAGATATCCAAATTTGATTTCTTTAAAATTAAGAGAGAAAACCCCCAATTATAATACGAATAATTAAAGAGAGGGCCCGCGATGGCCGAGTTGTTATGGTGTCCGACTCGTATTTACCAAGCTAGCCGGTCTTGGGTTCGAATCCCGGCAAAGCCCGTAGTTTTTTAATTGCTAATAATAAGAAAAATCTGTTGTAAGGAGGTCTGAGCCTTCCGTCCTTAAGCCCTCCTACACAACAGGAATTACTTTACTTAGAAGAAATCTTCAAGATAAGAGTTTCTGGATTTGAAGATTTATTTTGGCTATTGTGTTGTATCATGTAGCAAACTTGTAACATGACGGTGTTACATGTTGAAGAAAAGGAATATTCAGGTGCGTATGGGTAATTTCGTTGAACACATAAAATGTAGCATCAAAAAATTATACACTGGGCAGGTTGGTCCATATGATCTTCACTGAGGTGTTAAAAAGTAGCCTTTTATTTGTGATAAATAATTTGGACCGTGTATCGAGAAGTTTAGTCTTGAGTGAGGATTCAAGTCAAATAGTTTGTATACAGTCCTAAGTACATTGTTCGCATTTGAAATGGGATATTAAATGTAAAGTGCAGTAGAGATGTTTTTGAAAGAGTGAAGGTTACGGGAAGATTTTTCTAAGTTCAATTACAATCTTTTCTTTTCACACCAGGACATTTGAAACAAGTGACTATCACTGTTTTGACGAGATCAAAAACCAAAAAGCTAAATACATGGATGTGGTATAATTAACCAAGGCACAGTTTTTCAATCAATTCGAAACATTTTCCGACGTACAATGGATATGAGCTTTTTAAAGTTTAGTCTTCTGTAAAATCGTCAACATGTGCCCAAACCGTACACCAAAAAACAATTGATTTGACGTAGATTGACTAGTTTAATCCAATTTTCTTTTTCGCCAGATGGAAAAAGCATAACTGCCAGTAACTAACATGGTGCCCAGCTGTGCCCAGAGAAAGTTACTCTGAAGGACTCCACCAAGTATACGGTTGTTTAGGGATGTTGTTGATCTTTCAAAGGCTTGAAAGTTAATACTTACACCGAGTAGGTAATGAAAGATATTTGGTAAAGGGAAGGCGAGATAAAACAGCAAGCCCGGGTGGAAACTGACCGAAAGCCGGGTCATATCAAGAAAGGCCGCGGCACCCAACTCAAGAGAGGTATAAATAGGTCCATAACATAGGGCCATTTCTATGGCTGAGTGACATCTGCGAAAGCCAAATATTTTGGACGGTCACCATGGGGGGATTCGTCTTAATACAAGCTGTTCTAGGAACTTCCCTAGAATAAGAAACAGACTTATTGGACCAGTAGGAAATTGGAGGATGTGTTGGTTTTTTGAGTTTGAGAAACGGACGAGTGAGAATTTCCAAAGCTCAACTGATTTTACAAGATCTCAGTCGTGAGTAGTGCATAATTCTACTTGATGTAGTAAGTATATCAAATTTGCTGTCAGGTTTTCTTAAAATAGACTTAACCTTATCAACCCTTAAGATCTCAAGCATTATAAAACAATTAAAAAGACATGTGTTAACATTTTGCCCACATTTTGAGTTCTTCCGTTCCTACAAATTACCAGCGAGGGTAGGCGGACCAAGATATATTTTTTCTCTTACGCTCTAACCATGAATATACCAGGTGATAAATCAGTATTTATTAGTTAAGATTTACTTCAAAGACCTAAGAAACGCCAAGGATGTTATTATATACGCGGTCCCCTATGGCAGAACGGCCGTAACATAAATTACACCTCCACGTAATATTTAACTGTTGTTAATTAAAAGTGGAATTGCTTTGAAAAGCTCTCTTTCCATGAACTCCACTCGTTATTATATCCGGCCCGTGAACTGGGCCGATGGTGGCGGACATATCGCGTCAATTATCCCCTAACCAGAAATGAAGCTCATCAACAGCTGGGTCGTGAAGAAGCGGCTGGACTTGAAAAATTTATTTTTTTTCCCCCGGCCGGGGCGTACCATTATTTAACTACGGGGAAGGCGAAAGAAGTGAGAAAAAAACGAAGAAACGGGCGCGGATAGAAATAGTCATTTCTGGGCTTAATTATATTCGCGGGTTTCGTGCGAATCCGATTCACCGTTTTAACTGTCGTCGAGACGTTAACGCGACGGTTGTTTGCCTCGGCGAGGAACAAAGCTGAACTGGTTAATTAAGCAGTAATAGATTCAGTTACACGTACCGTACGTAATGCGCTGACGCAACCTTACACTTTTTATCTGGAATGACAGACAAAACTAGCGAGAACAAGCGGACCGCAAAACTACGAAACTACAGGTCCATCACACTACAGACCTCAAGAAGACATTTTCCAATTTTTCATTCCTAAAGTTACTCAAACTAATAAAAGCCGGTTGAGAGAAGATCAATTGAATCTCCATTTCTTGGTCTCTTTAGCTTTAGGTAGTTCAAGTTGAAAATTGAGGGTTGTCATGGTGTAATCTTGAGACCTGCTCTATTTACGTGCGTTTTTGCCCGCAAATTTCATAAAAAATGCACTTGACACTAGTAGTCATTGTTGCACTATATCTCAAAAACAACAATCGGTTAAACTAGTCAAACTCTACCAAAATCATCACTTGTTTTTGGGTGGCGGCTTGGTTTGATATTGACGTTTATTATACTAATCCAACCATAGTGCACGGGTATGAACGCCTTTCATCATAGATGACCAAACGTTAAAAAGCCCATAGCTGTTGTACGACTGAACTAAATGTTGAGAATCAATTATGCTTTTCTGCCTCTAGCTTTATGATGTATGATGTAATCAAAACAGTGAGTAACTGCTTAAAGTTGTGCGCCTGATTTAGAAGAGTTTAGAAAGGTAAGACTCAATCAAATCTTATATTGAGCTGATAGAAACTGATTGCTTTACTTGGTCTGTCTATTCTCATTGGTTTACGTTTTGCTCATAAGCGTTTCATCACGCAATCTTCAGGGATTAGTCTTTGTGTTATTGGTTGCTATACAGGCCAATTAACGCATCTGATATGCCAATACACCGATGATAGGCATAAAATAGGCATAAAGAAATGCTCGGAAACTACAAAACTACAGTTCATCACCCTATTGACCTCAAGAAGACATCGTAATACGTTTTACTCTTTTAGAAGTTATCCAAACTTCCAAAGTAAAATCCTGTTAGGGAAAGATCCAGTTAGTAAGTTCCCGATCTTTTGAGCAGTCATTATTGAAACATGGAGGAGTACTGGTTCTCCTTGGTTGAGGGTTGTCACGGAGTAACCTTGGGACCTGATCGATTAATGCGTTTTTATTACTTACTCTATTTACCAGTAGATTTTTATTAAATTGGGTTGGTACTAAATAATTAGCAGTTATTGTTTCACCATCTGGCAAAAAGAACATAAGATTTAACTCCATATAATTATCTCTTTTTGGGGTGTAGGTTTGGTTTGGGTATATGATGACTTTACCACCCTTATCTAAACACTACCCCTACCTACTCAGGTCATCTAAACCAACATTTTTTTTTGTTTTCGATAGGGCATACGGTGACGTTTATCACGGTTATCCGACCACTACCCATACCTCAGACTATCGCAACACATTTTTATAACAAATGACTCAACAATGCAACAGCTCATATCTGTAATGCGACGAAAGGAAAAATGCAACCATGTTTACCAACCAGCTCTATTGCAGCATTGTGCTATTTCCAGGACACTTTTCGTTGTCCAACGTCTTCTTTAGCTTAATGCTTTCTTTGTTGAATTGGCCACTTTACCGAGTCAGTCTATTCTCACTGGTGTGAACAGTCCCTCATGATGATGGCGTCTTATCCGACCTGCCACCGAGGTTGAGCTCCGGGAATTAACAACAGCTAGGACATTTCAGCCCCTAAGGTAATCAGCTGAATTCATTAACACGCTCGCTCATTCTTAAATACATAGATTACATATCGTTTACTCAGGATGGTAGAGTACTCGATATTCCTCCATCACCCTGTACATATATTATACATATAACAACATAATTGAGGGTCGATGAGGATGCTCAATATTCCGCTATCTACCCTCTCACATTACACATACACCCTAATAAATACATTCACTCTCAACACATGCTAGAGACACAAAATTATACTCTATAAAACAACCCTGTTTCCTCCAAGAATCGGAACAGGTGACCCAAATACGCGCTGCTCCAGCATAATTCTCAAATGGGGTGGCATTCCCACGCGCTCTCTATATGGAGCCAAGGAATTCTTTATTTTTCTTTCGAAATATCTTTCTCTTCTTGCCGAACACATACGCGGGTTTTCGCCCAAAAACATAGGTCCGTGTGTAAACCCCGCATGGCCTATTCTTAATCGGGAGGATCACCTTCTTCAACGAGTCAGGGCCACCTATCAATATAATATATTATACAATATATACAGAACAATTCAATATACTTGTGTATATTGTATATATTGTACAATACAATATACACAATATTGTACAGTACAATATATACAATATATACAATATTGTACATTTATACAACATACTATACGCGAGAGCTTCTCTGCCGACCCACCGACGCTGTTGTTGCAATGTAATGTACGTCAGAATTTATAAGGAAAAATTGATTGTAGACTTATTTAACTAAGAGAAAATTAGTTGATTCAATCATTAAGCAATTTGTAACCAAATATAGTTCACACAGTGAAGAGAGGTGAGGTAATTAATATTTCGTGGTTCTAGTTTTCGTCCGATCGTTCATCGTGGAAAGCCGGTTATTAAAAGGGACGTTCTTCTCCCAGGACCGGATTGAAAAAGAAAAAATGACGATCGGAATCGAGAAGATATTTCAGCTATTTAGAAATTGATTAGCATATAATCTGTACGTCAGTGGCTCATTAATAATTGTCGCGCTTCAGTCAGGAGAATCTGGAAGCGTTAAACGCGATAGTCACCAGTCAGTATAAATCTTATAGATTATAGGATGTAAGTGTTAGAAGAGAACTTTTCTGCTTTGATTTTTAATCTTTTTTGACTTGATAACGCCATTGAAGCTCACGTGGATATCTTGTTACACAAGTTACAATAATCGTTACCACTTGTTCAGCTGTAACAATGCAGGCAGAAAAAAATAAAAGTGAGTTGGATAGGAACGTTAAGATTTTTTTCTGTCGAATCGTGTTCGTTTCCCGATTATCGACAATTAATGGTTACGATTGAGCTGCCGATTGGTAGAAACCAGTTCGAAGAAGAACCGGCTGTCAGACCAAATACCTATGCAAATCCCATTTTCTATTTCATCCCCGAATAGTTTTCCTGAATACGACGAGTTGGGCCGTAAATCTTTCTTTTTATGTTTTAAAGGAACGACTACAGAAGAAACGCATATAAACAGCGGTGGAAGGTCAAAACGTGAATTTTAAAATACCTACAAAGAACAACTAAGATTATAAATACCAATTAAAATAATAATAATTTTTGTAGTTATATTTTTCATGAAGGTATGAAGGACGATGAACCGTTTCCGATCACCTTGGTAACTGTTGTTTTGTTACGTTATGACATCTTCGTTGGTCGGTCTCTGTTTGGTCAATCTTCCAGGCGTTTTGAACACTCCAAAAGCTACCTGAATGTGTCTAAACAAAGTAAACCCGCGTCATCATTGAAGGTGGCGTGAATCGCTTATGAGCGAAACGAAAACCAGTGAAAGTAGACAAGTGATGAGTGTCTAACAGTTGAACGATTTGGTTGTCTCACTTTTTCGAAACTAATCTGAAATAAGATAGTCACTTGACTACCACTTTTTGAGAATGTCAAAACCCAAAAAGCTACAGACTAAGGTGTGGTATGAATTAATCAACTCGCTTAATCGATTGGAAAATTTTTGCTCCGATCGTGCAACAGCTATGATAACCCGTGGATATCTGGACAGTGTTGGATTTTGGTGATAAAGGTCAGCATATGCCTAAACCAAGCCTACACCCAAAAACTAGTCATATGTGGAGTATGATCATCATTCTTTTTTGTCAGATAGTGAAATCATAACTGCCAGTTACTGCCAAGAGTTCCTGCATACTTTTTTTTTATGAAACATTGTGAGCGAAAACCTTCTCCGTTAAACCAAGAAGAACCAAGACTTTCAATGTTGACATCAAACAGTTAAAACGGATCAGAAAATGTCCATACGGACGTTTTTAAAGAATGACAAAAATAAGATTTTCACTTGAGGTCTGTTGGTTGATTAACCTTCACTTTTGTCATTTCCGAGCATTTCGGTCTGCCTGTACTCAGTGCTTTGGCATGCCAGATGCGATGGTCGACCTCCATAACAATAAATAACATAAAAACCAACCACTGAAGATAGCGAGAAGCCGAGAAGCATCTGTCACGCCAAAATCTGCTCAATTATACCTTTAGCTGATTCTTTTCATGTATTCACCTAATTTCGATAATTTTGGTATGCAAGTGCATGACCCACAGTGACACTTTTACTGTTGGACAATATGCCTCAATTCAATACTTTAATCATCTCTCGGAACGTCAATTTTGGGTTGATTAAATGGGGTACTGCCATTTAAGGAACATATCGACTACATCATAATTAAGGCGACATGAGCTTTGATGGTGTGCAGAAGAATAGGAAAAAAACTGGGGATGCAGACCGGAAACCCTGCTTTGGATGTACACCATGACGGTAAGACCACAGATAATGAGGACAGCACATAGAAAAAGATTATTAGTATTATTAAAGAGAAACCTCCAACAGGAATAAACTAAAATGGAGAGATAGCAACAACATAATGAATGACCATCCAATACTCATGTCTTCAAGAGACGACATGAACAGGATGTTTGAATTTAATCAAAACTTCAAAGCACTAATCTCAAACATCATTAGTTCAAAGATGGTTGAACTTCAAAACCAAACTAAACATATGAGGTATGCAGAACTAAGTCATCCTCTGCTGGGTCCTAGGACATGTGGGAGTAGAAGGTAACGAGAAAGCGGACACCCTTGCAAGAAAAGGATCTGCTGATAGGACCCGATCTCTTCTGTGGCATAGGAACCCACACTATCAATGAGTACCTCAGACAGAAGGATAAAAAGAAAATGACGCTCAATGGAACTCATTCATTGGACACAAACAATCCAATAACCTCCTAACAAATTTTGGAAAGAAAGAAGTAATAGAATGTATCAAGGGAAGTAGGAAAAACTGGAGGATTCTTAACAGGACCCTGCAACTAAACGGACATTTAAAGAAGATTGGCATAACCCAACACGGCACGTGCAGATACTGCAAAGAAGCAGAAGGAATACCAACACACCTATTAACAAACTGTAGCGCTACACTTGCCCTCAGGAGGAAGTGCTTTGGGTCGTACAATGTAACCATAGAAGAAATTCAACCACTGAAATCCAACTAATTAAATTCTTCGAACTAGGACTCACCGGTGTGCTACAGGCTAAGGAGGATACAACAGCTCTTAAAAAGCGTAGTATGATGCACCCGACTAATACATCTATATCTACATGGGGACTTAATTTCTTAGACATTTTCACCAAATAAAATAAACTTTTTGTTTTAGTATTTGTTGATTGTTTTTAAAATACGACTTGTTCTATGTTCAGAGGATCCGG
The DNA here is from genome assembly GCF_000648675.2 of Cimex lectularius. Taxonomy (NCBI): domain Eukaryota; kingdom Metazoa; phylum Arthropoda; class Insecta; order Hemiptera; family Cimicidae; genus Cimex; species Cimex lectularius. The sequence continues at coordinate 3,517,980 of NW_019392813.1, forward strand.
TTACGGCAGTGTTGCATGAATGAATAAACATTGTAGGCTTTATAAAATCTTATGTAAAACGGTTTTAATCAAATTTGTGTGTTCCTACATGAAATACGACCCTGAAGCGATACCGCTGTAATTCCGGGTGGGTCCGAGGTGCCTGAATGATAAATGAGGGGGTTCTCGCTATAAATTATTATAACCTCAGGTATAATTGAGTCACAATTACACCGAAGTCTTCCGACCGTGGTCTTTTGTGTCGGGCCGGGATGACACACGTGGGAAGTCGTGATTTTAAAAATACCATCGGGATTAGTATTTCCTTTTGTTAAATTTGCATCGCCTAGGTTCAGGGGTCAAGCCACTTACTCAACCTGCAAGGTCCTTCTAAACAGGAAATCAACCTGGTGAGAATTTTATCTCCCTTGCTCGACAAGAGGTCGCAGTCGGTCAATGGCGATTTTTTTAATAAAAACATCAGTAAGACATACTTGTCAATGAAATTGGTGAATATCAAAACGTTCACTCCAGTGCCGTAGCCCCTCTCCAACAAATTTAACATTTTGGCCATTCCTAAACTGGTAAATTTGGATTTTAGCCAACACCTCGCTGGCTTAAATTAACAGTTAACTCCCGTAGTTAAATTACCGAAATAATCTTCCTTTAAATGGGGCTGTTCCAGCCTGGTCTGCATTATTCAAATTTAACCGCAAAGCCTCCTGATTCAATTAGAACCATTAAACACAATATATTTAAATGCAGATTGTTTTTGAAACCCCTAGCCCATCTCACTAAATTGGTGCGGTGCAACTAACCTACTGGTCTGTAACAAGGCGTAAACCCTATATTTTATACGAAAAAGCATCAGGTGTTTCATGTGAAAAACCTACCAAGAATGCAAAAATTTAATAAGTTGCTGTTTTTTTAAGACTACGGTGTTACACTTTGATTCATACTCCCCCAGAAGATGAATAAGTTTTAAACAACTTTTGACTTTGAAGGTTTCCAATACAGGGTGAGATATTCAATCAGCCCAAATAAAAAACATGTAGTCCTTCAATCGACAAAAACCCAAAAAAGCCACCTAGTTTGGAAAATCTGATAAGTTTATTTTTAGATCACAGCTATTTGTAAATCATTTTTAATTATCTGGTAACAGACAAGGCTTCTTTACTACAGCTACCGAACCATATCCTTTGATGCAGCATAAACATCATAGCAGCTGGCATTTCTCCTAAAAATCCGACTATGTTCCCCAAGTACACTAAAACCAGCAAAGGACTAGATGGCGTTGGTGAAACGTTGCCATCGCAAAAATGGACACAACAGTCATTAAAATACAAATTGACCGAGGGTTGCTCAAATTCATCCCAAATTTCTAGGGATTTTAAATGCACTACAACAGCTGACTACTGTGAAAAGACACCAGGAAAAAAGGGCCATAATAGCAGATATCCGGGTATCTCTTGACGCTCTGTAAAAAGCCAATATTCCTCCCAGAAAGCTACAGCAGAAGGGTTTGAGCGAACCACGGACAGAAGCATACATCCCAACTGTCTTTGATTAGAAAAAGGCAGATTAGAGTACATGATTCCACGGAAGCAACATATCCTACCTTCACAGACTTGACAACATTCCACCGGCTCTTCCTCGTCTAATAATATTACCCTTTTAAACAGAAAGGACTTCAGGTTTGCGAATTACCAATGAGACACTGCAAATCTGAATAGTAAATCGATGACGGGTCTGGATGAACTGCAAACTTCTCTGATGAGGAATGAGTGGTTTAAATTGCTGAGTTCTGGCTGATCTGTTAGTTATTTCCGTCGCTCAGGGAGAATTTTCTGACGCTTTTAACCGATTATCCCATCCATGAAAAAGTATATCGAGAATGGGACGACTGTAGACCAATATCCCATCGTACAGTATTTTCTGCATTGCACTTTTATTCAAAGCTTTTGGCCGAGTTCGTCATGATATTCATCAATAAGTTGAAGGTGTATGATGTAAAAGATAAGTACTCAAGTAGTTTAGCTCATATCTCCAGGGAAGACAATCTACAGTGGTTATTGAAGTTGGCAATGGCTCCACGTGGTCAGTTCCAAAAAACAAGGATAATATGGGAGTGTCACAAGGGAACATACTAGGTTCACTATTGTTTCTGTTGTTAAAAATCTTCCCTTTATTTTAGTGCCACCGATTCATAACTACACTGATGACTAAAACTTCGAGGTTCGAACTTCGAGAGCATGTTTAAGTATGTTTTACTTCAAGAGAAAGCTTTAAAGATTGGGTTGGGATACAGAGACAGTTGTTCTTCAATGAGCTCAGTATTATCGCTCCTGGATGTTATGACAATCAATAAATGCTATCTGCGACCACCGAGACAAGTTGAAAACTCTTCATGTCATGACCACAGAAGGCTCAAGACAAATTACTCTACCTATGCACCACACTACTATTTCTGAGCATTCTAGATTATACCAATAGCCACAATTTACAATAACTTCTGTTGAAACTTCCACATAGGCCACACTGCAACAACTTCAGGTAACCACCAGGTTCCTTCCTAAACAAATTTATCTCTCAAAACTTATCAAAGTGATGTGCCATTGGTAGTTTTCACTGGGTATTTTTGACTTTCTAGAGCATAAGATAGCATTAAATCGTTAAAAAAAACTGAATGGACATTAAGATAATAGTTTAAAACCGGAGTTGAGATATTCTAATCAGGTCTTACGCCTGGCGAGGTGTCATCAACCTTTGGGAGCTTCACGTCCCTTCGGCTATCCATCACCTGCGTGTTGTATGCTGCCAATAAACCTACTCTGTAGATCAAGCAAAATATGAAAACCTACCGTTCTTGCTATATTCAAAAATTTCAAATTTTCCTAGAGAAGGTTATGTCATGTAAACCATAAATCAATCCAACCACGGACGAATAATGAAATATCCTACGGGGTGAATCTTTATGAAACTATTTCAACAAGCTTCTGAGAACGTAAAGGTCAAATAAAATAAAAATAGAGGCTCATCCTTGAAATTATTTATGCGGACAGAGGTCGCTTGTGGAATCACCTCCGATGCCCAGGATTCGATTACCGCCGTAAATAACAGGAGGAAATTACATGCCAATTTTCATATTAAGGACGAGTGGTCTTCACTTCTCGTGCACTTGAACCGAGTGTTTACAAGAGGTCTGGAAGCTTCTTCTCACGATCAATTGTATTATCATTCTTAGGGATAAATAAAGATGAAGTAACGGGGTAATTTAATTTGACTTCGATTGCGATATCGTCGCGTCTCAGGATCTTTATTATGTAACAGGATAATTAATGAGGTGCACCGTAAGTAATTGCGGATTTGCACGCATGCCATATGCGCGACTGTGGTCATAAAGCACGAAGATTAAATATTAACGGACACCGAGATAATTTATCGACAATTATGCGATCCTAAATAACAGCTTTTACGGAACTATTCAATATTTTCACCCGTTAATCAAAAACACCTAGGATTACATCTTTTTACTATTTTCTAAAATGCCATACGGATTATGGATTGATAAGATTGATAAATGGGTCATATTAAATTATTAGGTTGCAAGGTACCATTAAATTACCATTTCTAAAATTCCAAAATCGCGTTAAAATCAACACTTCCATTAAACTGGGGGAAAGGAGATTGGAGATGATTGTCCTACAGGTTACTCTAGCAGACCTCACTGAAAAAGGTTCACAGCAGATGAAAAAATACAGACATCCTTTTAATTTATATGATGATACTTTAAAAAATTAACAAAACAGCGAGAGCAAGCGGACCAAGATGATTGGAGACGAACAATCTACCATTTTGGGTGATGGCCTTACACCAATATTTCACATAAGATGAACGTTGAGGAAACGTTTCACGAAAAATTCATTTAACAGATAAAACAAGCAAAAACACCCAGGATTGGAGACAATTAAAGCATCATCACCCAGCAGACTCAATATAATAGTTCACAACAGATGGAACAGTACAAAAATAATGGCATCCTTCTAACTCCAAAATATAAAATAACTTATGACAAGAAATAGTCCAACAACAAAACAGCGAGACTAGGAGGACTAACGAATAAACCACATGTTCCTTTCGCTGACCTCACTGAAATAGTTCACAATAGGTGAAACAGTGCAAAAATACACCCTTTATTTAACTTAACTCCAAAAATAAATGAAATTTATTCACTGTAATTAACGTCAAACAGATAAAACCAGCGAAAACAAATGGACCAAGATGATTGCAGACAATTAATTTACAGGTTCGGGTACCTCACTAAAATCACTAACGGTATAACAGTCCAAACATACAGACATTTAATTAACGTAACTTCAAAGGCAAAATATTTTGAAAAAGGTCTGACGCGAAGTTAACGCCTAACCGGTAAAACAAGCGATGACAGGCGGGCCCGGATGACCGGAGGCGTTCAATTCTAAAGGTTCATCACCTTGCAGTCCTCAAAAAACTCTTCGTAACAGTTAAACCAACACGAATATACACACATTCTTTAATTTACATAACAAAAGATAAAATATAAAATTAAACTTTGACGTGAAATTAATGTCTAACAAATAAAAACAAGCGAGGACTGGCGGACCACGATGACCGGAGGCGATCAACAGTTATGATTGCAAACCTGATAGAATTATTTTTCGACAAATAAATCACTCAAAAATACGGACATCCTTTATATAACTTAAATTCAAAGATGAAGAAAGATAAAAAGATTTTATGTGAAATTAACGTCTAACAGACAACAGCAATAATAGGCGGATCAGGATGATTAGAGAGATGATGCTGCAGGTTCTTCACCTCGCTATAATATTTTCTTACCTCTAAGTAAATAAGGATCTTTATAGTTATAGAATTTACACTAAATGTTGATCAGTACAATAAAAAAATTATATAATTATAACTAAGAAAACTTTTAAAATACAAATTGTAAAGGAAGGAAATTTCTAAACGTTACCGGCTCTCCCCTATAATAAGAATATAGTTTTATTAATCATTTTTAAAAATTCAATTATCTCGTTGATGGCTTAATTAATTTTTAATTTACAGAAGTGAGATAAAGAGTTTTTTTAGAGGGCCCGAGGTATGCCGAAGCCCATTTGCATTTCCTATTTGGGTTTTTATCGTTTTTCGTTTGTTTTCTCTTTCCACAAAGATTCCGCTTTTTTTAATGTATAATCACGTTTCTAATTGGCCTGGGAACCTGTTCCAATAGTCATAAAAGTACTCAAAACACACCAGTACATAAACATAAATTACACCAAAACCCATTTATCTCGGGGGGAAAACTAATGGAAAAGATTTCGCCGGTTTAGTTTGAAATGAGGGAAGAGAACGAGGGCAATAAAGCAAACTGGGGCTGTCTGACAATTATCTGCCTTATCTACTGGCCAAGTCCAGACACTCGGGCAAAACGTACAAGAGATTTGTAACTACTGTCATAAAACCATGGGCGTTTCTTTCGATTTTTTTCCATTTTGTACAAACGAGATGAAGTGTGTTCCAACGTGATAATATAAAATCTAGAAAAGTACGAGAAAAAGTTAAAACTTCCTCATTTTCTTTTAAAATTCTTCGGCATTCAGCTACCTATCTCGCTGTTCATTCTGGCGACGTTCTTTTTTAAACTGTCAGGATTGCTTGGCTCTATCAACGCAATGATGTCATCCAGGATGTGCCTTTCGTCGTGTTGAGAAGGCGAAAAGCCTCTGATAAAGAACAAATGAGATTGTCAGAACTGATAAAGAAAAGAACACCCACTATAAAAATATCCAATCTCTTAGACAGAAACGAGCTAAACTCAATACTGACCGAAAAATCTCGTCTATGAGAAACTGGTGGTTAGTGATAAACTGATGACGAAACGACTATAATTAATATTGAAAAAAGCTGACTACATTTGTACACACTATGTGACCGTGTGACCATATGTAGGAATGTCATTTTTGACAACTTGACTATTGAAGATGCAACTATTTAATTTTTTTTCTTTTTTTAACGTTACAGTCGAATATGCGATATATGGACTTGTACCATTGATTCCGATCATCCTGGTCCGCCCAATCTCGCTAGTTTTCTTCACGTTCATTGTACTGCCAGGGATTTGATTCGCTTATAAACTTTTTAAAAAAAAGAAATAACATTATTTAACATGGCGAAACGATTAAATACTGGCACGCAAATATTTTCTGTGTAAATACCTACTCAAAACCATTGACCAAAAAATTAAAAAAAGAGCCAGTTGATTTTTTTGATTTTTGATATTTGATATTTGCTATAAAAAATTAAAACGTATGGCTAGATAATAAACGTGAAATAATATATATTTTATAGACAAATCGTTTAATAACTTCGAATATCGTCTTAAGAATTTATTTTGAGCTGTTATATACGCATTTCTATAAAAGTTTCATATTATTAACATTACTATTTTTAAGCATTTTTAATTTCTAAATAGCAAAAATTTCAACATTAAGTGTCCGATTTCGGAACAATTTTTGAACCCTGCTTAGTATTTTACAAATTTATTAGACAATTTTCTTTAAAATTTGAAAAACATTGTTTAGTTTTTGAAAGAGGACTTGGTATTGACAAAAATGTTGAACCATATAGAATAATATTAAAAGCTTAGCTGTAAAAGATAAAAAAAATATACATACACTATAATGTCCAAGCAACTTAGCAACGTATGTTAAAATATTTTATAGCAAGAAACAAGATCGATATTCGTTTCCAGCGTCCCAAAGAGCCCCTGAATACAAATGTTTGGGAAAATATTAAAAAAATTCTTAAAATTTTCGTCTTCCAAAATCCGATTTGTTTTCGAAAATCACAAAAATTGTGACAACTCTGAAACGACTCCGCCGATTTATAAGAAATTATACAGCAGTTTATAACCCTATAAACTTCACGGAATGGTACAGACCAGGTGAATAAATCATAACCGGAAATATAAAATAAAACGTGTTGAGTGTTTTTGTTTATTTCATCCTAATCTTTCTCCTTTATAATGTCATAAAAACCAAGATTGTTGATATAGACCTAAAGAAGAAATCCTCAGCTTTCCAACGGTTATAAAAACGTAGAATTTGTATAAAATTAATTTTATAAAGCTTTGAATTTTTAAGTAGAACACCGAACATGGAAGAACAAAAAAAATTGCCCCCGGTAAGCTAATCCAGCCCAAAATGTGTATTTTTTATTGATATGAAAATTCGTACTTAAGGACTTCAAAGAGTGCAAATTCATATTTTTATAAAAAAATTGGGCTCGTGATTGGAAAATGTTTTTTGATTTTGGAAACTTTATCCATCTAATCTAATTTAATACAATGCTGATTATTATTTTTTTAGTATAGTTAAAATTCAAATCGACTGAGATATATATAATCATCTTGAAATACATGCAGAAAACCACATTTAAAAAATGTATTTAAATACTTCTTTTTTTTAATTTGTGCAAAATCCAGAGAAGTTATGGATTTTTAAGTTGAACACATTCAGCCCAAAAATATATAGTTTTTAATTGATATGAAAATTCGTACATAAAAACTTTAAAGGGTGCTTAAAACAAAACTGAATAGTTCTTCTCTAAAAAAATCCATTTTTTCTATACTTTATTTGAAGCCTTTTTTCGGTTTTTGAACCTTTATATATATCTTGTATAATTCAGTTCGATCCTACCTATTATTTTCTGATCCTACGTAGAAAAATTCACCAATGTGCACCTTGAAACTGTTGAAATACTTATATATTAATTGTTATTGAATAACAAAGGCAGAAAACTACATTTAAAAAATGTATTTAAATTACTGGTTTTCTGTTTTTTTTTTTTTTAATCTGTACAAAATCCGAAGAAGTTATACATTTTTATGTTGAACATAGGACATCGAAAAAGAAACAAAAAGTGCCTCCAACTGGCTTATTCAGCCCAAAAATATATATTTTCTTATTTCATATGAAAATTCGTACTAGAAAAGTTTGAACGTTGTTTCAAAAGAATCCGGTTTTTTTTGGGTTTTTTTAAGTTTACTTTTATTGGCATTGTCTTGATTTTTGTAACTTTTTATATTACTAACATAATTTAATACAAGCCTACTTGTTATTTTCTTATTCTAGAGAAAAAACAAATAAATACATGCACAGCAATGGCAGAAAATTTTATTTAAAAAATTTATTTAAATTACTTAATTTTTTTCTAGGTTCCTATGTCAGTATGCATGAACGTTCAGGCACGTGTCTAACATTTTTCCACCTAGTATCACCGGAAAAAGTTTCATACTTAGGTTTGTTAGACGAGGTAAGTCCACAGTTGCTGCTTAATCAAACCATAAATAAAAAATAAAAACTTTGAACTGTTGTTTGTGTCATAATTCAACGAATTTAGAAAAGAAAAGTATCAGTAAAATCCGAAATAAATTAATTTTTGAAAAATGACTTAGTCGTAGTGCTTGAAAAATCTGTTTATATTGAGCTTTCATTTTCCTTATTAAATCATTTTAAAAACTTATATGTGATGGGCAAAAACATTTGAAAAAAAAACTGCATGATCAGCTCATGAATATAAATTTTTTACATTTTGAACTATTATCTAGTTTAATTCCAGTTTGGCAATTTTATTAAATGTCAATCAAATCTTTAGGAAAACCTCTTATATTTTCAGATGTGAAAATTGTCAAATTTAAATTCTGTACTGTCAAATTTTGCGAAATGTCCTACTAAATGAACAGCAAGTATACAAATCGAGACCATCTATTTTTAGTTATATTAAAATATTNTATATGAGAGAGAGAGAGAGAGAGAGAGAGAGAGAGAGAGAGATCATAGTTGGAAAATACTACATCTAAAAAAAAAATATATGTTGGAAAAGTTAAGAAGTCTTACCTGTTGTTTTCTCAAAATGGCTTGATCTTTTTTCTCTCTTAAAAAAAGAGTTTTAAATATACGACACGAAATCACAACACTCGAACTAGCGTGTCCTCACTGGATGGTAGTCGGACTGGAATTGAGTGAGCTGGAGTCGGCAGGGCTATATTCATCTGGTGAGAGTGGGGAGCCCCTCCTCGTCTGCGCCCTCCACTTCATCCACCTCCGCCGTTTTACCCCCTATCAATCACTATCGCATTGATATCCGAAGCAGTTAACCAACCTCCAAACCTATTTGCTCGCCGCCCCCTCTTTTTGTACAAACATTTCCTCAATTGGGACGTCTTCCCTGGTTTCTTTGGGGAACGTGTCCAAGAGGGGGTGTAACACTCTATTGAAATCTAATTGGATTTTCATCAACACGGGCAGTTCGTGTTTTGCTCATTGGGTGAAACCTTGAAAGGTGGAGACCTTTTGTTTTTGTACCAAACTGTGTTATACGTGATGAATATACTGCTTGATCCTCTCCGCCCAGACTGGTCCGACCATTCGCGTTGGTTTTGCCTGTCCGACGAGTTTCAACATTTCACCATCTATAGTGCTGGTACTGTCCTTTTGTTTATATTTTTTTTCATTTTTCATGCCTTTCTTTCTTGCCACAATAAAGTGGTTGAAATCCTGGATTACCATTGTACTCACCAACAGAAAAAGGCCGAGTGAAGGGTCTACCATACCAAAAAACCACCCTCCTTCATCAAAACGTAAAAATCCACAAGAACAACCCTTTTAAAACTTAAACTAAGCTTTTTAGCTTAATTATGCAACATTATATTGAGGTCTGCGTGATGAACTTGTGTATTTATCGTCCCTGGTCATTCTGGTCCGTCCATTCTTACTGGTTTTGTCTTTCAAACGAATTTCGACGTTACAGAACCTAAAGTATTAATCAATCCACTGTTTTTATTGCCAAATCACTGTTTCAATATATTTCCTACGCTTAATTTGCTACAAGACATGTTTTTTAGCCATATTCTTTCTTTAATAATAACATTATACGATATGTTGGATATCGTCGGTCACCATGGCATCACCAATAGCATTAGGACAAGATGAGGGTGCAACCAAAACAAAATACCCTCTACTTCCTTCTGTTGTTACATAAAAATAGATAAAATCAAACTCCCACTAACTGCAAATCACTACATTTCCTGAACATCCTGGTCCGCTTATTTTCGCTGGTTTTACCTGTTAGACGGGTTTTTGGTCACTGTTTTATACATTTCTTACCAAACTACAGGTTCACCATCTCGGCCGACCTCAACATAATATTTTACTATTCAAATACCACTGGTTTTGTCGAATGTTGGTGATTTGAGCAAGGACGTCAGACGCCTGCAGCATATTGCCTTCTTCATACCGTTGGCATTGGCAATTTTAATGTACAGGGCGTCAAAAACGTACGGCATTTTGTCTTCTACAATGGTGAGTTTTCGTTCTCAAACAATTATTTACTTCTAGTTTGGTCGGTCCGGCCGATTTTTGGCCTGTCTCTTCTCGCTGTTGTGGATTGGTAAATGCGAGATTGGGCGGACCAGAATGACCTGAGACGACCTAACTACAGATTCGTAAGCCCGGCAGAACTCAACTTATACCCATTATATTCTTCTACCTTGGTCGTTTTCGTTAATTTTTGGCCTGTCTCTTCTCGCTTTTGTGGTCTGGCACAAGCCAAATTGTTTCAGACAAAACTAGCGAGATTGGGCGGGCCAAGATGACCTGAGACGACTAAACTACAGATTCGTAATCCCTGCAAACCTCAACTTATACCCATTTTAGTGTTCTAGCTTGGTCGTTTTCGTTAATTTTTGTCATACCTCCTTTCTCATTTGTGGTCTGGCAAATGCCAAATTGCTTCAGACAAAACTTGCGAGATTAGGTGGACCAGGATGTTCTGAGACAACCAAACTACAGATCCGTCATCCCTTCAAACCTAACGTACCTATTATATTCTCCTAGGTTGGTCGTTGTGTTTCTCCTCGATGCTTTGTACTGTCGGGCGTTTCGGATTTTTGCCATTAACAGCGGTGGATTAGACCCAGGTTACCTGAAGACTTCAAGAGGAAATTATAATTATTTTCTTGTAAAGACGTTGAAAGTGTACATGTTTTACAGCATAATTCCAGGGTTGTAGAAGAAGTGTTAATCTGTTTATATGTTCATTATGAAAAAGAGCGTGTAAGAAAGCGAAGAAGGCAATAGACAAGACAATTCGAGGGGATCGTCAAATCGATGGCCCATGCCTGTAATTTTTCTTAACCGCCACTGGAATCGTGTCGGGCCCAATGGGTCAGAATTGTTTGTAATTGATCAAACCAGGCATGAAAGTTGGAATTGTACGGATCGAACGCACTGGATATCCCCCGAGGGTGAAAGACGGATAGGCCGCCCTTTAGATTATACGCCGGCTACCGATTCCATCCGAAGGCCGGACTTTCCTTTCAGTATACTTTCAGGCACATATTGAAATAGGACGACGTGAGAAAAAGTCAGCATCACCGCCGTTTAACTATTTAATCGACTGTCTTATTCCATAGGCGTGTTCGTTACACTTTCTTTAGAATCGACGGACCGTTTTGCGAAATTAAAAGAAAACGGCCATCAGACTAATGCCCTTATGCACCTTGAAATTGAATAAACCGGCCATTTCACTTTATTAATACCGATTCGAAGGAACGAGCCGAGGAATGAGGGACTCGAAAATAAAGGATTTCACCGATTCAACAATTGGGACACCTGGTTTACAAACCTCTCGCGAGCCCATTAAAAAGTAGCCGATTCATCTTCATCCTGTTCCGACGCTTTTGTATCAACCTGATGCTAAAAACAGTCCCTCGTCCCTTCCACTAGCGCTTCTTGTAGCTGGGTTAACCGTTAGCCACTCATTTAGTCAAAACAATGAATTTGTTTGAAAGTTATTATTATTTAGAAATCTAATAGTGATGAAGCGTGATCTAATTAAGCATAAAATTAAATAGTCGCATTGTGTAAGCTGAAAACACTTCTACCAATTTTTTTTAAATTTCACTATCAATACATCGAGCTTCAGGGTATCCTGTTCCGCTTTTTAAGGGAATTGGGAACTTTTTATTGTATATAGCCTTCAAAATATGTGTTTTGTGTTTCTGTGTCTTCTATGAGTGAATGTACTTATTGGTGTGAATGGGGAGGGGTTGATGGCGAAGTAGCCTCTCCATCGCCTCTCAGGTTGTGTGTAAGTCTTGGACCGATGGCGGAAATTTTATAAAAATACCCCATCGACACCAATATAGATTGTTTATTTTAGGAAACAGATGGAGGAATATCGAGTACTCCATCTAACAAACAGTATGAGTGTAATCAATGTATGATGGTGTGAATGGGAAGGGGCTGATGGTGACGTACCACCTCAATTGCCCCTCATGTTGCGTCTACGGTGTAAAACTTTTAAAGTACCCCATCAACCCCAAATTAGATTAGTTTATTGTAGTGACCAGGTAGGTGGAGGAATGTAGAGTATTCTACCAAACAGTATGAGTGCGATCGTTGTATATAGGTATGAATGTATTTATTAGTGTGATTTTGTATCGAGTATTTAGATGTATTTCGCTTGTGCTTCGGGGCTGAAATGACCAAGCATTAATTTATCATTATAAATCACTAAGAGTTCAATTAGTTTGTAAATGTATGTGGAATACCATGATCTCCTGAGTTCTTCGTCAGCCAATTTGGCAATTTTTAGCCATTCTTCTATTCCTTTCTTTGAGAAAAGATTTTTGTAAACTGCCATTCTCAAAGTGAGGAACGAAGAAAAAAAAATTGTATGCAAAATTGATTGAAAAGCAAATATGAGTGGAATAGGCCTTCCATATTTCCTCTCAGTTTCTCCATTACCAATTTGACTCTTTTATAATCCTTTCAAGAAAAAAAAGATCAAAGAATAAAAAACCTACTAAATTTGTTGAAGAGTTTGAAGAGGACTTCCAACCAAAAGAAATAAATCAATTTATCCAGTCGCATACTTTATAAACTCTTCCATATATACTCTACCAAAGATAATGCTTATTTTTACCAAACTTCAAAAGTTTACAGTCGAAACATTCTTAAGAAAGAAGAATATATGGAAACCAGTGCAAACTTCAAAATTTAAAAAGAGCTGAATGAGATTCGTAAATAGAGAAGTAGGTATGTAGAGCATCTCAGCATAGACAGAGACTAATAGCCTCAGCCTCCAGGAAACAAATCAAGCAGTATTCGATATGTTAGCACCTTGATAATACCCTGATATAGGGAATACATAGTAACGGAAATCACTCTTGATATTCGGACAGAGAATCCTACAATTGAATTCTCAATCTCTCTACAAAAAAATATTGTGTACATCAGTCATGCAATACGCCAATACTTACATAAGTTTTGGTGTTCATTGTCAGAGATTCAAAGAATCCGAGTCATACAAAATAAAACTTTAACAATTATCACAGAAACTGCACCTGAGCTACTTAACTCTGCATGCAGATATGAATGTACAAATTGCCGTTTCTGTCTTCAAAAGAAGTTTAATAGGAGAAAGATTAAAAAACTCAAAAACTGCCAAAATATTTAAGGATCTCACAAGAGCCGAAAAGGTTTTCTCTAAGTCATCTAGTTCTTTCTTTGAGATAATACATCTTTTAAATGCCGAATTGGTTGAGGAGCTCAATCGACTTAGCGATTTTTTATTGTTACTTCGATCCTCTCTTTGAGATAACAGTTTTAAAAAATGCCAGATTGGTTGAGGAGCTCAGAGGATCTTGGTAAAGGCTTTTTTGAGCTCTTCAGCTAATTTGGCAAGGCAATATGATTTCTTCTTTGCGTCTCTTTGAGAAAGTATTAAAAACTATCAAATTTTCTATGTAAGAGATCAGATGACCTAGGATAGGCCTTTTCGAACTCGTCAATCAAGTAGGCAATTCTTTATTCTTTCTTCGTACGTCTCTTTGAGATAAGAGTTTAAAAAAATGCCAAATTGGTTGAGGAGCCAGAGGATCTTGGTAAAGGCTTTTACGAGCTCTTCAGGTGATTTGGCAAGGCTTTTATATGCTTTTTTCTTTGCCTCTCCTTGATAAACGATCAAAAATTGCCATATTTGCTAAATAGGAGATCAGATGACCTAGAGTAGGCTTTTTCGAACTCCTCAATCGATTTGGCAATTTTTTATTTTGTCTTCGTACCTCTTTTAGGGATAAGAGTTTTAAAAAAAACAAATTCGTTGAGGAGCTCAGAGGGTCTTGGGAAAGGCTTTTTCGAGCTCTTCAGGTGATTTGGTAAGGTTTTTTGTCATTTCTTCTTTGCCTCTCTTTGAGAAAGGATTAAAAATATTTGTTTAATAGGAGATCAGATGACCTAGGATAGGCCTTTTCGAACTCTCAAACGACTTGGTAATTTCCTATTCTTTTTTCGTTCCATTCTTTGGGATGAGATATGAAACTGCTTAGTGCTTAAGGAGCTTTAAAAGGTCGTTCCAAGCTCCATTGACACCCTCAGCCAATTTGGCTTTTTATTAAGGAAGAAATAGAAGAAAGGATATGAAAAACTGCCTGGCTGGCTGAGAACCACTGACGAACTCGAAAAAGTCGAAACAAGTAAATAATTGTGCCTGATATTGTTAATCCGGTCAATTCCTTTGTTGAATATCCGCTGTTCGCCAATTTGCCGGTCGCCTATCTTTCAATCTCACCAGAATAACAGGAGATGTTTTAATGTATTTCTTCTGCTCCTTTTAATGGAAACATTTCGACACTCGGATTTGTTTTTTCTCTCTATTTCCCCTCCAACATTTATCTAATGGATTTTTTGAACAATCTGAATAAGGGATCAGCTCGAATGTTTATCTTGAGGGACGGGGACTCGTTCCAGGGGCTGGTGAGTCCATGAGTGCTGATCCAACGCAGAATTCGTCGGCCTTTGTTTATAAAGAAACGTGTTTTAGGCCCATCATGAAACATTTAAAATAAATTGTTAGTTAATTTTAATCATCATTTTTAATCATCTATAACCAATCCTTATCACCAGCACAATTTGCAGACACATGGCGATATCTGCTTGGGAAAGAAACTTGACAGAAAAACATCGCGCATTGCTTTAAATGCGCATATTAAATTAATTAAATTCATAAAAACCTAGTCGGTACGTAGGAGCCGATCGGTTATAAAATCTTACTGCAAAGATAACGGTTTTTCTTTACAACGGTATATGGAAAAACGTCCATATACATTAAAACTGTGCCTGTTTAACGTATGTGTGATAAAACTAATAAACATAATTTTCCCAACATATATTAAAAGAAATTCAATACTTTTAAGAGCTATTGTACTGTTGGAAACAATTCCTTCGTTAAAGCATATGTTTAAATTCATTATTACGTGTTATTGTTATTTTACGATGTACATCGTAAACCTATTTTCACAGAAACATTCCATGAAACAAGACTGTTCCCACCAACTGTCAATTTTACACATTTTTATTGGTATTTCTTATTTTAGTATGACTCTAGTTTTGTATGTTTAATTAAGTTCAAAATTTTATTTTATTTCGGATCATTTGTGCTTCTCTTCTTAACATTGCAGTACATTTTTATTTCATGTTTGGACTTTTTCGAGCTTCTCTGATCTCAGCCAATTTAGCAGTTGTTTTACTCTTTGCGAAACTTCTACTTGCTATTCTGAACTCCTCAGCCAATTTGTAATTTTTTTTCCTTTCTTCTGTTCCTCACTTGGTAAGGGGAAAACTGCCAAATTGGCTGAGGAAAAGATCAGAGAAGCTGGAAAATTCCTTTGCACAGTTTTCTGCGCTCCTCAGCCAATTTGGGAGGTTTTTTAATCCTTTCTTCCACCACTCTCTTTGAGAAAGGATTTTAAAAAACTTCCCAATTGGCCGACGAGTTAAGGAGAATCTGGGAAGGCCTATTTAGCCACTTGGGCAGTTTTGTATTATTTTTTCGTTCTTCTGTTTGAGATGGGATTAAAAAATTGACAATTTGGTTGAGGAGCTCAAAGGGGTTGTGGAAAGTCTCTTCGAGCTCCTATCAATTCTTCCTTACCCAATTTAGTAGTTTTTTAATTATTTTTTCGTTTCACTCTTTGAGATGGAAGGTTTTTTAGCCTTTCTTCTATTTCTCTCTTTGAGTAAAGGTTAAAAATTTGCCATATATGTTGAGGAACTAAGACTTAGCTTGCAAAGACTTTTTCAAGCTATTCAGCTAGCTTGGCAAGGATTTTTATGCGTTCTTCTATTCTTCTCTTTGAGAAAGGATTAAAAAACTGCCACATTGGCTGAGAAACTCAGATGGGCTTGAAAATGATTACCGAACCATACGTAAAATAAAAATTGTAGAGTGGAATAAAGCGCGAATTCCACACAAAATAAACAGCCAAAAAGTAAGAAAACAATAGAAAACTTAATGATTATTTGGAGGTCGTGAGATGCGGTCTGGTGTGACGTAGGTTTTAGAAAACCATTTTCTTTATCGTGCCAACGTTTCGATCTTTGTTGAGATCATCTTCAGGGCCTGGGATTTATAAGCATTGTTTAAATTTTACAAATAGGATAGGAAAAAATGAATTTATACAATGCTAGAAAATTTTATATTTAAAAAACTAAACACTACACAGTCAACTTAATTTTAATTAAGCTTTTTCTGAAGATCGCAAAGACAAGCAAATTTTTCGGATTATAATGATTTCAACTAGTTAATCTCAATAATAACGAAAAATCGTTATTATATAGTACTAGAAATCCTGCGCAACTTTACCCTGAACGCTGTTGTGATACCTATTCCCACAAAAAGAAAACGTTAGAAACAGACAAAAATACAGACCTATTTCACAGTCTATATTTGCAAAAAAAATTTGAAAACTGATTAAAATCAGGCTTATTCTCTTTTAGCAAAAAAAATATAATATAAACTGTAAATAATTTGAATTCCTAAGAGAAAAGAGCATTAAGACTGAACTAATTCACTACTTTCGTGGACCGCTTGACCAATTAATACATGACAATTAATTAAGGTTTTTAGTTGAGATGAAAAAACGTTATTGGCACGAGAGGGATTCGAACCCACGACCTTCGGCTAGATACGCCGCTGCTCTACCACCTGAGCTATCGTGACCTCAGCTCAGGTGGTAGAGCAGCGGCGTATCTAGCCCAAGGACGTGGGTTCGAATCCCTCTCGTGCCATTACCTTTTTTTTCTTCTCAACTAAAAACCTTAATTAATTGTCATTAAGACTGAACGTTTTGTCACTGGTCTATAAAGATGTGAATGCTGATAAGAAGGTAGCAGGTCTATTTTTCAATATAACCAACGAATTCGCTAGATCACCAAATATTAATCCAAAAACTATAAGATTCGGGATCAGGGTTTCTTTACACAGGTTCCAATCTTACTTGACAAAGCGTAAGGATAAGTAACGCTTTAAGTTTACCATGGGTCTGTCCTGGGTCCTATCCTTTTTTCCTATAAATCAATTATTTATTCTTCATATCCTAAAAGGTACCCTAACAGCTTCTGCAAACTTGTTTGTCGAATATTCCGGTGGTATGTCTATGGATGTATGATGATAATAGATGGCTCGATTTTTTTTCAAATTTGACTTTTATTGTCTGTATAAATATACAATTTGTATGCTTTGCTAATCATAGATAAACCCAAATTATATTGCGTTGCTACGTTGTACTGATTCTTCACTCTGACCATATACAGGTTTCACAAGATTCCTCAAAGCTATTATTGACCAAAAGCAGTTTTGATTAAAATTATTGAGTCTTGAGATTTTTAGGGATATTTCGATCTTACTATGATTATTACGTAAGTATATTAAATAATTATAAAAAAAGTCAAATTATTTAAGTCAGAGTAGCAGGCTGTTGTTTAAGTATAATTTTATCTCTATCTGTATTTTTGCATATGTGTAATAGTATATTTTTTCTTCAATTTTTAATGTATCAAATTAACTTTTATTTATTAATATATAAATAGCTCCTATATTCAAACTGGTGCTGAAATTTTCACCTTTTGGGCAAGTACAAACTCAAGGGTTCTCTATAATCCAAAATCCTTGGTCCAGAGTTGTTAAGAAAAAAATTAAGCTTTCTAAAACGATATTTTTAGAAGGTATAGACGCTAGGTTTCTAAATGGTCAATGTATGAAGGATTTAATTTTTTTTTCAATTAATTAATATTTATGAAAGGTATTGGTTGAGATAAAAAAGTCAGCGCCACGAGCGGGATTCGAATTCACGACCTTCGGCTAAATACGCCGCTGCTCTACCAGTTGAGCTATCGTGACTTCGATCCACTCAGACTCTAACTTCCCATCTCAACCTCACCTCTCGAATTTTCCCTCCTTTTTGCCATTTTGAGAGGTGAGGTTGAGATGGGAAGTTAAGTGTTCAAGTGGATCGAAGTCACGATAGCTTATGAAGTCTCAAGTGGTTAGAGCAGCGGCGTATTTAGCCGAAGGTCGTGGGTTCGAATCCTGTTCGTGGCGCTGACTTTTTTATCTGAACCAATACCTTTCATAAAGATTAATTAATTGAAAAAAGTTAATTGGTCAATCGGACCACGAACTGTAATAGATTTAATTAATCCTCTAATCGTGAAGACGTGATTCCTCGAGCTCACGAGTCGATTTATTTATCCAAAAGGAGAAATAAAGTTTCTTCGTTTGTTTATAAGGCGTTGTAAGCCGTCAGGCATAGGCAAAAGTTAGCAAATAAGTGCCAGTTCCGTTAAGCAAATATTTGATGTTCCGTTCCTCGGCCCGAGTCGGTACAACAGGTAGATAAAAAAAGGCCACGATTCATTTTTTTTTTTTCTCTCTCGGGGGTTTTTATCTCGTTTGATCCACCCTGTAATTGATTACGAGGGTGGCCGACAATTTGGGATGAAAGCGATGACAAGGGCTGTCAGGAAGGAAAAAGGCCCCGAAGGGATTTTGTAATGACAGGCTTCACCTAAGAAAATTTCCCCGGGCTATTTTGATAATGACTGTGGGAATATAAACGGAAACCGATCAGAAATAAAAACCCAAATAAATACCCAAAATACACGGGGCTTTTTGTTCAATTAAACAAAAAACATTAAAGAAATATCTTCATTCCTGTTTGTACTATAAATTTTTCTGATATATCTCTGCAAGTCTACTTTTTCGATATTAAAGAAATCCCTAGATTAATTTTATAAATGAGTATGGAATGAAACCTCATACGAAACTATCGATATCAAAATTAATATTCGAAAGTCTGAAATCTGTTTTCATGCTTTCACTTAGAAATGTAAGATCGATTTTGGATTGAAATCCTTGGGTATTTTTTTTCAATCACAATCATCAACTTTCAAACTGGTAGCCTTAACGTAAAACACGGCCATTATTTGG
This sequence comes from Cimex lectularius, assembly GCF_000648675.2. Taxonomy (NCBI): domain Eukaryota; kingdom Metazoa; phylum Arthropoda; class Insecta; order Hemiptera; family Cimicidae; genus Cimex; species Cimex lectularius. Next base: position 3,537,333 of record NW_019392813.1, read on the forward strand.
ATTTAAACAATCCTACTTTCCTATAGCATTTTTTTTAACTTCTCGACCGGATTACTTTCTTTTCTCTGATTTCAATGGGACCGCTACAAGATTGGACCGCAGACCGCTGATATTATTAGCTTGTTTTGACAGTGAGTTTTTCTTTTCTCTTCTAAATATAGGAACGATTCATCTATTATCTTTTCATTGTTCGGACGACTTATTTATAAGTTGGGATCGCTCAGGTATGACTGGCTTACGGAATCTGATGGACAGTGGTTTGGAAAACGTACCCAATTAAAGATAAACTAAGTTTAACCAAGTAACGGCCTTCCTAAGCCCAATATGCAAATCTCTCGGTACTGGACCGTAACCAGCTGGAACCATCTGAAGATTAAGACATCCGCTAATCTGAAAACTTGTTGTTATATTTAATATGCTTGGTAATGCCCCCTTATTAGAAACAATATATTCGAACATTATTCATAGTTTACAAACTGACAAACCTGAGTTCTTCAATTAACATGGCGTAAGGTGTAAATTCGCCAGAGTCAAATCTAGTAGTGATCAAGTTTCGATCGGTTTTTTGACCCTAGGCAGTAGACTTGAAAAAAGACCCAGGCAGGCGACAAGCCTCAGCCGCAAGCACCGGGAGGCATCCGAAGGTTGTATCAAGTTACACAAGTTTTTGTCAGTTATAAAATAAAACAAATACCTTTTCAAAAGTGTGGAAGAAAACCAATTAAAACTTATGGAATGGATCAAACCCTCGAATCGGAGAGTAAACTCGCCCAGCGAGGCCTCGTGCGTCCACCATCTGTTGGGAACCTCAGAAGTTGATGCAATGGATATTAGTTGAAAGTTATTATTAGTCGCAGATTAGTAGTGGAACAGAAGGATGAGGTCATATCAAAACTTTGTACATAAATATTCGTAGTCTCGTGAAATCGATCAGTTCAACAACTCGAAGACGAACAGCCAACTTTAAATGTGTCCCTCTTCGTCCATTTTCCAAAACTTTTGTTATATCTTAATTTTTTTTTAAACCATAAAATTTATTTCAATAAGAAAATATGTTTTAGTTGAGCTTAGTGGCTGTGGGACTAGCATAGAGTTATCACCCGTCAATTATACCCCATGGATTAATTGGGTTAATATACAGCAATAAAGATAATTGATGAAATCGCTTAGCCACATTTTTGGAAAAGAAACTAAATCAATTAAAGTAGGAGATGCTTAACACACAAAAAATAAACTTTAATTGCCAAATTTACTATCATCGTTTTGATCAATTTAACTAAATAACGTTTGGTTACAATTTTTCATCCGCCATTTTCTGAAGATTCTGCGTGAAGATTATCTTTCTTTTTTAACAACGTTTACCCTTTTCGCTTCCATTTAAACCTGGGTGGTCTTTCTTTCCTGTAGCTTAGTGAGTTTAACTTTTTTCCCCTCGATTTAATAGACGGAATGAACAGTTTCGTGTTGAGGGGTCCTTTATTTATTCCGACCCAAATTCTGTCGTTTTATTCCTTCTTTTGTTTGATGTACGAGGCTGGATTTTTTTTTTTTTTTTTTTTTTGGTACTCGAAGTATATTTTTACTCCTTGGTGTATCTTTATCCTGGTTTTTTTTTCAGACCCCCAATTTTATTCAGTTCTTATAAAATATTTGACGCTATGTTTCCCTTTCACGATATTTTTTTTTAATTTACTACTCTAGAATTAAGTACAACTAGCAAATACAATTGTGATAGAGATATAATATAACTCCAGTTGACTTGTTTTTTTTTTCTTGTTTTTTTTTTAATCGAGGGCTCGCTACAGCAGAGGTCATATACACCCTCAGGGTGCCGGTGTTTTTGAAGAAAAAGGCCCTTTTGTAAGTATGTCGGGTTCGAATCCAGCGGCCCTGCATTCGAACCCGGGACCTTTACCTTGCAGTGATGACCGCCGTGTCAACGCCAAACCTTTGCTGCCACTGACGCCCCAGTTGACTTAGTATTGTTTTGAGCGGAGAAGTATTCAGTAGTGACTCCAACATAAGTAAACCTAAGCATTCAATTCTCACTTGCTATCTCTCAAGATGAGATCACGAGGTCATCGGCGTTGTGGACTATCATGAAATGTGGCTGAGGAAAGTTGGGTTTCTAAGGGATTGGGAAAACAGTGGAATTTGTTGAATCTCTATTTGATGACGTGGAAAACAAAAGGAATGTTGAGGTCGTTGTGAAGGCTACGATTGGACACATAGAAAGGAGCTTTTGCAATACAACGGAAAGTTTTGGACTGGGAGGATCTTTTTAAAGGTATCTGACTTTTGATACGAGTTGGACGCTTTGGCTGAGCCCCATATTTGCGTACAGTAAGTCCATGTCAGTTTGAGTAGTACTGTTAAGGGATAGTTTGAATTGTATGTTTAAGAGTCGAAAGAGAAGTTTGTATCAAAATTGTAATGTACAGTTATTAAGTATATATTAGAAGATGTAGTATTCTTTTGTAGTTAATTGATCCTTTTGATCTCCCTAGCACTGTAGCCACAACCTCAGCCTAACAGTTGCATGTTGCTCAAAGGTTATATGAATTCTAGTACTTGGTTTTTTCGGTCTAGAAGCCATATGTGAACCAGCTGGCAGTGACTGGGATCCCTTTTCCCAGTCTGCTCTACTCTCTCGTTCCTCTAAAGTTTTAGTTCCCTTTTTGTATCCTCCATCGCGGAATAGATCCAAACAAAACAAAAGGAGAAGTGGATAAACTCTAGCGGTGCTAGACACAGTAAACTTATGATGAAACAACCCTCAATGTGCCCTGGAAAATCTTAAAAGGGGTTACACTGTCAAAAAAATTCTCATAAGATCAGACAGCCAAGCAGCTATTAAAGCATTAGCATGAAAGAATCACATCAAAATTAGTCAGTGAATGCATTCAAAATCTCTAAAACCTGGGGAAACACAACAACCTGATGATATCTTGGGTGCCAGGGCACAGGGGAATTTTGGGTGACGAGAAAGCAGACAGACTGGCCAGAGGAGGATCTGCAAGACCATACATAGGCCCCGGACCTATTCTTGGCATAACAAAAACAAATGTAGAATCCTCCATCGCAGAATGGATCCAAGCAAAACAAAAGGAGAAGTGGATAAACTCTAGCGGTGCTAGACATAGTAAACTTATGATGAAACAACCCTCACCGAGACTGTCAAAAGCATTGCTGCAATTGGAGAAGGCCAAACTCAGAGGAGTGGTAGTAGGACTACTAACCGGTCACTGGCATCTGAGAAAACATCTACACAACATGGGTATATACAGGGATGATCCCATTTGCAGATTATGTAATTAGGAGGAGGAAAAAGCCACCCATATCATCTTCGAATACGAAGCAGCAGCTCAATGAAGATTTAACCTAACGTACGGAAAAAACTTAGGGAATCAAATTGCAGCAGTGACAGTCAATGACCTGATACTACTAAGGAGACGGATTGAGTTTATTGGACTGAATTAAGGAACTAGGATGGTACAATAAGCCAGAAGGCTCCAGTGCCTGAGGAGCGCAAACCCCGCTTCCTAATATCCTTTTTACCATACCATACCATGGGTAGGCTATTGAAGCTTGTCCCTGCATTAGCCGTGATGTGTAGCTTCTTCGTTAGGAGGGCTTCCACGGTAACCCCTCTCATTGCTCAAAAATGACCAGGCATTCTAGCCTCTGGGAAGTACTGAGGATCTTGATGTAACGTCTTCTTGTACCAAACCACCGATCTGTAGCTTATTATAGGTAGGAAAATCTTTGGATATAGTCCTCAGCTCTTCCCACAAAGGCGTTTACATCTACCAATGGTGATTGAGCGTACTTGGCTCGTCGCAATTTAACGGCCTTTGGTCAGAGTCCTTAGAGCTCTGACACACGGCTGGAAATAAAAATGCATCACCGTCAGCATCACTACGCCTCGGGCTAAACACATTTGGCCAAATTCAACCTGGGCTTAATGCTTTAAACAACGAAAAGACATTGAACTTAAGTAAAAAATCGAAATATTTTTTAAGAAAAGTAAAAAAAAAAAGTGTATACTGAAAAAAACCTGCATCCGATACACTTTCTGTTTCTTTTCAATTTGGCTATTTGTAGGTGAATTGAACATTTTCGTTCTCTCTGAAAATAAGGATGAGTCCTAAGTCTGAAATTTGCCTTGACAGTGCTTTAACATCAAGAAAAATGGTTATGATTATGCTGATCATTATAATTGATTGAATTGATCATTGAAAACCGTTATGACCGAACTTTTACTTATATTTACTTATCATGTAGTTTCTACTCGAATGTTGATCCGAGAAGTCCGTCAAGAAGTTCAAGGGACCCCACTGGTTCTAATGATAATTGTTCCGAGCAAAAAGTGCTTGTTGACTGTGAAATTATCCGACTTTCCTCACAAGAAATTGTCAAGTCAGTTCCACCGATTGCTATCGGGCTAATGGGTGGCCGATTTGGAGAAACCCATTTTTCTCCAGGCTCCAAATCGAACTTGACGACCAGAAGAACCGCACCGCGCGGGGTGACTCAGAAGATGAGACCGGGATAATTTTAGAACACGCATGGTGCGGTGGTTTTCAAGGATGGAGGGTCGCGGGTCAAGGTGTTGGAAATAAGAACCGGACGTTCATCATGCTAAGCCCGAGGAGGAATCTGCGTCCTGGCCTTTTTTAAAATAGCCTATTGACTTTTTTTCATTGCATCCTTTTTATTTTATCCGACATATGAAAACTAGCACTTTAGATAATCCGTGACGGTTTTCACATCCTGTCTTGAACCAGGATGCGACTAAATGTATTGTTTTACTGTACTTATCTTTCTCTTCCCAGTTAAAACTTAAAAAATTAAGTTCTAATCCTTAATCCTAGTTTAATCCCAGTAGACCAACTTTTTCGGTTTTCCCTCCACAGCCTAGAAATGAACCCGATGTAATCTTTCTTTTTTTTTAACTTGGAAATTAATACGGACCTACTTTCAATACTGGCTAATCTAACAAGGGAATGATTCTTATTCCTGTTCAAATAGGAAAATCCTCGGGGAAAAAGGGTAATTAATGCAATTAATTATCATATGAGAAGTATGTTGATACATACCAGATTACAAGAAATCTCTCCCCCATTTCTCACGTACTTCTACCATTTTCTCTCTCGTATCTTGCGAGGGGAAAACAAACGGGCCAGCATTTTCAAAGAGCGTTCCCTTTTTCGTGTCAATCGCTTCTGAAGAGTAAGTAGATAAGCGCTGAGTGGCGCGCCCCGTTCATCAGCCTCCTGTCACAGCCTCGTTCATTTTCCGCGGATTCCCAAAACTAAGGCTTTTTTGTCATGATTTAATTAGTCTTACAAAATCATAAATTAATGATTTGATTATAGATATGTTGATGATATAGACTTAGCTTGTTTTTCTGTCTAATTATGACATATATTCACAGTGTTGCCCACAGTGTTGCCCAACCAAGGAATGAAGGGAAACAATGTCAAATATTAATTATTTAAATTAATAAAATCGAAACGGAAGAAAAATCAAAAGTAGAACTAATAGACAAACAAGGGCGATATCATGAAATAAACACACGTAATTATAACTTCTTTTTTTGGCATTATTTAATTCGATTGGACTTGCAGAGCCATAAAGTAATGAGCTGATTGGATAAAAATTTATACCATAAAACTGATAGTAAATATTACTATTAATTCTAAATTAATGGATTCACAAGTAAATCTATAATTGCATTTATTGCGAAACCTAATCAAAAATAATTTATCAGAAATATTTTGGTGGCGTGGAGCTTTCATGTTCCTTCCTCACTGATAGGTAAAAGTTGGATGAAAATGGAATGAACTTGACCCGACCGCGACGGCGAAATTACCATTCGCTTCCACAGTGGGCTCGTTAACTAGAAAAGATTTCAAGTGAGATGCAGCTCAAATTACACTCTTGGATCTTGCCTCGGATTCTTGCAAAACCGAGCGGGTCGCTTTGCAAGACGGATATAAACTTCTGTTAAAGTCTGAAGTGTAGACAAAGCGGGTTTTCCATCTTGATTAATTTATTCGATTGATTGACCTCTGGATAGGAAATAACCCATGAAAGTTAATTATTTATTTTAGAAGTTTGCGTTCTTCAAGAATTGTTAAAGAGATCTTTTACACAAGATAAGGTTTTAACGTTATCTTTAATATTGTCCGTTTATTGTAATAACGTCCATCTTCGAAGATATGCTTCCATCCAGCTATGGTCATTCGATTTTGGTCTATGTGGAACTACCTGACCTCTGCTTCTTATACACCGTGTGGTTGTGATGATACATACTTAAATACCCCAATTCAAGCAGGTTTTCTGACGTTTCAACCTTATCGGAATAAACGTGAGATATTGTGTCTGCGAGGTGATGAATTTGAAATTGTATCTTTGGAAATATTAATACAAATGAAAACGGAATACCGGGTGTTGTTGAGATGAGTTGCTCGACAGACAGGTGAGGGTATTTTCATTACGCCCTTGAGCTAGAGTCAATCACGCCGGCTCAAGGGAAGATAACTAAAGACCTGGAAGCTCTACCCGGGAGCAAACTGCTGACTGCAATATATATGACGATATGTCCCACTGAAATGACTTTAAGCCATGGGGTACAGGTGCCCAAAGAGTAAAACAGTATACTTCGGCGAAGTTAGAATGTCGGCAACCTTTGTGCCAACGATGCTTGATAATCCGATGTCATGCACGTGAGCGATACACCATCATCATTGGTCTGTCTGTGTGCTATTTTGCCAAACGTGTTTTTTTTGTATGTTTGTACAATAGACACTTAAAAAACCGAAACGAGTCTTACATACAAAACCAATGAAATTAGGTAGACTAGGTTGGCCTATAAGGTATTCGACTATTGTAGCCGGATTTTGTTAAGATCTACTACAGAAATGATCCTGTAGAAGTATGATCTTGATGAGTATGATCAGCTATAACGATGATATGACACCTCAATTGGGTATCAGCATCTCCTCCCCTCTTGGCAATAACACCAACGTTTTTCAGGCGGAAATCTGGGTCATTAATGTGTGTTGTAGAACACTTATGGAAAATAAAATTAATGGAAAAGTTATTAGAATTTTTCCTGACAGTCAGGCTAGTCTTAGGTTAAAGAAAGATTTGTTAACCCTAGACTGGTGGAGGCGTAGATCAATAGGATCTCTTCCAGGTTTGAGAAAAAGGTAACCCTTACTTGAATACTAACACATAAAGTACACCATGGCAATGAAGAGGAGGATAGCCTGGCCAAATAAGGCTCTAATACTGTGTTTGTCGGGCCACATCCTTCAAAGGTCTAAGGCTGCCTGTTCCTATGTCCGTTTCCGGACTTACACAGGATGGTCGTGCAACCATATGCCCCTGAAGGCCCAACCCTCACGTCACCAGGCGTTAGCCACGGCTGCAGCCGTGCCCAGGATGGACCAAGGGGAGATGCCTATACTAATAGTATATATACAATATGCAATAAACTACAGTATGTTTATATATACAATTAAATCTAATTTATCACTGATACTTAGATTAACACTTACATTGATACTTATTCGTCACTGTTGGGTGGTGTTGGCCATCTTTTATTGTCAACACCTGATACACAAAGCGTTTGGTGGCCGCGAATCCTTCCTTTGACATTATCGCACTGGATATGGCTCGGACGTCACACTCTATGGAGCACGTTTTCCTTAATCATCTGCTTCTTGCAGCAGAATAAGCCGGGCACTCCGAAAAAGTGGTCTGGTGTCTCTTCAGAACCGTTAGAGCACTGAAGGCACTCCGCCGTGTTCCGCATGCCGAATTTACACAAATACGTCCCAAGATCACCATGCCTCGTGAACATTTGATTCATATAATGGTCTGTTACGACATATTTACGTTTTAGTCTGTCACTTATTGTCTATGCTGATGGGTACGACGGCCTTTGTCGGTTTCATCCCATCGTCTCTGCCATCGCGTAATTGTGTCCAGTTGAATTCTGTTGATAATGTCTTTCTTTTCCGCCGGTTCTATTCCTTGCGTTTCTTCTTAGATTCTACGCTGTTTTTCAACTTCTAATATAATTGGGATTACTCCGGCAATTACACAGAGAGCTTCCATAGGAGCAGTACGGTATGCTCTAGTGATTTTTAGAAGTATTTTTCTCTGCGCTTTTTCTAACGTTCTTCGTTGGGCTGATGCTACAGCACTTGCCCATATTGGGCATGAATACAAGATGACTGACGCATAGACAGCCATGGCTATTGTTTTTCTTTGACGAAATCGAACACCCCATGATGGTCCTGTTAATGCATTCATACGACAGATGGTCGTTGATATTCTATCTTTTACTGCCTCTATATGTTTCTTAAAACGCATGTCTGCTCCTATATTAAGTCCTAGGTACTTGGCTTCTTGGCGGTATTGTTCTTAACTGTCGGGCCACAACCGGTAGTACCACACTCTATGAGCACTGCGAAATAGAGTATTAAAAACTGGGGTATGAAATAGTTCCTTAAGGAGTGGAATCTATCCCCCGGACACAGGCAATCGAAAGATTTTGTTAAGGTGATCAAACCAGCAGAATCGAAATGGCTATTCACTATCTCAAGGAAGGGAATTAGGAGGCTGATACGTATCCTGACAGGCCACTGCCCACTGAGAAGACACCTATTCGTAATGGGTATCCTACCAGATCCCTTTTGTCGTTTTTGTGAAATAAAAGAAGAAACGGCAAGGCAAATGCCTCGCAGAGTGTGATAGGTATACTAGGTCTTGATTTGAAATCTTTGAAGGAGCGGTCATCACCAAATCTCTCCCTGAGATAAATTGTTGCAAAATCTTGGAGTTTGTGAACAAGTCCAAGAGATTTATGCAGGACACGTGAGCCGACCAAGTCCTGGACCTTTTAGGGATGGGGTACGAGCCTACCCAGGCGGTCTTGGTCGCCCACCCTGCGTAATATAACATATAACATGACAGTACATCATTCCTGAAGATGGTCTGACCATACGCTGCGTACAAATATGTCAGTTGTCCTCGATAAACCGAAAACCTATCAACTACACTACAGTTTATCACAACATATAGAAAATGCTCGTAATATACATCCTAAAATTAAATTTTAACAATAATCTAGACATTTGTCTAGGTTTGCTACCTCCAGCAAGTATAGGCAGACCAGGAAGATTGGAAAGTTCTTCACCTTGAATTCACTATAATGTTCCAAACACAAATGAAGCATTAAAGGAACAATTTACCCCATGATTAACTATTGATATTCGTCCAAGATGTCAAGACATTTGACTAATTCCTGTAGACGGTTTGGTCATACAATGTGTCCTATGTTTTCCGTTGTCCTCAAAACTAAAGCCTTTTATTTGGCAACGACAGACCAAAAAAATATGATCGTACTGAATTCCAGTAGATCTGATAATCAACAAATCACAGTTTCTCACAATTAAGGCTAATACCATTATTATACAATAGCACTAAGTAATATTAAAAAGAATGAATTAGAATCGAGTGGGCCGTGGTGGCCGATGGTGGTCATGGGTTCAAATCTCGGCATAGGACTTGGAATTTTATTTGAGATTAATTTGGAAAAAAATAATCGTTAAGCCCTTCTCTTCGACAGACAATAAAGACAACCAGAAAATCACAAATCATCATTCATCACCTCCAAGGCTCTCATATTTCTCAATAAATGAAATATTAAAATTTAACTGTTTGGTTACATGAGGAAACCAATGAATAAGACATACTTATATAACGTGACAACAGTTTTATCAGAAAAGTCATAAAAACTTCGGATAACCGATAAACAATTGCCCAAATTTGGATTATTTTTTAAACATTTCAAATCAGCGGTTAAACCATTTTGACATACTTTTTCTAGAGTCGTGTGAGCGGCGAATTCGAAGTAGTTTTGTTGATTGTAGACGCGTGCTTTTGTCTAGTAGATAAGACAGCCTAGGTAGGGTCCCGTAGGGCTTCTGTCCGTTATGGGTGGATGCCCTGAACCTTGTTCCCGTTTAAAGCTTGACTTTCGAATTTATCGAACCATCTCCCCATATTTGCCGCATTGGGTGTAATGTCAAGTAGTAAACTTGTATTAAGAGGCATTATATTTAATTTAAAAAAACAGTGTACAAGTTCGTGGTCCACTTGACCAATTAATATCTTTCAATTAATTAAGGTTTTTAGTTGAGATAAAAAAGTCGGTGTCAGGATAGCTCAAGTGGTAGAGTAGCGGCGTATCTAGCCGAGGGTCGTGGGTTCGAATCCCGCTCGTGACAATGACTTTTTTTATCTCAACTAAAAACCTTAATTAATTGTACAAGTTGTTGATCTATAATTCAATTATTCAGGCGTGTTAAAACAAAACTTTTAATACTTCTGTTTATTCTCGCTCGTTTACGTTTTTATCAAAATGGAAAAACAGAACTTTTATCAATCAACAATGCCTATGTCGAGTCTTCGATAAATGTTGATAGATTCTGAAGGATATGAAAAATTACCAACTTGATAATCAGTGGGGATTTGATATTGCTTTATATGCGTTCGATGTGAAAAAATACTTGCGTAAGAAGAATAAAGACTTGAAATCGTTCAATAACTGTGACGATATTGTCTTTCTTCCAGACCACAAATATGTTTACGACCCTACGTGCTAACTCATACTGATATTTTTCACGGTACCGCGTTAAGACTTAACTAGAGCAAGAAAAAAAGAAATCGTAGAAGGTCGGACCTCAAACCGCGTTTTAACCCATAAAAATATCCAAAAACCGGCCAATATGCACTGAACCGAACTGGGCCGTCTTTACGCACGATCAATCCGGGAATATTTGGCAAAATCGGACACCTCATACGGCACCTTCCCTCAAAGCCGTTTAAAAAAACCGCCGGCTTTTACTCACGTCCTTTTATTTTTCCGATTGGGTTGATATCAGGAAAAAAAAACAGATTAAAGCAGATCCTTGGTTCATAAAGAAATAATTAAATAAATTATCATCCAACAATATTCCCTGCCACACAACTTTTCTAGCATTTACACAAATCCCCAACCTGGTCTGCATAGAGATGAATATCTAACAAGTAATAAAAATATTTTTCTTTTTTTTAAATCCACACCTATTTTTAACAGCTTCAACAGAGTTCAAATATTTTCCTTATCGGACATATTACATCGAGAGTTGCAAAACGAAGACACCTTGGGAATGCGGAATTACTCACCATTCCGTCCCAGGACAAACAGGAATCGAGAGAAAAGAAGAAGCGAATCTCTTGCACGCAATGGAGCTGCCACTCTGCCGACACGACACGAAAACTTCTGTAAGTCTTCCTTTCGCTTACAAAGAATCTTAATTGGGGTAAAAAAAACATTCATAATAGAACGGGTAAAAGGAAACAGAAATATCATAAAAATCATATCACGAAAAGAACGAAGAGTGAAAGGTTGATGACATCCACTTCCTGACAGACGGCAAAAACTTTACAGATAATGTTTCTCAATTTACCATTGAGAAAAGCAGAGAAAATTAAAGAAATTCATTTTTTTTTTAAAGATGGTTAATTATAAAGCACAATAAGTAGTTTAAATTGCTAAGGAAAAGGCGCGAGAGTGGTGGACGTATAGCAAGAATGAAGAAGCGAAAAGGGTAGGTTATAGTTAACTCAGCGCATTGGAATTTGTTAAGGCATCCGACTCGTATTTGCCACGCTAGCTGTTCTGTGTTCGAACCCCAGTACAGCTTTTGGAGTGAGAATAATATGAAAAAGTACTGTAAAGTGGATTGGCCTCTCATCCACGATAACCAACGGTGAGACGTTGAGCCCTCCTGTACAGTAATTACGTATAGTTTGGTCGTTTAGTGATATCCTCGCTGTTTTGAGTTATCAGAATTAAAGACACATACGAACGATGAACTGGACTAAAAACTTCACGACGACGGTAGTTGTTCCGTACTCTCCTGTGCACTTACCTCGATGGGCATTCAGTTATCAAGACATAGATGGACTAGTCGTGTCTTACAGATGGATGATAACTCAATCCGAATAAAGCATCCAAAACCAGAAGAAAGGAGATAGGTAAACCAGTGCAGGTGGTGATGCCAAATTCAGTGCATTGGAAACTGGTGGGCAGCCGCTCGAGACATAAAGCAATGTAGGAGGAATCTTAAGGCAGCTAAAACCCAGCACTAATCGGGTAAGGATGTTGATGTTAAATAGATCTTTTGTCAATTGGCAGACCGTGGTCAATTGGTTAGGGCATCCGTTTCGTATTTGCCCCGCTAGCTGTTCTGTGTTAGAACCCCAGTACAGCTTTTGGAGTGAGAATAATATAAAAAAGTACTGTAAAGTGGATTGATCTCTCATCCATGATAACCAACGGTGAGACGTTGAGCCCTCCTGTACAGTAATTACGTTTAGTTTGGTCGTTTATGATCACTTTGGTGACATCTTCGATGTTTTGCGTTATCTGACTACTAAAGCACATACGAACGATGAAGCTGGACCAAAAACTACTCAACTATAGTCGTTCCGTACTCTCCTGTGCGCTCACCTGTCGTCCAAACTATAGTTACCAGTTGCAGCCTGCAGCTACAAGTCTTCTGTTTGGCTTAGGCTTATACGTACTCTCGGGAGAGGAAAACCCAAGGCCTGAAGCACACGGGACCCCTTAATAAAGCTTTATGTCACTGATAAAAGTGTGTGGTGATTAGTGACCGTTAATCGATAATTATACAGAAACCGTGAGATGCGGTCTGGTGTGATGTAGGTTTCAGAAAAACATTTTCTTTATCGTGCCAACGTTTCGATCTTTATTGAGATCATCTTCAGGGCTCAATAAAGATCGAAACGTTGGCACGATAAAGAAAATGTTTTTGTGAAACCTACATCATACCAGACCGCATCTCTCGATTTCTGAATAATTACTGATAAAAGTTCTAAATGATGGGGATTGCTCAAAAGACGGTTGGTCGCGGTGCGCAAGGTCGTAAAGAGGCCGACTCTTTTTAATGGCCCTTAACTTGCATGAACATTTTTCAGTAAAAGTGTCTGTTGCTTTATTTTATTTTTTGAATTTTCAATGACACGGAGGCTGTTCTTCATTAAATATGAAATTACCCAATGTTGAGTGAAATATGTTTGTTTTAAGCAAACATGAAAACAAGATGAAGAAGGGGGGCGAACCTGGAATCGAAAAACAAACAATGAATAACGGAGAAGGCTTTCATTTTAAGTACACATCTAAGAAGGGCGTTGTGGATGTTTAACTAACAAATATGTACGAGTTGACCGGTATAATGACACGGGGGAGGCCGAACGGAATCATGAAAGCTATATTTGTTACATTTCACTCGGTTATTTCGGTCTGAGGCAGTAATTTGATACCTGTTAACGTCGGCCCGATAAAATCTCGAATAAAAACTTACGGAAGGACGAGCTGCAGGTAGGATTTCATCGAGCTCGTTAATTAGCCCCTCTTCGATATTTCCTCGTTTATTAATCTCGCCTCCCGCACGTGATTAACGTACTACTGAACGAGCACCGTTGATGACCGCTATCGCCAAATGAATATGTTAAAAACCCGCATATTGAAAAAATCGTATATTTAATGGTCTTTTACTCCAATTTTGAATCGAAATGTATATTTTCTCATTGTTGTCACAGTTTGATTACAGTTAGCGTCATGAGCGGGATTCGAACCCACGACCTTCGGCTCAATACGCCGCTGCTTTAACCATTTGAGCTATCGTGACTTCGATCCGCCCGGACACCAACTCCTCATCTCAACCTACAATTCGAATTTTCCCTCCATTTTGCCATTTTTCATTTCAACCAAGACCTTACATGAAAACATTAATTAATTGAAAGAAGTAATTTGGTCAATTAGGCTAAATATAATGGAGTTGGGTTCATATTTATTCTGGTCCGCTTATTTTCGCTGTTCTTCGATCAGAGGCTTCCTTCTTTTAGGTTTGAATTCCACGACAGTCAAAACTTCAATGTGGTCTCTGGGACCGATGTTTGTAGTTTTTGTATGTTGTTGTGCAGTAACAGGATGAACTCTCACAATAAGGAGGAGTACTGGCACAAACTGTGTTGACATTAATATGGTGGGTTATTCAGGTCTAAAAACATTATTTACAGTGGCTATAGTACTTGGGTTAACATATGCTAGTTCGTTATGAGATGAAGGATTAGCGAAGAAATATAATGTCAATAGGCTTAACGCTTGATAGCATTAACAATAATTAGAGACTACACAACAATTCTTTCGAGGCTGCCTACGTTTTAGCTGATGTAATGCCTATAGCACATCAAGAAAAAACATCATCTAACCTATTAAAAAAGGCATTAACCGATATCCCTAATGAATATCCGGAATATGGAGATAATGGATCATCCAGTCACTTCAGCAAATGGATGCATTCAGGACGCCACCGTCGACGTATTTTGGCATATATTGATGCATATATTGCCGAAAGAGAAATCGCATCAAAAATGCTTCGACTGGAATCGGCATGCTTGAATAACGAGGCCGAAAAAAATCATCCCTAGAACGCAAATGATAGAGGGATAGGGATAAAAGAGGCGGCCATAAGGCCTACTGCACCTCGACCTGAATAGATCTACTGTGCTCCCCTGTTATTTACAACTCGTTGGCCAGCTTCAGGTTATTAACCAGCCTCCACAGCTTTGCCAGCGCCTCCTTAGTGTAGGATCTTGCTTGTGGTTTTTCTTGTCCTAGTTGCAAGAACCTGCACCTACGTAGACCTTCACAGAAACATAAAATGTGTTCTGCAGTCTCCTCCTTTTCCTGGCAGTATCTGCACAGTGTTTCTTCTGTCGGTACTCCTGTCCGGTGCATGTACTTTATTAAGTGGCAGTGCCTGTCAGGAGTCCAACTCGAATCCTTCTTCGGTTGCGGTTGCCTTCCAGTAATTCTTTTGTAAGTTTTGCGGATGATCCTTGTATGAATCTCTTCGCGTGCCTCATACCTGTGGTATTGTTCCACCAGATTGTGGTCTCATTAAGGATCCATTTTAAGATTTATCCTCTTTTGTGTCAGGCTGCTAAGCCGCAGTAGGGTTCTGGGCCCCCTTTCGGCCAACATGTCAACCTTTTCGTTGCCTCTATGCCCCGAATGTCCAGGAACTCACGGTCAGGTCGTTAGTGTCACTGACATCCGTCATGGCCTCCATGCAGTATGTAGCATACTTACCTAGGTTAACCGTCAGTTCGGTCTAGGGGTTTATTCCGAAGACCTCAGCTCCCGTACCCTTGTCGGTTTTGGAGTCATCAGTATACCAGTCCAAGTTTGCCTTTAGCGGTGTTCCATTGACCCATTATTCCCTTCTTTGTACTTTTTAGTAAAGTTGTACTTTGGAGTAGTGGCATCAATTAGCATGCCTAGAATGGCATCTGCCTGTATCTCCTCCCTCAGTTTCCATGGTTTATTTATAAGGCCTATCCTAGCAGATGGTTGTACAAAATGATAGAAGATTACTTTACACTAAAGGACGAAAAACTTCACTATTATGACTGATAATAGAGTGGCGTTGGCGCATTTCACAATACTATAACCACGGTATAAGAAGCAAATTATTAGATCTGGATCAAGGGATACAACGTGTCTTTCCAGTGGGCGAAAGCTCATGTCGGTGTAAATGGGAATGAAAAGGTGGACTCACTGACAAAAAAGGCATCAAATGATACATTAGGGATAGCCTAGGAAACAATGAAAAAATTGTGAAGAGCTATTTCGAACTCCGACTACTGACGGAGGCGTATAACTAGTGGGAAAGATCCTGGCGCAATTTAGATAAAGGTGATAAGGATAACGTATTTTTCTGTACATGTGATACTTTTAACAATTTGATGGTAATGAACAATAAAAGATCTAGCAGGAACCTGTCAGATCATGGGGATGGAGGAAAGAATTGCTAGAACTTTCACCGTTTAGGATTGTTGGTTGATTAGTTTCAGGAGGACACGAAGCCACTGTCTTTTTCGGCTGCGCGGAGGTTTGTTAGATAATGACGTTGAAGAGAGGCTTACGCTAATAAATTGGTGTAGAAGTAGAGCTTGGAGCAGAAGTTGTGGAATTGTGTTTGTATCATGTTCCTCAAGGGGATGGTCTAGGTATCACAATTAGTGAACTGTTTGGTTTGGGGGGTAGAAGAGAGCGTTGAGGATGCGTCGGAGGACTTTTGATTAACTTTGACTTTTGATGGCCGAACCTCACATATTGGACTGTAAGTCTAAATCGGTCTAATTGGTGTCTTATACATTAAATATTAATCCAAGGTAGCGGATTTGATTGGATGGAGGGATACCTTACTATATATGTGAACTCGTGGTCAAGTACTTCTTGTAAGTGTGAACCTGTGAACATGACCTGACGGTTCTTTTATGCATTTAGCTTGATGTGCCGCTGAATGTCCCAGTGTGTAATGAGGTCTAGGAGATCTTGAATTGCTTTTGCAGCAAGGATAAGGTCAGAATGTCTGGAGAGTTTTGGGACGTCATCCGCGAAGCTGATATGGGTGTTAGGGTATATAGGCATGTCAGCGGTGTGAATTATGTAGAAGATTGAAGGTTAAAGTAACTTTATAAACACAGTGCAATATTAAAATGGGGCATTTTACAATAAAAGTCCTCAAAGAGAGGGCGGAAAAATCCAGATGTGCCCAATAATGGGATGCCTGATTGACTTCCAACTGAAAATTTGGCAAACTATCGTACTGTTTATTCAGTACTGTGTTGTTAACAATTTTGTAAACAAATTTGCTTGAGTTGTATGATGCTAGGGATTATAAATCCATTTACAGAAGTTAGCCGGTGTGCAAGTGTGCCATTTCGTAAAATCCTGTAGGATGATTAGCACAACGAGTCCAAAGTTTCTACTTAATTTTTTTCCTTTCTTGTAAACGATAGTAGCCTAAAATCGGTAAAAAACCACAAAATCATCCAGCATTAACCACATCTAATCCTCGAAATGGGGATGCTTCAACAATAACCATCTGTTAACCGACTTGACTAAAAAAAAAATTTTTAATAAATAGACACGTCTATGAACCCGTGATGATTTTATAAACAGTTTGTTCGTAGCTAAGTAATTTCTAAACAGGTATACATGTCTTCTTAAGATTGTTAATAACGATTATCATCTCACACCCTAAAATGTTTATGACGTTATCTAATGGTAATTCATGCTGGGAGGTGCACGTCCGCGAAGACGCTAACGTTAAAAGAAATCTTAGGTCTAAGATGAAAGACTGAAATTACCGGTAACCGTCGGAAAGGTTTTCAACCGGGTCTGCCATTGTCTTAAGAACACTCCAAGTCCGAGGGTGTATTGAGGTCATCGGGATAACGCCCCGAGATAAATTACACATCATCCCTCCCCGTCGTAAACGATAGGTTTGCCCCGGCCTGTTATTACTACGAGAGACAGTGGATGGACCTCATCCATTAATACCTACCATAGTTGCGTATAATTGTTAAGTGAGAAAGTGGAGGCCGTTTTTCAAACTCCCTATTGACTTACACACCCGGATAAAAGCAGGCATTCTTTTACCGCTTCTTCCAGGCATTTCACAACGGTAAACCGTCCGCTCGTAACATATGAAATGTCAGTATTTCTTGTTTATCAATTTCTTGGCGAGAGAAATTATCTTACTGGTTATGCATACACAATGTTTGCACTTATTTAATAATATGAGATTTATTTGGGTTTCAATTAGCGTGAGGGGGGCCGCAACGTTTGACACGGCATTGTTGAAATAGCACGTAAGGTAAAGGTCCCGGGTTCGAATGCAGGGCCGCTGGATACATACTTACAAATGGGCTTTTTTTTCAAAAACACCGGCAACCCTCGGGGTGCCGAAAAGGAAAAAAAATTAGCGAGTGCCTTCTCTTCTCTTTCTTCAATCTTTTCTTGATCTCTCTCGGTCTCTCCTTTCTTGTCATGATCAACTCATTTTGTGCATTTCTCCTTCCTCTCACTCTCTCTCTCTCTCTCTCTCTCTCTCTCTCTCTCTCTCTCTCTCTCTCTTTCTTTCTCTCTCTCTTTCTCTCTCTCTTTCTACCCATCTACATATCTGTCTATAACTACCTATCTATATCTTTTCTCTCTCTGTCTCTCTCTCTCCCTTCTCCCATCTTTTTCTCTTCTTTAGCATCTCTTTTACTCTCTCTTTTGTCTTTCCCTTCTCTACCCTTTCTCTTTCAAGAATCTTTTCTGTTTCTTTCCTTTTCTATCCTTTCTTGTACTATGGTTCACTCACTGTATGCATTCTCTCTTCTCTCTCCTCTCTCCTCTCTCCTTTCTCCTCTCTTTCTCCTTTCTGTCCCTCTCTTTTATTTTCCCCTCTCTCATGCTCTTTTCTCTCTATCTCTCTCTCCCTTCTCTCATCTGATTCTCCTCTTTACCACCTTTTTTACTCTCTCTCTTTTTTCTTTTTCTTCTCTATTTTCATTCTCTTCTTCTTTTTCAATAATATTTTCTGTTTCTCTCCTTTTCTTTCCTTTCTTGTACTATGACTCACTCATTGTACGCATTCTCTCTTCTCTCTCTCTCTTTCTCTCTCTTCCTCGCTCTCTCTCTCTCTCTCTCTCTCTCTCTCTCTCTCTCTCTCTCTCATTCTTCTCTCACTCTTCACTCTGGCCAATACTTTATTCTTGATTTAGACCTACCTTTCACAAAACTTTATATGAAAGAAAAGCTGTTTTTATGGCATCCGAAATCCTTCGAAAACATAATATGCGAAAATCGATTGTAAATCGTCTCTCGTTATGAACATGTTCTTCGATCGTATTTACTCGAAAGTTAAACTTTATTGCATGGCCCTGGTTCGCAAAGTGGGTGTTGAGCGATAATGGCTGGTCAGTGGTCGGATAAGGACGACCACACTACACACTTTAAAGTACTCAGGGACAAGTCTACAAGTAGGTGAAGTCCGGCTCATTTGGCTCATTTCTAATCCTTGGACCGGAAACTACCACGTGCACTTATTCCAGTTGGAAGATATTCGAAAAACAGTTGATTTAAAAATTGATTAAAAATCTAGAACATTTTTACATAAAACTTTATTTTAGGAGTGTTTTCATCAATTCGGTTTAATTTGTTATTGAATTATTAGAGAGATTTTTTTTAGCAAAGCAGTCTTTGAAATGTCAGGGCTCAGTATATTTTTCTTGACTACAACTTGACCGGGCATTGAATTCAGAGATGTGGGATTTCATCCGTTCACACCTTCTGTAAACATAACGCATCAAAGGATCAAAGTTCAAAGGGCATTAGACTCTTTATGCGCTACTTTTTTATCTACAGTTTATTTACTGGTGCCAATCAACAGTAGGAAAACTTTTGTAAACTGAATCACTTCAAATAAGCCAAACCCAAGAAAATATGCCAAAGAAGTCTTAAGTACGATGATCAATATTGTATTTGCTTTTAAATATAATTTTTTTCTATTTTTGTACGTTAATTTTAGACAGTTCTGTTCATAAGATTTCTCAGTTTCCACTTGCACGTACGTTTGTTAAAGAAAAGATGTTGAACGTGCCATTTATTAAGACCCAGGGGCGATGTCATTTGTTACGAGGGTGGCCGTCCGGGTTCATGAAACCGACCCCTGTTGATATTGGATGAGACATAATTGTGCTTTGTAAGGGCAAACTGGGGCCGACACATGGCTCAATTATTCACCCTTGTCCTAGGTCCGAAACGGGCAGTCATGTGCACAAAAGCGCCGCCCAAGCTGGGAAACGTCGAACTGACCTCGTTGCGTATGCGTTAAAATATTGTTTTATGCGAGGTCTCGTAATAAAATGTAACGTGGTGTGTAGGTAATTAGGTTTAAGTTCATATTATGATTGTAGTACAAATGCAGAAAACCAGTGTTCAAAGTTTTTTTTTTCCTTATGATCTTGCATATTAGCCATGGTACGAATTCTTGTGTGCTCAAATTGGGGGTTATCGGGAAAAAAGGGCCAGAGGCGACGGTGGGAATCGAACCCACGACCGCGGCGTGAGAGTCTCTCATGCTAACCACTCGGCTACCGCGGCCCCCAGTGTTCAAAGTTCATATAATAAAAAACTCAACTCTCTCTCTCACTCTCTCTCTCTCTCTCTCTCTCTCTCTCTCTCTCTCTCTCACACACACACACACACACACACACACTCTTTCTTTCTTTTTTCACACACACAACCAAAGTCAGGTAGTGTTCAAAGTTTAACATCATCAATAGATTTAAGATCATCAAGAAGCCAAAATGAGTATTCAGTCGCATGGAATCCTTGCATGGAGAGAGACAGCAATAATAATATCTTGTTTATTGTCTGGATTCCCTGTCACTAAGGACACAGGGATTAGTAGGCCGACATACTGGCCGAAAGGCAGCAAATATGAATACCTATGGTTCGGTCGTCTAAAAAGGCACATTAAAATATCCTTAATGAATCGTAATCCTAATGGATCAACACCCAAGGGATGAGAAAAGTGAAGAGATTCACGTACAAAACACCCAAAAGAACTAATGGAGAGTAAAGGGATTAAAACTGGGAGTAAATCTCCTGAATGGACACTGTCTCCAAGGAAAGCGTATGTACTGGGTAGGAATACTGGCAGAAAAATAAATTAGGATAGACCAAAATGATAGGAAATGAACAAGCTGCAGTTGAGCGGTCTCTCTTTGAGATCTGTGGAGTGATGAATATCTAGCTTGGTGTAAGAGGCTCTGTGGCAACCACTTCTACCCAAATACCTCTCCAAAATATCAGTGGCATATGATCTAAGACAAAGACAAAAGATGAAAATGACCAGCTTCGGTTGAGGGACGCACTCCTCCTGATGTGGGGGTGATGGACTTGAAGATTGATCGATATCTGATCCTTCAAGCAGAAAAGTGACCTAGAGTCCTAAAAGATAAACCAAAATGATTGGAATGACTAATAAGTGATGATCATGTGGTTTGGTCATTTCCATTTATGGTGGTGATCCTTGATCATTTTTATCAGTAGACAATTTTTGCTTTGAACTGACAAAATATTAGAAGTTCTTCTTATCCTTTTCTTCCGTCGTATTAGTGATACGGTAGAATAGGTTATACTTTCTCAGACCTTAATTTCACCTGACTGATTGCCGAAGGCTGGTACTTAGCGAGATGACGGTCTCAAACTGGGAACAACATAGCTGAATTCAGTTTACCAGGTCCTTGACAAGAATTAGTGTCAAACGGCTAATCCGCATCCGTCCATCGGGTCGGGCCTACCTTCGCAATTAGTCGTATAACTCCCTTTTAATAACATCGGAAATTAGGACCTGCTTTCCATTAGAAAAGACTGGGGTGCGACGTGTTTCGCTATTAATAAGCCTATTTTTATAGTCGGATCACAGAGAGCCCGTTATTCTTCATCCCTTAGGAAATGTTTCCGGTTTTACTTTTACTCATTAGACACCTCGGCCCATTAGACGGCGAGCTTTGGGCAACACGAGATTAGGCTTACAGGTTCCAACAGACGTAATTTGAGCTAATATGAATTTCCATCGGTCCTCGACTTATAACACATGTACTTTAAAACAAATATCGGGTATTGTACTTTATCCACTAGTTTGATGTTCTACATTTTTCACTCTGATTTGTTTCATATGTATGTCCCTATTTGAGTCACGTTGCTATTTTACAATTCACATGATAAATATTATTAGCATATGTGTATTGACATTTTATTGGGAATATTAAATCAGATATTCCTTTTGTGATAAAATGGCTGAGAAACCGAAGACGGACAAAGTCTCCAAAATGAGTTTGAAGTCCACGGAGCAACCTAAGCCTGCCAAAGACGAACTGATACCGGCGCTGACCCCGGGCGACAGCAAGGTCTGGCAGTACGCCCGTCCGATGAAAATGCCAAACCCAAAAAAAGATTTCCAAATATCCAAACGGTTCGTATTCTGTTTAATAGCTTTAGTCGTCTTTAATCAACTTTATCTTCAGGTACTTGCAAAAACTTGGCATCAACGATGAATCCGTCTGGGAACTCTTGACCCACGCTTTGCAGAGAGTGAGTGAGTATAAAGGTGAAGTCACAGTTGACACGTTCCAACACATCATAAGGAATTTGCTCAAAAATGTACGTGTGAGGGAACCGGCTCCGTTTCGTGAAGTGTACACCGAACCTTTGGCCAGGGTGCCCAGTGAAAACGCGAGAGGTTTGTACACCGGCCTGAAGTACAAATGGGACAACGACGAAAGGGAGCCTGATCCCAACACCGTACCCGACCCCCAGTACCTCGAAAAGATGAGACTTTTGACAGAAGCAGGAGTCGGCCTGACAAAAGTCGAAATTTACGATGTCATGATCGCCATGAAAAAGGTCACGGAACAGAACAACATCTCAAAAGCGCGCTTTTGGGGGAAAATATTCGGCCTCCACAAAAATTATTACGTTATTGAAGCGGACCCGCACCCCGATGTTATAACTCAAGCTAAAGAGGCGGAAAAATTGATGACCTCCATGGCGAAGGCGAGCGCTGCAGCTGAAGCGGCGAAAGGACACTTGAGAAAGCAAGAAGCCGACGTAGTCGAGAAGCTCCGAGGTATGAAAGAAGAAGTAGTCGCCATCAAAGAAGGAATCGTGAAAGCTTTGGCCGAAGTCGAAGCCCAGAAACCGCCGGAGCAGCCCGAACCTCCGGGCCCTCCGTTTTTGAATCTTCTCGCGAAATACAAAATGCCTCCAGTGCCACAGCCCCCGGGGTTCAAAGAAATAGTCGTCCCGCCAGAGCCTCTCGGAGAAGGTCTGAACTGGAAGCAGTATTACGTGTGCAACAACCCTTACGATCATTGGGTAAGGTTACCTGAGGTGACGCCCCTGCAGATAACGTGCGCCAGGACTATTACCAGATTTCTCACAGGTGATCTGGAACACGAATTTCTCTCGTTTCCCCAATTCCCAGGGAAAGAAAAACATTTGCTCAGAGCTCAGATTGCCAGAATCACGGCCAGTACGACGATATGTCCTGTTGGATATTACATCACCCAACTGGGTGAAGAAGAGATCATGGGAGACGACGTGATTCCCGGCGGCTTCATAGAAAACCCAGACTACCACCCACCACCGCTCAAATGCCTCTTGCATTCCGAGAGGAAATATTGGATGCACTGTCGCCAATACATCTTGCCCCAAGGGAGGACCAAGTACTGGAAGAAACCCGACGACTTCGGTGAGTTCGGAGAAGCTTGGGCGGACTGGGACGAAGACGAGTTGAAAGGGCGTTTCGGACCTCCGCCTCTCACACTTATCAGCAGAGATGATTCGCCCGATGCGGATAAATGTTGGTCCCTTCGAAGGGCCTACAGGTCGATGGGGAAGAACCAGATCGTGATGGCGCGTTCCAACGTTTGGCCAGGTGCCTTCTGCGTCAACCGCGGTTACACCTTCGTCAACATCTACGTCGGCCTCGGTACCAAACACTTCGCTAACTACTTCTGGCCGTCTCCCGTCCCTCCGATCTGGTGGGAGTACGAACACGGCCCGGAAATCATGGAAATCGCGGACCCTACTCCAGAAGAAGAAGAGGCCTGGAGGCTGGCGCATATGCCGAAAGTTCCACAGCCTCCGGTCAAAGGTGTGCTCGGTGAAGGTGGTGAAGGAGAAGAAGAAGAAGAACTCTAGTGTCTTATTTCTTGTTTGTTTTTGTTTTTCTTCCAATTTTCAAATGCAATTTTTAATTTCCACGAACAATTTGATCTACAACATATGTGCTTTCGAAAAAACGAAAGTTTTTAAATAGTGTTGACATACCTTCGCTTCGTAGTTCTACATTATTTGAACGTTCGAAAAGTTTTTTTTATTTATTCAAGTTGCGCCCGGTCTTTCTTTCTGAGGAGAATAACTATCTGAGGATGAAAGAATAAAAGACGCGAACAGGTTTGACAGACTGACACATACTGACTTTTCAGGCAAGTTTAAACAAATACGATATTTCTTTTAAATACATATATTTATTGCAAAAGTTTATTTTATTTCACTCTTTGATATATGAAAAAATATAAATGCGTTCATGCCCACTGAGAATAGAATCCTAGACGCGTCTGACAGACCAGAACAGCAAGAAGAAGCAGACCAAAATAATCGAAAACGACAATGCTAGAAGAATATAATAAGTACTATAGTTTATCATCTCTACAAAACTCTTAATATTATTATACCCATTATATTCGTCTAGCTGGGTCGTTTTTGGTCGTCTTCGACCATTCTGGTCCGCTTAAGCTCGCTAGTTTTGTCAGTAACAATTCGTCAAGTGCAAGACCAAAACAGCGATGAGAGGCAGGACAAAATCATAGGAAACAACCAAGGTAAAACAATATAGTAGGTATAATATAACGTTTACAATTATGACAAATCTGTAGTTCAATAATTTGAAAACCGATCCGTGCTGATTTTGGTCTGTCAGGGAAATTTTGGCTTGGACTTGAGAAAAGACGAAAATTGGAAATGATTAATTTATCAGATTTCTTCGTGAGGATGATGACCCTCTAGCTTTGTCGTTTCCATTTTGGTCTGTCAGAATCGTTTTGGTATCGAGGATAGACCAAAATCATTGGAAATTATCAAGCAGCTGTTGAGAGATTTCTTCCTGAGGTCAAAGGGACGATAAATCTGTAGCTTGGACGTGTCCAATTATTTCGACAGAAGATAGTTGTTGATTTAGACCAGTCAGTTAAGTTTTAGCCAGGAGTACAGACAGAAATGATCGGAATTGACCAATTAACAGTGATAAAATTTCTTCTTGAGGTCTGGGGAGTCATTGTGCAAGAGGCTCTGTGGTAACCTCTTCTACCCATATAAATCTCAAAAATCTTCATAGAAAGGACAAACTGATCAGTAATAATCAGCTTCGGTTGTGAAATACCGTCTTGAGGTCTGTGGGGTGACGAACCTGAAGATTTGTCGTTTGCAATTATTTCGGCAGCTTGTTGAGCTAGGTTAGTCAGACAGGTTTTGACCTAGAACGCTAAAGGATAAACCAAAATATGAGAAATGACCGAGCTGCTGGTATGAGATTTCTTCTGGAAGTATGCGGGGTGATGAACTTGTAGTTTGGTCATTTTCAATCTATTTGAAATTCGATCCTTGCTGATTTTGATATGTCAGATACATTTTGATCTGGTGAATACAACCGATTGGAAATGAGAAAGCTGCGTTAGTGAGATCTCTTCCTGGGGTATGCATGGTATGAACATGTAGTTTGGTCGTTTTCAATCAATTTGAAATTCGATCCTTGCTGATTTTTGCCAGTCAGACCGGTTTTGGCCTGGAGGATAGACCAACATGATCGGAAATGACTAAGCAACAGTTATGAGATTTCATCTTGAGATCTGTGAAATGAGGAATATCTAGCGTGGTGCGAGAGGCTCTGTGGTAATCTCTTCTACCCATATACCTCTCCAAAAATGTCGTTTTGATAGTCATATCAAAACGATCAGTTATGAGACACCCTCTTGAGGTCTGCGGGGTGATGAGCCTCAAGATTGTTCGATTTCAATTATTTCGACAATATTCGTGCAAGGTCTTTATGCAACCTCTTCTACCCCATCCATCTATAAAATACAAACAACAAAATAATCATGACCAGTTGCTATTGTGATATGCCTTCCCGAGGTCTGGGGGTGATGATCCTTCCAATAAACAGAATAGACGTAGCTAGAAGAATATGTTAGGTATAATATGAGGTTTTCAGCGATGACAGACCAGTAGTTTTGTCATCTCCGACATCTTGGTACGCCTAATCTCGCTAGTTTTGCCCACTGATATTTGGCATATTCAAGACCAAAACTGCGTGGGCAGACCAAATCGGAATAGACCAACCTAGAACATAATACGTGTTTAAGACTTTTTTGCCTTAATTAGGTGTTATGTTAATCTGCTACTCTTCTTCCAGCCTCCATGGATCAACAGGTCTTCTAGCATTCTATGACGCACCACCTATTGATTTAACCTATTCAAGGTTTGTAAATTTGCGTATTAAAATTTTGCCGGCGATTCTGACTATTACAATACATTCCAAATAAGAAAGACTGATTTGGCAAGGCAGTGTTCCTACAGCATTGACACAATGATTTCATCCCTAACTTGAAAAGCAGCTGTTTTGTACTGAATAAAGAAAGTTATTTTTATATTACGTTCTGTCTATAAATTTGCGTTTCGTAAAACTATCCATTGAGCAAATGAAAGCCTTGTCTCTTAAAACTTAATGGCTGTCAGGAAGATGAACTACAGCATAAATCAGCTTGTCTCAGGTGACAGAATTTATGCATTCATTAAACCTCAGTATTTTCTCGTAAAAGTAAATTATTTTCTCTTCTACTCCTCTTACAACGCAGAAGATAAAAAGGACTGATATGCCTTTTTTTCTCTCCTCGGGAAGAAACCCGACGGTAGAAGTCCATTTTCCGATAAGTGAAACATCCCGTGAGTGGTTTAGTCGATGATCCATCATGAACGTCCCTCGCCCCTGCTATTATGACAGCCCTCCCCAACATATTGATTTGTTTGTTGTTTTTCCTCCCTCTTCTCTCGCCCTCTTCCGAAGTTCCAAGGGCTTGTCTTCGTTACGAGGGAAAGCCCTCGAATCGCACTTAAAGGTCTCCCCAAATTGGTGTCAAGAAGATTTATACTCTCCTCGTAATGACGGCTAGGGGACATAGCAGGTCTCATTCATGGAACCCTACGCCCTGAGAAAATACGGGCTGGAGAAAAATCGTTGAAATTTGATCCGAGGGATTTCCGCCGGGTTGGAAATACAGAAAATGAAGCAGCCCAAAAGCTACAGCAACTAACAAAATGATGTGTATATCATTTTTGTAGAAATTTCGATATTTTGATTAGAAGACTTCGACACACTTTTTTTCTTTTTCTTCTGGGATCCACCACAACCATCTTTCAAGCCCAATTTCTAGCCATAGAAACAACACGTCTCAAGGATGCAACTATAATGATATTAACAGATAGTAGGCAGGAAGCTCTTAAGATTCTTCAAGCCTACAAGAACAACTCACCTATATTTTTTTTTTTTAATTTATGATGGAGTAAGCACATCAATTCAATAGTTGAATACCCACAAACTATAAATAAATCCAGCCTTACGCGTCCATGGATGTGAAGAGTGATCTGGTGTCATGGTTTCCGCTGTTGTGGGTTTTTTTATAAATGTCTACTTCAATAGATTAACTATTATAGACTATTTTATTTCTAGAAAATTTAAACAACCATTTTTTACTTATTTCCAATGTGAGTTTTATGTTAGGATGTAAAGAAGCAAATAATTGAAGAAATTTTCTTAAGTCTTAGGGTGTCTAACCATATTTCAACTATTGAACTCTATTAAACTTGGAAGTGCCTAAATTTCCTAAAAAACTATCCATAAATAGTTTAACACTGTGGGTTCCAGGTCATGGTATATATGGCACACACCCTAGCTAAAACTGGATCCTTTGAAAAAATACATAAGCCTGAAGCACTTTTGAGGCGTAAACAAGAACCACATTAAAGAACTGGACACCCAGACGCTTATTTTTGGGCCTGGCGGGAAGGTTGCTCAATGTACCCCACATAATTAAAGGGTGTCATCCCTTGACTCCTTATAAAGAGCAAGTAGGAATGTCACCCGATATAAGAATTACGCTCGAGTACAGCAGCAAATCTGTGGGTCCCGTATTTCAATTCTGGAGTAAACTGGGATTTTTTTTTTTATTGCATGTATTGCTATTGTTTTAGAGACAGATGTTTTAACTGTTTTATTACATTGTATTTATATGTGTGAATGTGTATGTAGTACAAGAGTGTCAAGGGCAGAATATATTCAAGTACCTTCAATTAGTCTGTAATATAGTTAGTTGTGTGATAAAGGTCATGGAGGAATATCTAGTACTCAATCATCCTAGTTGAGTGAAAGGTATGTAAATAAGAGGGATTGAGTGTGTTCAGGTTAAAACTGAAAGCATTGGGGGCTGAAATGACCTTGTCGACAACCCCTTGAGCCTAACTTCGACGGTGATTCAGATAAGACCAAGGTGATCCTGGGCCACTAAAAGTGGTCAATTCTTGTGGCAAGCCTCAGTTTTACAAGTTTGTAGTTATAGTATTTATAGTTATAGTTAGGTATAGTATGTTATAGTTATATACTAGTTATAGTTAGTTGTAGTTGGTTTGAACCTATATAAATAAAAAAGAAAGAACTGAAATCTTTCGTTGCAAGAGAACACAATAAATACTGGGAAGGGCAGGCATGAGTTACAATATAAAGTAAAGCCAGAAGGCTGCAATGTTTGGGGGTACATAACCCCCCTTCTTAGTCATTCTAATCATTACCATCCCACCAATAATTAGTTCCCTCTTGAGCACTGCAGCTGAGCTGTACAGCTTACAGTACTTATCCCTGGCTCCATATTTTGGGGGAGGGCTCGGAACACAAATGTGAACTTGAGCCCCCGTTGTACCGGTCCATCGAAGAAACTCATTTTTGAAGGGGGTTGGGACCAAATTGAGGGTCACTGATTTCCGATCCCGCCCCTTCCATTGATGAGTGCCATGTCAATTTCTTTCAATTGCAGCCACCGGTCCCCTAGCGACATAAAATGTCCAGAGGCGACAGTGGGGATCAAACCCACGACCGCGGGATCTACTACCCGAGAGTCTGACGCCTTAACCACTTGGTTACCGCAGCCCCCCACCAATAATTAGTGGGTGTCTAGTCAATAAAATACCACTTGAGGTATTTCATCATACCTCAAGGGTGAACACATTTTATGCCAATTACTTTCATCAGTCCATCAATGCAAATATTTTTTTTTAATCATAAAGATCCTTTTCTTTAATTTTAGACCAGACTTTAATAACAACCACATGCTGGGCTATTGTTCTTGCCAGGCAATGGCTGCAAGTTCAGGGGACAAAGTTTGATGCTTGTTTTAACCCTTGCTTGAGGCTTTTTTATGACCTGCCTTTTTGCAGTCTTTTTACCCTAGTCTTCATCGCCGTCTGAGTCGGAACCCTTCTTCTTACAGCCTTTCAGTTTTCCACATTTGGCTTTCTTCTTGGGCAAGTACTCTTCATCACTCTAATTATCCTACATGGGCATTATTGCTCTCATCACTACATAGATTTTTCTTAGAGCTACAAGATGGTGTACTTGTAATTACACACGTTATAATTTTGATTTTGGTATTTTAAAGCACACGAACAGAGATATTAAAACTCATTCTGATAATAAAACCAGCAAGGATAGTTAGGCCAGGATGATTAGAGACATCCAAGCAACAATATTAATAAATAACATAATACACTATGTTGGAATGATAATAAAATTTGGACTTAGTTTTTCATGAAATCTCATATTATTCAAATATAAGTAATATACAGGGTGAATTGCTACTCGTGCTACAAACTTCTCCAGTAGATTCTTCACCCTAAAATGAACAAAAAAGTTCATATTGTCCATGGTCCGATTCTCAACCATTTCAGAGTAATTTCGCTTTTTATCGATTTTGAAAGATATCACGTCCTGGCGTCGGAAAATCGTGATATCTTTTAATCTAAACATTTCTCTTAAAATCTATAAGCACCGTTGAAATCCCCGTTAATTTTTAGAGAGAATCAAAATCATAATTCCATTGAAATTTTTTAATTTAATTTAATGCCCATTTAGTATGTAATGCTTAAGAAGTTTACAAACAGCTAGAAGGTCAAGGAAGAAAGACCCAAACGTTTTGCCACCTTCATCTTCTTATTGAAAAATTAACGGGGATTTCAACGGTGCTTATAGATTTTAAGAGAAATGTTTAGATTAAAAGATATCACGATTTTCCGACGCCAGGACGTGATATCTTTCAAAATCGATAAAAAGCGAAATTACTCTGAAATGGTTGAGAATCGGACCATGGTCAATATGAACTTTTTTGTTCATTTTAGGGTCAAGAATCTACTGGTGAAGTTTGTAGCACGAGTAGCAAGTCACTCTCAAACATTAGCAATCCTTGAACCACCATTTTTTCTCTTTTTGTCATCAACATCTTGGTCTCACAACCACTAAATAAGAAAATGACGAGTGCGTTGGAAGCGTTATTAAATCAGGTAGTTTTCCTCAAATTTGCTGCCTTCTGAGACTAAAATTAGAAACTCTGGATTACTTTATACACTTTCCGATTTACACAATTTTCCACTCTTTTTGTAGTTCTGGCTGAAATAAAACACAAAAAATTAGCCCAAACATTTTGCCACCGTCATCTTCTTATTGAAAAATTAACGGGAATTTCAACGGTGCTATTAGATTTTCAGAGAAATGTTTAGATTAAAAGATATCACGATTTTCCGACGCCAGGACGTGATATCTTTCAAAATCGATAAAAAGCGAAATTACTCTGAAATGGTTGAGAATCGGACCATGGACAATATGAACTTTTTTGTTCATTTTAGGGTGAAGAATCTACTGGAGAAGTTTGTAGCACGAGTAGCAATTCACCCTGTATAAAAAAATAGTATTTGTAATAAGTAATTAATTGGAATTTTATAATAAAGTTGTTTTCAATCATTTTGGTCTGTTTTGGTCTGTCAAATCACGTCTGAACCATTCAAGGTGGCGAGAAGCCAAAATGCGATGAACAGACCAAAACAATAAAGATAAGCAGACCAAAATGAAACGAAAACTTCCAAACTACAGCTTTCAATATCACTGATCTATCTTTGTTTTGTTCATTTTTTAACCAAAAAAACAATAAACATTACACCCACACACTGAAAAAAAATCTTTTCATGTTTACAATTTAAATAAATGACTTTCCTAGGAGAACTTTTTTAAAGTACAGAACTTCAGTAAAATTGTTTGATGAATGGACAATGAGTTGATGAGTAGCATCAGCTGAATGTTAGTAATGTTACTTTTTTTTAATTAACACTTGTAAAAAAGTATAAAATGAAATTCAGCAGTAATATTACTTACAAAGGGAGAGAATAAATAATTTGAAAACTATATATAAATTTATTTCCTTGATTTATTTTTACTTTTCAAATGTCCTTTTTTCCTTTTTTTACACTTCGCCTTGATTTTCATAGTCTCCTTTTTTTGTCTCATCGATTTTTTCTTTTGTTTCAATTGCTCGATTCTATTTTTCCTCTGAAATACTTTACTATTTATGGTGCTTTGTTTCATTGCCCTCTGTATATCTTTTTTAGTCTTTATTTCCATCCCTGGCACACCTTCTTCTTCTTCTCCTTTTGATTCTGGATCTTCTTTTTCAATCTTCACCATCTCACTTCCCTGAAAACAACAACAAATGATGAAAAACAGCCTCCACGACGATTTATTTTTAAATTTTAATTAATTATTCTTTTTATCTAAGATCTTGTTTGAGATGAAAAAGTTAGTGTCATGGGCGGGATTCGAACTCCCTATCTTCAGCTCAATACACAGTTGTTCTAACCACTTGAGCAATTGTGACTTCGATACACACAGACACCAACTCCTCATTTCAACAACCAAAAACCATCTTTCGAATTTTCCCTCTTTTTGCCATATTTTCCAATATCTTGTAAACAGGATTTGATTCTCGGCACCTTATGAAATCACCACAGGGAGCTGTTAGCAAAGTAGGTAATAATAATAAAAGTCTTTATTGGAAGAGAAAAACACAAATTCCTTATTATAGCATAATTTGACTGACACTCATGGCCCTTAGACCATCGGAGGAGTTGTCGCTTGTATTAAAACTAATAGAAGACAGTAAAAGTAAATCTATATTATAATTATGTACAAATATATATGTAAAATGGGTGATTTATGTAAATACTCTTTAGGACACACAAGAATTATGATTTAGTCTGAATTAAAAATTTTTACAAGTAAGAGGATTCACATAAATAATTTCATCTTCCAAGCCGCTATACAATATTTCCCTAAAGAGTCAATATTATTTTCATTCAAATAGGCACAAAATTCTTGAAACGTTAATACAACACTATTAAAATATAATAAATGATATATGTCCTCATCCACTTCGCTATTACATAGCGTACAAATTTTTAAACTATCATCAAGCAAGAAAGTACTTCTGTAATTATATTAATCCACATAGGTTTAGTAGTCACAAATGACCGTACTAATTATTTTAATTAATTATACTTTTAATCTAAGGTTTTGATTGAGATGAAAAAGTTTTAATTAATTAAAAATAATTAATAGAGTCAATTATGACTACTAAACATATATGGATATCATTTTCAAATGATTAACGTTATACTGAATTCTACACAGACATTCCAACATCATTCAGCAGTCATCCACAATATGTGCTCTATGGGGCATTATCCTTCATTATTCTGCATAACAAGAATCTCTCACTGATGTAGAGGGCAAACAGCACTACATTTTCTTCGATTACGCCTTGTAAGTACCTCTGTGAGTTAGAGATCTTTCTTGCACAACCAATTCGGTCCAAGGAAATGGGGGCGAACCTTTCTCCTGAACGTCTCCATACAAAATTATGCTTATCTGAAGATTTGATGTCAACTTTTACCTCATATGTAAAGAGAAATTATCCCAATTTTCCAATGTCCCATTCACATATTTAAGCCTGGTCATTTTCTGAGCTGTGTTAAGCAGAGGTCCACGAACCGGGTGCCAGGCACTGAGGTTATTTTCATTGAGGAGGAAATCAAAACATTTTGGACTTGTCTTATCAGATTTCTTATCTCATTTCTCATAATGCTGCGGTTTCGTAGCCTGATGACTGAATATATCATCACTCTCGTCTGTAGACCTAAGTCGATTCTGTCCTGGGTTTCCAATGTGAAGCCTTGTTTCTCCACGAGCCGAAGAACCTCTGCTATTGAAGTGATTTGCAGTCTCCTGGCGACTTCGCACTGCTGCATCCTTTCTCTAATAATATTATAACCCTAACACTGTCATATGCCTAACTGGCCAATGAAAACTGTTTAAGAATAAAAATAATATGAAATCTATGAAGGAAAAATACTGAAAGCGATCTTTAGGCATAGCAGAATGGAAGGGCGAAATGCTACTTTCTGTGTAAATTGGATTAATCAGTACAAAACTGAACACAGGAAGTAAACAAAGCATTATTCATGTTTATTTTGACTATGATAGCTCCTAATTACCTGCATTTAATCTACAAAAAAAATGGATTTAATTTTAAACTAAATAAATCGAGTGGTGCGTTAAATTTGTCCATAAGTGCATTTAGATAGTTATTAAGATAAAGACCTTGTTATTACAATACAACTTTCTGTTCGGGAACCCATATGTTTCAGTTTGATTTCGAAGTCGATTCACAACAGTTTAACAATTTTTTAACCATCAACAAGTGAAGAAAATACTTCTTTATTACATTATTACATTAATGCATATCTGTTTAGTAGCCACAAATGACCATATTAAGTATTTTGATTAATTACACTTTTTATCTAAGGTCTGATTGAGATGGAAAAGTGTTAATTAAAATGATTAATACTGTCAATTATGACTACTAAACATATACGGATTAATATCATTTTCAAATGTTTAACATTTTACTGAATTCTACATAGACATTAAATGAACATAAATTGTTCAAGTTATTGTTTGAGTACAGATAACTGAAGGCAATAAATCAAACAAAGACAAGAGGTTTAAACGAAATTTTTTAACAATACAATGCTGTGAAACTATCACCAGGCTATTTTGCATGTAGTTCACCAGCTTCAGGAATTATTAATTTAAATATAATAAATAAATAGAGAATTTATCTATTTATTTCCCTTTTATTATATTCTCTTGCAGTGGACGAGAATTAACCATGAAGTACTGAGTTTTATTTTTTCATTTTCCTACTTTGGAGCAGTGGTCAATATTACGGTTTACCAATGTGTCCCTATTCACTCTAAAAACACCAAGTTGCTGTGGAATGGTATTAGTGTGAAAACAAGTATACTTAGTCCTATAAGTACCCAGAGCCACTTTTTCCACGGTAATGCGATCATTATCGATCATCACTGCCCCTAACCATCCCTAACTATCCTAGCTGGATTAGTCTGTGAGACATATAATTCACCATGTACAGTGTGTAAATGCCAAAACACAGCTAAAAAACAAACCTAGGGAAGATAGGCAGACCAGATGATCAATAACAATCAAATTACGATGGGAAAAAATCAGTAATGATCAAATTACAGACTAATGGCCTCGCAGACAACAAGTCCAAATCCCACAATTTTCCCATGGACTTTAATGTTTAAGTACGATTGCAAGGATATTTTGGCAAAATACCTGGAACAATATGTACTCCCAATATCATCTTTTTCAAACCATAATAAATTACATCAAACTTTGGTTCACAAAACATGAACATTTTTACATGAATTAATATGAAAGGCAGGCATGAGTTACAATGCAAAATACAGTAAGCCTTATAAAAAAACTTCTTCGTCTCCTCTAATCATCATCACCATCCCACCAATAATTAGTATCTAGTCAAAAAAATATCACTTGTATTTCATCATTCCGAAAGAGTGGATGTATTTTGTGCCAATGATTTTTTTATAATAGACCAGACTTTAATAATGACCTCATGCTGGGCTATTTGCTTTTGCCAGGCAGCGACTGCATTTTCAGGGGCTTCTTTTATCCCTTGTTTCAGGCATTTTTGCCGTCTTTTTACCCTAGTCTTCATCGCAGTCTGAGTCAGAACCCTTCTTCTTAGGGTCCATTTACACGCTCATGCAATTTGCGCCAATTGACTTGTGCAAGCACGTTTGCACAAGTAAACCATTGTGTAAATAGAAGCATGACGTTTGCACAAGCCAAAAAGTTTGGCTTGAATAAAATCTGTCCTACTAGGAAAATTGCATGATGCTGTTGCATGAGCGTGTGAACAGGATTGCGCCAACCTTCCAGTCAAGCACCTACCCATTGATGACAGTAATAATCATTCAAGGGACAGCAGACATTTGTTAACAGCTGTTTGTCTGAATAATTAGTTTGTGGTTGTTATTGGTTATTTCTGATGCCCTGCTTTGTTTTTTGTAGAAATGGCGAAAAAAGAGAATGAGTTTCTCCCAGAATTTTTAGAGTTATATAAATTGTTTCTGTGTTTGTAGAAAATCGGGAATATACTGATTGGAAAATGAAATCTCAAACCTACGATATTTTAGTTGAAAAATCCTGACTCTTGACCCTGAAGCTACTAGAGACACAGTTGTAAAAAAAAAATTAATTCGCTCCACACCACGTACAAAAAAGAATATAAAAATGTGTTGAGTCTTAGCACTAAACATTATAGCATTAAGAGCTAGTTTGGAAATAAATGTGGAAATTTCATATCCATACTTCTCCCTATTACCAAAAATTTCAATGTAGCTGAGAGTCGTTCATGAGGGGGTATTGCACGTCTCATAACCGTGTCTCCTCGTGATATTAATGTTGAAACTAAATTGAGAATTGTTAGTAACTTGTTTCATCGATGAGTAGATAATTAAGAAAATCATCAGGTTCACTGCATAGTTCGTTAATTAAATTCGTATGTGAAAACAAATTTATTTTTAATAACCAGGGATTAGACCATCTTCTCTTTTCCTTCTTCAATTTTTGTTTTTTCTTGATAACGCATATCGCAACCGTCGCAAGAATTAATTCGTCAACATTTTCCATTTTTGTAAATTAATAAATAAGTCAATCAATATAAATGCAATATTAAATAAGTAAATCATATTTATACTATAAATTTAGACATTTGATGAGTTAACACTTCTGATGCCGATGAAGAACTGCACAAACTAGTTTAACGGCCTGTTTAGTTCAGTTCATTTGTGCAAGTTTGCTTACACAAATCAACTTGTGCAAATTGCATGAGCGTGTAAACGGACCCTTACAGTCTTTCAGTTTTCCACATTTTGCTTTCTTCTTGGGCAAGAACTCTTCATCACTCTAATTATCCTACGTCGCATTATTGCTCACATCACTAAATAGATTTTTTAAAGCTAAGGTGGTGTACTTGTAGTTTGATCATCTTCCTGGTTGGTCTGTTATACACATTCTGGTATTTCAAAGCAGACAGATTATGAAATTTCAAAACTCATTCTGATAATAAAACCAGCAAAGATAGATAGACCAGGATGATTGGAGATATCCAAGCAACAATATCACTAATTAACATAATCCAGTATTTGGTCATTACCGATAATTTTGGACAGTCTATCCTCTCTGGTCTATATTGAAAGATGATAAAAGGAGCGTAGGTGGCCACAACAGTTTAGGCGCTGACACAGTGCTCAACACTGTTAGGTAAAGGTCCTTCTTCTAGCGGTTCTACTTTCAAACCCAACACTTACAAATGGGCTTTTTTTCTAAAAAGGCACCCTCAGGTTAATATAACCTCATAGTTGAAATACCCTCATAAAAAAAGTTGTTTCACATCAAAAAGCAGTAATTCCTGGCATTAAACAAAATCAATATTACACAATTAAAAAATATGGTTACTTACTCGGTTTCTCCCGATAAGAAAGTTCGTCTTGGCTAAAAGATCAGTGTCCAGTTCGAGAACACTGACTTTCGCATCGTCGACATCAAACTCTTGGGCGAACTGTTCTTCCAATTCTGGTATCGGTTTGTAGGAGTGGACCAGCTTTTTATACTGTTCTTTAGCCTGGAAGAAATAAATTTAATTAAAAAAAAGTTTTAAAGAGGAATTTCATTCATCTTACCTCTGATTTTATCCGTTTTTTCTCAGCTTTCAATTGGTTTTTCAGTTCCTCTTGAGCTGCCATGCGCCTATGCTGCTTGCGTTTGCGAAACCCTGTTAGGAATTCTCTGAAACGAATAAATTTTAATTATTAAAATTGTTTTATTTTCAGCATTTGAACTTATTGTCAAATACAAGTACCACATCCAACGATATTGGCCCAAACTCTACCTCCTGGCTTCCTCGTCGAAAACAATGTGCAATTTTGTCTTTCTGTTGATCCTTTTTTTCCTCCGACGTGCTGTCACTATTGAGTTTTCTTCATCGTCCTCTCCAAAATCCATGACGAAGAAAAAAAAATTTGTTTTTTCAAAAAACTTAAAATATACAATCAACACGTACCAAGCGTTGTATAGAGTATACACATGCAGCAACCTTCCACTTTGTTACACTAAAACAATGCCAAATACATTGCATATAGTGAAAGTGTTCATTTTATTTTTATTAAATCTACTCGAACCAATATTTTTATTATACATTATTTTTATATACAAACACTTTAATAGAAATTCATTACCTTATAATAAAAATAACAATTATCAAGAGATAATGAAAGTGCGTTTTTTTTTCAAAACTTAGTTCACCCTTATCTTAGCAATCCTTAAACAATAATTTTATTTATTATTTATTTATTTTAAAGGTACAAATAGCTTTAAGCCCTCTTAAATGTACATAGTTTAGAAATAAATGTAGTTTTATAATCATAGTCTTATTAATGACAATAAAACATAATAAAATCTAAGTTTTTAGTTGGTCCTAATTAACCAATTAAGTGATTGTAATTGTTTATAATTTTTATGTAGTGTTGTTGAGATGAAGTTTGAATATTTGCCAAAAAGTGAGAAATTTTAAAAACTTGTTGAGATGAAGGGTTGGTGTCTCGGGGGATTGAAGTCACGATAGATCAAGTGGTATGAGCACCGTATCTGGTTGAAGTCCAGCTCCATCCAGATATAACGATGGTTATTTTATTTTCTTTACATACAATTATACAAAATCAAAGAAGAAAAATAGGCTTTGGAATAACTTTCAAAAGAAAATAAAAATAGAATCTTCTACTCAATTGTAGCAGGTATCATCACTTGTACGGCAGAAATTTGGGACGTGGGTATAGTTCCTTGAATAATAAGGAAAATAAGCGGACCAGCGCTTTTCTTTAGCCAAGAAATGGCAGTGAAAGAACTCAAGACTGACAATTGGAAAGACCTCAAAATATGGTGTGAATTGACACGGTCAACTCTACAAAGAAAAAACCTGATAAGTAGGTAAGTAAGAAAGAAAACTAAATTATTGAAAGAACATAAATTGAACATTGTTAACAAGTTTATTTTTTACTTTATGTACATATGTGGCGAACTGATCCATGCCTTCCTTCTTAACGTCAAGTTTCTTGGTAGCGATGAGCGACCCTTCGGACAATTGTTCTGCGACAGTTCTTCCTGGCCACATTCGCCTGACTTCTTCCATCTTCCAACAATGCTACAATTCTACGCAAAAGTGAATCACTTAAAATCACCTCTCCAACAAATTTGAAACTTAAAAATGGTACAACTTAAAAAAAACCTCAAACCACCAGAATGTTAGAAAGAAGCTTTACCAAAAAAAAAGAGATTGACTATTTAAAGATTTTTTTACAAAATCCAATTGTAAACACAAGTGAGAGATTATATGTGTGGCTTATTTACCTTTAATCCTTTAAAACGGGCCAAATATTATTGTAAGGTAATCAATGGAAGATTATCTAAGAGTTAATTGAAAATATTAAGGGTGGCCACTTTTTGCCTCTCAGGACTGCTCACCTGGTTTTAATAATATTTTATGGAATTATCCAATTTACAAAAAAGATTTAAATATAGAAATGTACAATATAAAAAATAACATTATAAAAGCAAAACAAAGGAAAAATTACTTACTAATTAAAATTACTTAAATTTTTAGTATTAAACAATACATAAAGTAACAAAATAGCTTGAAAGAATGTTTCGTTTAAATATACCTAAAAAAAAGATCACATTTATCATTGTAATTATTTTCAATTACGATTCCTCGCCTAGAGCTTGACAAGAGTATGAGAGTACAAAAGTAAACTTGTGCAGTTGAAGTTATTTAAATTACATACATGTATAGAGGTGGAAGTTTAATATTTTCTATGAAAAATATTTTATTGTTATCAAAATAATGAAAGGAAATTTAACTTAAAATATACAAAATAAGTCAAAATTTAACATCTGCACACTTGATTGTAGAATAAAAAAGAAGAATTTTTTGAAGATTGTGAGAAGTGGTCTGGTGTGATGTAGGTTAGAAAAACGTTTTCTTTGGATTGGATTGGAAAGGATTGGAGATCCCACACCTTGGAAGGTTTAGTAGTTTCCCACAATTGTAATGTTTATAAAACTAAATTTATTTCTAAAATATGAACATGTAAGGGAGCTCAAAGTCCTATTTGTACTTTTAAAATAAATAAATAAAATTCATAAGCGATCTGCTTGCTTTAGATAGAAAGGATTGGAGGCGTTGGATATTGGAAGGTTTGGCGGTTCCCCACAACTTTAATGTTTATAAAACTGAATTTATTTCTAAAATACGTACATGTAAGGGAGTTTAAAACTCTATTTGTACATTTAAAATAAATTAAAGAAAAAAATTAATAAGGGTTCTGGAGAAGTTAAATTAAAAGGATTGGAGGCCTTGGATATTGGAAGGTTTGGCGGTTCCCCACAACTCTAATGTTTATAAAACTCAATTTATTTCTAAAAGATGTACATTTAAGGGGGCTTAAAGCTCTATTTGTACATTTAAAATAAATAAAATTTATAAGAGATCTGAGGACTTTAAATTGAAAAGATTGGAGGCGTTGAATATTGGAAGATTTGGCTGTTCCTCACAATTCTAATGTTTTTAAAGCTAAATTTATTTTACAAATATGTACTCGTAAGGGAGCTTAAACTTTAAAGCTCTTTTGTCTCTTTAAATTTAATAAATTAAATAAACAAATAAAATTTATAAAGGATCTGCGGACTTTAGATTGAAAGGATTGGAGGCGTTGAATATTGGAAGGTTTAGTGGTCACCACAATTCTAATATGTATAAAACTCAATTTATTTCTAAAAAATGAACATGTAAGGGGCTTACAACTCTTTTTATATCTTTAAAATAAATAAAATTTATGAGATCTGAGGACTTTAGATTGAAAGGTCTGGAGGCGTTGAATATTGGAAGGTTTAGCAGTTTCCCACAACTCTAAATTTTATAAAACTCAATTTATTTCTAAAATATGTACATGTAAGGGAGCTTAAAGCTTTATTTGTACCTTTAAAATAATTAAATAAATAAATACATTTTATAAGGGTTCTGAGGACTTTAGATTGAAAGGATTGAAGGCATTGGATATTGGAAGGTTTGGCGGTTCCCCACAACTTTTTTTTTTTTTTTTTTGCCTTATGATCTTGCATATTAGCCACGGTACGAATTTTTGTGTTTCAAATTGGGGGTTATCGGGAAAAAAGGGCCAGAGGCGACGGTGGGAATCGAACCCACGACCGCGGCGTGAGAGTTTCTCATGCTAACCACTCGGCTACCGCGGTCCCCCCCCCCACAACTTTAATGTTTATAAAACTGAATTTATTTCTAAAATACATACATGTAAGGGAGCTTAAAACTCTATTTGTACATTTAAAATAAATAAAATTTATATGAGATCTGAGGACTTTAGATTGAAAGACTTGGAGGCGTTGAATTTTGGAAGATTTGGCCGTTCCTCACAATTCTAATGTTTTTAAAACTAAATTTATTTTACGAAAGTATACTTGTAAGGGAGCTTAAACTTTAAAGCTCTTTTGTCCCTTTAAATTTAATAAATAAAATTTATAAAGGATCTGTGGATTTTAGATTGAAAGGATTGGAGGCCTTGGATGTTGGAAGGTTTAGCAGTTCCCCACAACTCTAATGTTTATAAAACGGAATTTATTTCTAAAATATGTACATGTAAGGGAGCTTAAATCTTTATTTGTGTCTTTAAAATAATTAAATAAATAAATACGTTTTATAAGGGTTCTGAGGAAGTTAATTGAAAGGATTGGAGGCATTGGATATTAGAAGGTTTAGCGATTCCTCACAATTACAATGTTTATAAAACTAAATTTATTTTTTAAATATGTGCATGTAAGGGAGCTTAAAACTCTGTTTGTATCTTTAAAAGATATAAAATTTATAAGAAATCTGGGGATTTTAAATTGAAAAGATTGGAGGCGTTGGATATTAGAAGGTTTAGCGGCTCCCCTCAATTCTAATGTGTATAAAACTAAATTTATTTTTAAAATATGTGTATGTAAAGGGGCTTAAAGCTCTATTTGTCCCTTTTAAATAAATAAACAAATTTTTACTCCAGGACAAATATTCAAACTGCTCGGTGAAATAAGAGGGAAAAAATGTCCGTCTCTTATTGATTTACAAGTGGCGTAGTGGGAGTGGGCCTCCGTCCAATCCTGTGGTTACTGCCGCTTAAATGCGGAGACATCACCAACATGGCTGTCAGTATAAATTTGGCACTGCAGAGATGGTTTTCTCCTGGGAACTCCGTCAAAGTTACGCGTTCGACCTCAAGTACGTGCCGCCGAAATGCCTCTCTCTCTGCCTAAAACGATGGCTCGTCCGACTGGGCAGCCTTAAGAAGTCCCAGGATGTCTAATTAGGTGATTTTTTTTTCAATCAATTTATTCATCCGCTTTCTATCTACGGTTTTATTAATTTTCTTCTTCCTCTACTAAGGTTGTTTTTTTTAAATAATAATTTCCTTTAACCTTCTTCCCGTTTGACACACATTTCTCCATTTTATCCGCCTGGACCCTTTCTTTTAATCTCTCACCTAACGGAAACAAATACGTGCTAATTAAAACAAATATATATTTTTTTAAAGGGGAAAAATCGGTTTTATCGATTGTTTTCTTTCTTTTTTCTTTACACGACTCCACCCCCATGATTTGTAATTATTAAATTAATTTTAATTGGTTACACGTTTACGTTACTCTTCTTTTTTTTTCCTTTCGCAGGCAAGACTTATTTTCTTACGCTTGGAACTCAAGAATAAATACTTCTAAGAATAAATGGCTTCAAGGTAAATATACATTTAATTATACAAATATTTGCCGATAATTTTTTTTTAATATTTAATTATTGAGCAATCCGATACTTTTACTCCTGCCGTCACGATCTAGGGCAATTTATTGTGTAAACGGCATGATCAGATAGGAATTATATTTTTTTCTTTAAAATACACAAACATTGGCCACTGTAGAAACATTCTTTTTAAAAAATATATATTTTAGAATGAAAATATATTTTACTGTTATCAAATGATAAATAGGTGCTTTATTATAAATGCTTCAGGGTCGTATTTGGCAGAAAAATGAGTTCTCGACCTCTAAAGTCCAGGGGAAACCCATTAATAACTTGTTTTGAATTTCATTTTGAAATCTTTTTTTTTTTTGTGTGTGTGTGACAAATATAAACCATTTCACCTTTTTTATGAAGAAAGTATTGTACACTCAAAGACAAACAACCAGACACTTGTATTTATTTTCCATAATAACAAGCTATAAAGATTACTAATTTGCTTAAGTTATTTCCTTTATTACTATCTGTACAAAATGTACATTGAGTGAGCGGTATAGTTATATACAAATCTGATAGGCTGTGAGGAGAGAAACCGACCAATGTTGAAACTCTCTCTTATTAAATAATAATAATAATAATAAAGGCACTTTTATAATAATATAGAATTAAATTACAGCTACTAAATAAGTACTATTAAAGCATGGAAAATTCCGTCTGCCGAAGGTGAATGAAAATATAAACAGGGTAACAAATGCGCGAATTAATACAAAATGTAAATTGAGAAAAAAAAGACTTCCAAAGATCTTAAATTAAATTAAAGAAAAAGAAAAAACAAACTAAAAACGTGAATAAATAAAATAAGAGCAATAATAAAGAAAACAAATTGAACTGACTGTAAATTATATTTTGGTCGACTGTCGCACTTTGCAACCCTTTAGGTAAAGGCTCAACCTGTCGAGTGATTTAAAGGAGTTGCTGGGTCCCCGGTGTTTGTTTCGAAGAGCGCTTTTCAGCTTTCTTAAATTTATTGGGATTTAGGCCTTCGCCCAAATTCTTATACATTTGAATGTTTGTCAAAAAAAAAAAACAATGTATATATATTTTTTTGTATTATAATGAAAATATATTTTACTGTTATCAAATGTTAAATAGGTGCTTTATTATAAATGCTTCAGGGTCGTATTTGGCAGAAAAATGAGTTCCCGACCTCTAAAGTCCAGATGAAACCCATTAATAACTTGATTTGAATTTCATGTTGAAAAAAAAAAAATTTTTTTTTGGGACAAATATAAACCATTTCACCTTTTTTATGAAGAAAGTATTTTGTACCCTCAAAGAAAAACAACCGGACACTTGTATTTATTTTCCATAATAACAAGCTAAATAGGATAAAGAAAAAGAAATTGTGTTTTTGTTTTATTATTAT
Organism: Cimex lectularius; assembly: GCF_000648675.2. Lineage (NCBI taxonomy): Eukaryota > Metazoa > Arthropoda > Insecta > Hemiptera > Cimicidae > Cimex > Cimex lectularius. The sequence goes on from NW_019392813.1 coordinate 3,580,693, forward strand.
TGTTAAGTAGCATTAGGGCATTTATAGTATTTCAAAGGAAGAATAAAAGGATAATGATGAGCCTGTACTCATGCTGAAACTGTTGCTAGTCTTACTCAATTGTTATTATTATAATTGGCCAGACAAGCCTGTGTTTAAATTATAGAACAAAAATTCGAAATTCTAATTAAAGAACAGGAATAAATTAAAGCTTTGGATGGTAATAGGATAGATTAATTTTGGAGTGAATGTTTGGAGTTAGAGCACTCAGAAGGGATTTAGCTAACCTAATAGAAGGTTTAAATGTTAGGGCGTGAAATGACCTTAGCCGTTAAAACGCCCTTAAAAATTATTAGTAATAATAACAAATTGAAATTTAATTATACATACACAACGTATTCATTTCATTGACATAAAAATATCTTTATTGCCATGCATGTCTACAAAATCTTACAAGTGAAATTGGCTCATAGTTTAACTTGTTAATTAATTGATCTCGGGAACGGGAACTGTAGCCTAGATGCTGATTTCATTTAAGATTGTACATTGTGCAATGAAATTGAACACTGGGAGGTCCGAAGCTCGATTGTACAAGCGTGTGAAGAAAGAAAATAAAAACAAGCTATAATACAAAAACCCTCTTTTAATTGGGGTTAAGATAAGTCACAAGGCCATTGTCATTTTTTAAATGGCTTGGAGGATTGTAAAGGTTCCCTTGTTTGAAGATGTATGTACAGTTTGCCAGTCTATTTAGTTTCTCGTTTCTAATATTTGGAAAAGGTCTGTATAGGGAATCTTTATGGTTCTGGTGTTGCTACACTGTGTGGCATTTTTAGCCAGTGTATCAGCTTTGTCATTACCATATAGAACCATGTAATTTTAATCCACAGGAAGAAACCCCTTTTTTTAATAATAGATAAATTATAGATGATCTTTTTAATGCCAACTACGATATAATATTTGATAGTTGTGAATGTAATCAGCCAACTTACAGAGTGTTGAAATTCTTTTACACTCTTTAGATTGAAAATAAAGAAAATCAGTTCAATTTCATCCCTTCCAGAGCTAATTTATCAAGTGAGTTGGTTTTTAGACTCTTACTGCCCTACAGAATTTAACGACTAACTTCATAAGTAGTCAACCCCAAACCCATAATATAGAGGAAAGATGTAAAACAGTCATCAGAAGGTTTTAGGAAAATAGCCTAGTCTCTAAATGTCTCTCATCATGTTCTTTGTACTCTCAGTAGAAAGGCTGTTTGCAGCATTTCACTTGGACACTTGTACTACGTAGGGACTGTTCGCTTCACAGAAGAATGGCAGTTTGGTTCATGGCAATCAGATGACAGTCCGTGTGTCGGGAAAACTTGGAGGACGCTTTGCTTCATGTACCATGCGCCACAACCTTTTCAAAGACATTCGGTTATGGTATGGAATCAACATACATTGAGGAAGTTCTGGTGTGGATAAAGGATTAAGGTGTTAATGTGTGATAATGTTCGAACACATGTAGTTCGAGTTGTCACCTATTACATGGAGGAGGTAGGGATTACCACAATGAATTGGCCAAAGATGGGATTCTGTTGGACAAGACAAAATCTAATCGCTTATTTACTCAATGCCTAGGAGACATCAGGCCCTTGGCTTGACCAGATGAAGTAACGCATTATTAGGAGCAAAACTAGGTTAGTTAAACTAAATAGTTAACTTTTAATCCATTACCAAATGGTTTTCCGGTGTTTTAGTGTATTTTCTTTCAAACCATCATAATTAAATATTTTTTAATAAAAGTCATGAATTTCTGATTTCATTTAATTTGGTATTACATTAAAATAAGTATTTTATGTGTGGTGATTAGTGATCGTTAGTCGATAATTATTCAGAAATCGTGAGATGCGGTCTGGTGTGATGTAGGTTTCAGAAAAACATTTTCTTTATCGTGCCAACGTTTCGATCTTTATTGAGATCATCTTCAGGGCTCAAAGTGTTTGCCTTCTGTGTGTTTGTGCCATTCTTGCGCGTCGTGTTGAGAGTCAAACACAGACGATGATCTCAATAAAGATCGAAATGTTGGCACGATAAAGAAAATGTTTTTCTGAAACCTACCTCACACCAGACTGCATCTCACGATTTTTGAATAATAAGTATTTTAATTAATTTTTTTATTTTTTTTTATTTTTTTAAACAACAAAGTACTAGTGTCTGGTTTTTTTGTCTATGAATGTATTTCAACATTTAAATAAATCAAGAATTTGGTCATTTCCGATAACCTTGCTCTGTCTGTCCTCACTGTTTTTTTCCCATTAAACGTTGTTGAAATGTTTGATTTCTTTTATAGAAGAAATCTTGCAATGTAAATAAATATGGATCTCAAGGTGGAGAAACTTTATTAATATTACAACCTAGCTGTTAGCATAGCTAAAAATTAATCTTTTTCTAGTAACTATCATGTACATAATGAGTAAACAAAAATAATAATAAAAAATGGGGTCGGTCAGGTGAGGCAACTTAAGGCTGGGACATCCTAACTTCCAGGCTTAACCACTGCAATCTGGCTCTCTGTCACAAAAAAAAAAATACAATAAAAAACGTGATTAAAAGAAAGAGGCAGTGTCGCGATGGCCTGGATAGGCAGATAAGCTCTCACATATCAAGAGCACTGTTGATAAGTGGCCCTCGTTGGATCTGACTTTAGAAGAAAGGCCATCTTCACACAATTAAGAATAAGCCATGTGAGGTTGACATACACTTTTGGGCCAAAGCGTGTATATGTCCAGCATGTAGAGAAAGGTTGCTAGATGTGACCTACTTAGTTGAAGGGTGCAATTCCTTGGCTCCATATAGAGAGCGTGTAGGAATGTTGCTCAATATGGGAATTGCATCTGGGCTTCTTGTTATGATTCTTGGAGGAAACAGGGCTTTATTGTATATAGTAATGATAGTTTTGTGTCCCTAGTGGATGTATTTATTAGTGTGAATGTGTAGCCATGGGCCGATGGTGGAATATTTAGTTAGTACCTCATCGACCCTCAATTAGGTTATTTACAATAAGTATGAAAGGTGATGGAAAAATATCAAGTACTCCACCACCCTAACTTGAGTGAATGTAAATACATAAGAATATATTTAAGGGTGAGTGAAAGTGTGAATGGGTTTGATTTTTAGGAACTAATTTGCATTCTGTATGGTTGTGTTGTTTTTTATGCCACTAAATAGCAAACTACAAATAAATAATACAGGAGGCACCTTGAAAGAATTTATGGAAATGCTTGAGAGTATATTATTGACATTGTGAGATGATGGAACTTGATCTTCCTCAGTCGTCCTGGTCTTGAGTAGCTCATCTATGTGTTAATTTGGAAAATTGGCCTAACAGGATAATCGTAACACATCAAACAATGAATAAATAGGGATGGTTAGGGGGTGTTGGATCTGTTTTGGATGCTCAGGCAAAATTAATTGTTGATATATTTGGCGTTTACTCAGGGTAAAACGGTATTGGGATTATTCTTAGACCTAAGCGGTGCCTACGATAACGTCAGCATCCATATTTTAGGCCATAAATTAATAAAACTGGGCCTTCCAAACAAATTTGTTCAAAACATTATGGCATTAATGATGGGAAGAAATATGTTTTTTTGCCTTAACGGGTCTTATTATGGTCCCAAAAGGACCTTTAAGGGCCTACCACAAGGGGTATTCTGAGCCCGGTATTGTACTCGATATATGCAGCAGACCTCCAATATGCGGATGATGTCTGTTTATATTCTATAGAAAACACCATAGAAAAATGCAAGTCATCGTTAAATGTAGTTATGCATAACTTATCGAAATGGATGGATGCAAATGGTCTGGAGATATCTGAAGAAAAGTCCCTGCTTTGTCCTTTTTCAAATAAGCGCCAAGTCAATCGCGCAACTGTAGAAAAATTAGGAAATTACCAATTCCCAGTAAAATATAATGTCAAGTTTCTGCGTCTTCATTTGGATAGGAAGCTGTCGTGGAATACTCATATAAAACATTAACTAACAAGAGCAGAAAAATTGTACAACATACTAAAATGTTTTTGCAGTAGCAAATGGGGTGCCGACCCGTTCATAGGCATGTTATATTATAAATCATCCATTAGAGCAGTGATTGATTTTGGATCAATTTTTTATGGACAGGCCTCACACTCTTTCTTGAAAAAAATTGACATTCTGCGTAATGCTTGCCTAAGACGCATCCATGGTGGGTTGCCAAGTACTCCGATCGTGGCTCTGTCGGATGAATCTTGTGAGCCCCCATTGGAAATAAGACGATTAAAATTGGCACTGAATTTCCTCACTAAACTACTCAGTCAGGAGAGCCCGGTTTTTAACAATATAACTACTCTCACAGAAAATGTTCAAGCCTGCAAGTATAGGAATAAAAAAAAGACCCCCCACATTAGTTTCGGCCTTTCTACATTCAATCCCATACATATACTCACTACATAAAAGCTTTGCTGACCCTTTATACCAGCTAGATTATAGGACTTTGACAAATAACATTGACACAGTGTTTTTAAAATACTACTCGAAGTCTGCTCAACACTTAGTACAGAAGGAATTTATAGCAGACATGGCTGAAAACTATCCAGACCACCGGCAAATTTTTACGGATGGATCACTCTTGGATGGCAGGGCAGGTTGCGCTATTTTCGATTACAAAAGTGAACATAAAGAACAGTATGCTCTACCAAACTCAATCACTGTCTACACTGCGGAATTAACCACCATAGCTAAAGCACTTGAATACATAAAAAAAAAGAATGAAACTAAATTCTGCATATTAACGGACTGTCGAAGCGCTGTAGATAGTATAAGTAATGTAACCCCATGCTGCAAAGTTAATAATTATATCATCGCAGATGTTTACCGAAAGATCTTTGAGCTAAAAAAAAGATGGAAAAACTGTGATAATATGCTGGATTAAAGGTTATTTTTCATAAAGAAACAGTGGATGCGTTGGCGAAGGAGGCCACTGTATATGGTGTACCCCATCAGTTGAAAATTCCTAAAACAGACAGAAAATTTTTTTTTCAACAAATTGTGTTCCAATCTATGGGATCAAGAATACAGCTCAGCAACAGGTGGCGATTACTATCGAGCTTTATTCCCAAAGCTTAAAGCAAAGCTGTGGTTTTCGGAAGGAGGCAGGCAAAAGGAATTCTACTCTACTATTTTCAGAATCAAAACTAACCATGGCCTGTGGGGGAGTTATAGGCATAGAATTGGAATAAGCACTTCCCCTAACTGTCCAACATGCGACAGTCCATCAAATCCCAGTCATCTAATACTAGAATGCCCAGAGTACAATAACCAGAGGAAACAATTATTGGATGATCTGTATACGGACCCCAGTATAATGGGCCCAATAAATCTTGAAACGCTGTTGGCAATTTAATTATATTGATTTAATTTATAAATTTCTTAAATCAATCAACATTTCCTTTTAACGTCCGAGAGAAGGATAAAAAAAATTAAATAAATGTATAAACATTATATGGCAATATTTCCAAAGGAAAAAGGAAAAAAAAACAACGAATAAATAATACACTTTTAAAGTTGACAAAATGCTTTATAGGAAAGCTTGAGTAAATATTTATTACATAGTTGAATTTAAATGTTACGAGAAGATTTAACTTGATCGTCCTTGGTCATCCTGGTCTTCATTGGTTGGACTGTGTGTTTATTTGGAAAAAATTTTATGAGGATAAACCCCCCTCCACCTGTAAGACCTGTTTAAAATTGTTAAAATAGGAAGATTTGGAAGTAAATATAGTTATCATTATTTAATTTACATAAACAATTTAAAGGTGTGAGGTAATGTGACTTGATCGTCCCTGATCATCCTGGTCTGCCATTGGTTGGTCTGTGTTTATTCGGAAAATTAGCAGACCTGGATAATTGTTCCAGACGAAACTACAAATAATTCTTGGGAGTAAACATAGTTATGATTGTTGAATTAACACAAACAATTTGAAGGTTGTGATGTGATAAGAATAGAAAACATGATTATACCAACTAGCGTTATTTTTATCCTTATAAGACTGATTAAAGTCATTTGCAGCATATAGTGTAACACATTTGACGACTTCGGACCTCCAGGTGATAAGAATAGACAAACAAGGATAATCAAAAAACCACAAATTACAAATAAATAATACTCAAGACACATAGGAAATTGGCAAATCACTTTATAACAAAACTTAAGCTTTATCTTTCTAATATATCATATTTCATTTACTAATTTGATTATTGTTAAATATGTCTTGATTAGTTCAGCTTATGTTTGTTAGCCAAGCATTATTTTTATACAACCACTGACGATGATGAAATTTTGCAACATTTTTGACAGACAAAACCAGTGAGAATAAGCAGACCTGGATGATAAGCAACAAACTACAAATAAATAAAATCGCATGACATCCTTAAAATTGTCAAAATATTTTATGTCAAGACTTAACAGTAATTATAATCCCAATATATCAGTGTTGAATTTTTGACAACTATTCAGTTATTAGTGGTATGGCATATTTGTTATTTGTCAGTTCTTTCTTTTTATACGACCACGAAGATGGCAAAATGTCGAAACGCATCTGACAGATGAGACTAGTGAGAATGGGGAGACCAGGGATAATAGTAGACTTCGAACTTCGAATAAATACACATGGCCTCTTGATCTTGCCAGAACACACTATATCAAGGCTTCAAAGTACTTAACCAATCCTTGAATTTTATTTAACCATGATATAAAACCTAGTGAGCTATTATGTGTAAAATGTTGAAATACGACTGACAGAAAATTTTATTGAATTTACATCAAGTGATTTTAACTTTTAAAGTTCCGTGGTTTTGCAAGGTGGTTTACCTTTATTTATATTTTCTATTGAGAATAGAAAGGCCAGGATAATCAGAAAACAAATAACTCACAAGGCCCTTTTAAATTTGGAAAAATAATTTATTAAGAAGGCTTGAAAGATAATTAACTCGTATCGTTACCACAAGAGAATTTACATCAACAATTTAAATGTTTTTAAGTCACATGTAATGTAAAAGTTTTTAAGGTTATCTCCTAAGTCATCCTGGTATTGAATGGGCCTTGAGCATTTTTTTGAAAAATTGAACAAAACAGAATAATCATATCACACCAAACTACAAAGTAAATAATTTTAGAGGTTGGCAAAATACATTATAGGAAAGCTTAAGAGTAAATTATTACAGTTTAATTTAAACATTGAGAAGTGAATGTACCAGATAACCAGAAAAGTTAGGGCGGTTTGTGATTTGTTATTGTTTCAATGCCGTTAATCAATGTTTATTATAAGGACAATTACATGTTTACATCATGTGATACTAAGATATTGTGTCATTTCATAAAGAAAGTGACTTGAACAGTTCACTGCAAATGATGAAATTATTTCTTTCTTATGGCTTCAAAACCCACAATTCGTGCATGCTTATTGTATGAATTTAAATCGGTACTAGGGTGGCTGAGGAGATTCTTAAAATTTGCACTGCATTCCATGATGAAACAATAAATGAACCCACTGCCCAAAAATGATTTAAAAATGTCGCTTGTGGGAATGAGGAGACAATTGTTAAACCCTTTAAAACCGCAACAAACTTTTTTGGTTTCCTGGTAACTTAATTGTTGTAGGTCATCGTGGTCTTGAGTGGTTTGTTTGCATGTTGAAAATTAGAAAATTGGCAGACCAGAATAATTGTAACCATACCAAAGAACAAATAAATAATATACAATACCTGTTTAATGTTGTCAAAATACATTATTTGTAGGCTTAGGATATAGTTATTGTTGATTTTACCTAAACGATTTAAAGGTTGTGATGGCTGAGGTAATATTGGGCATGGTAGTTCTTGGTCATCCCAGTATTCATTGGTCGGTCTGTGTGTTATTTTGGAAAATTGGCACACGAAAAGAATCTCTCGAAATTGCAAAACACTTTGTAACAAAAGTTCAGAGTGATATTAATCTCAATACTGTTTTGATTGTTGTGAAGCATCAGGTCTTCAGTCATGCCAATTCCAGTGAGATAGCAGATGATCGGAGACGAGTTTTGCCTGATGGATATGTCAAATTACTTCCGCAATCATTCAAATTTAAAATGAGATTGACATTTTTGTCTCAACATTCAAAACTGATTAACAAAAGCACATGAAATAAAATAAACACTAGAGTGCTGAAGCTGTAATGGCAAAATGGTGGTAAAATCAAAAGAAAACAAATATCAGTTATGCCTCTCCTGGAACCATTAAAAATAAAAATGTTCGCAACTAGTTTGGTTAGACTAACTTTTATTTAGAAAAAAATAGCTTTCTGACCTGAACTTGGGCTTTATATTTCTTGTAGAAACCTAGCTGGTTTCTCTCTACCTCTCTCAATTTTACACTTAATGACGATCAGTGCGTGGCCTAATAGCCATTTTTCAAAGAACATCTGAAAGAAGAGTTAATACTATAATCCAAATTGTGGATATTTATATTGCTTGATGGTGGAAATGAAAAACTTAATCTTTTTATTACTTATTATTAATATTTTATCATTTTATTTTTGTTGGAAGTGTAGGCCACTGTATTAATATTTGTCATGTTGATGTACTAGAGGTACCACTCTGATTTTGAATGAATAAAACTTTCTACTTCAGTTTTTCCCATAAGGAAGGATGAAGGACATGTTTTTCTGCTTCTAATTTCCCTGTAGTTGGGTATGACCACAGAGCTTAAAATGGATAACTCTTAAACAACAATAACTCTTAACTCATTAACAAGAAAAAAAATTTTATGACAAGCTTCACCTCTTTAATTACCATTTTCATGTTCACTAATTTCTATAAGCAATGAGTCAGACTTAACTGAAGCAAACCCTAGTTCATTGACCGAGTTTATGAGCACTTTTTAATTGCACCAATAGAGTCTCATAGAGCTAGATGAACGCTCTTAGTCAGGGCAAAGTTAAAACTAAGTTTAGTTCTTTTATTTGCTTTATATTTTGTAAACATGACTAATGTTAAATTCAAGTAATTCTCTTACTAAAGAATATAATTATGAAATTACTTAATAAAATATTTCAGATTGGATCGTTTGTTTACGCTGCTGGATACAGGGTCGTCGAATGTGAGAAGAAGGGCTGCTGCCTCTCAACTGGGCGAGGTGCAGAGCCTCCACCCCCATGAACTGCACAACCTACTTAAAAGCATTTTAACTTATCTGAAGTCGCCGTCATGGGATACGAGGATAGCTGCTGGTTGGGCAGTCGAGGCCGTATTGAAAAAAGTGCCCGAGTGGTGTCCAATAGGAATGATGGACGAAGGTATGTGTGATTTTATTCAAAGAATGTTTTGTTTTATAATTTTCATCGAAAGTTGCTTTAAAAAATTTCTTAGAGTCAAACGAAGCTGTCAACATCAACTCAGGACGTTTAAGCTGTGATACATTCAATTTAGACAAAGTTATTGCTGAAAGTGCATATTTAATGGGATCTGAAGGGAAGGAGTACGAAGTTGTTGAAGATGCTGGTATGTAATTTGGTAAAATTAAAAAAAAAAAGTTTTTTCTTCCTTCTCTCCCCATCACTTCTAAATAATTTATTTTATTAACATTTAAAATTTGAATATAGGAGACTGTCAGGAAAATTTGGCAAGACAAAAAGAAATGATGAATAAACAGTTAGGTTTAGATAGATCAGCACAATTTGGATTAGACACAAGCACCTTATTTACTGATGAAGATTTGAAGATTGAATTCAACACCAAATCAAAACAAAAAAGCAAGGTGTAACAATAATTTTCATTCTAACTCTAGATTTTTTTTTCTTTTGTGCTAAACATTTGATGTTCTGCTTTAAGTTAAATGTGGGTGAAGTGGTAGGAATGAGCTGTCGGGAAGCAAATAGGGCTAAAAGGAAAGCGAGGCAGGCAGTTTTGAAGCAGAAGACTCAGAAAAGCACAAGTCAGGACAAGGAGAAGGATGAGGACGGGGAACCGCAGACTAAAAAAATAAAGACAGAGTCTACGACTCCCCTCGAAGAGAACACTTTTTGCCTTCCCGTCCCAGATAATATCTACAGTTGGCCGGCAGATGTATGTTCAATGTCAATTTAATTTTTAATTTTTTTCATTTGTTCTATTCTTCCAGGTGAATGACTGGCCATTGGATTGGTTTTGTGACCAACTTACATTGTCTCTATTCAGCCCGACTTGGGAGGAGAGGCACGGTGCAGGTACTGCTCTAAAACACTTGATGAAGACACAGGGAATGTGTGGAGGGAAAACTGCAGACATACCTCAGTCACAGGTAATTTTACCACTATTCTTGGTTAAGAATCGTGATAATGTAAGTAGGATCTGTGTTTATCGCTAAGCAATAAGAAAACATTTAAGTACTTAACTCCTTTTTGTGTGGAGAAGATAAGGTAAAAAATACAATAAACCAGAGAAATTGTATTCATAAACATTTATTACACTGGCAGTTTAATATTATAAACAAACAAAAAGTCAATCAGCTAAGGTAAATCAGCCACAACTGTAACTCTAAAAAATTAATTAATCTTTATGTAAGGTATTGGTTGAGATAAAAAAAAAGTCAGTGTCACGAGCGGGATTCGAACCCACACCTTCGGCTAAATTTGGACACCAACTTCCCATCTCATCAACCCACCTTTCGAATTTCCCCCCCTTTTTGCAATTTTTCAAATGTGTAATCTATTTGATTCTCGGCGACAAATGAAATGGCCACGGAGAGCTTTAGTGAAGATATACTTCATTTTTCTTATTAAATCCATTAGACAACACCCACCCGGGTGCCTGATGCGACCCCAAATTTATGTGACCGCAGCTTGATGAACTGTATTTCCGACAACCTTCTCACACTAACTCCTTGACTTTGGTTATTTAGTGGGGCTATTGTTGCTAACTTTCTGCTTTGTGTAAAACTTCTCTTTACTTCCTACTAGGTAGGTGATCAGTAAGATTTACAACCTTATTTCCAGCATATATTTGAAAATCCTTGCAACTATGTTTAACTTATATTAACAATTATTCTAAACTTATGCTAAGACGGGGACCGGCTTACAGTAAAAATTATATCTGTTTTTTTAGATGGAAGAACACCACCAGAGCTGGCTTGAAGATATTGCACTGCGCCTTATTATTGTTTTATCATTGGACAGATTTGGCGATTACATTAACGATCAAGTTGTTGCTCCTGTCAGGGAAACCTGCGCTCAAGCACTAGGTAACTTAAAAAATAAAAATAATTTGCGTAGTTTATTTTTAAAAACACGTTTTATTTTTAGGATCTGTTATTTTTCTAATGGAGAAAGACAGGATCAAGAAAATCTTGTCTGTTTTAATTAAGTTTCTAAATCAAAAAGATTGGGAAACAAGGCATGGAGGGCTTTTAGGTATAAAATACATGTTCGCCGTACGACAGGTAATAAAACTGACTTCTTACGACAAAAAATAATAATAATTCCAAGATTTAATTTTTTTTTCAGGATTTACTAGCTGACCTTCTTCCGCAGGCGTTTGACTCCCTTTATAGCGCTTTAAAAGATGCGAATGATGATGTTACTGCCGTGGCTGGGGGCGCTCTGAGCATAGCTGTTGACATCATGGCAACGTCCTATCCCGAATATGCGCTTTCCGTCCTGGAATCCCTTTGCTTAATAATTCCAGAACAAGATGACCTGACACCAGCCGCAAACACTCTTGTACCTTTACTTGCTCAACTTCTCTTGAAGCCTAACATTAACTGCTTAATCAAGTATGAAGTTTATTTTATTAAAATGTAATATGAATAATTAGTGTATTTAAATTGAATACTTTATAGAAGTGAAAATACTGTGATTGAACTAGTCCAGAGATTGTGGTCGCTTTTAGAGCATAACAATGCAGGAGTCAGGAAAGCTGCTTTGCAGGCCTTCTGCTGCCTCCCGTCGCAGCCTTCGTTCTCGTCTTGGCCCAATTTTTTACAGCCGACACTCCGCCATGTGTATCAAAGGGCCTTGATCGAACACCAGACTAACGTTCACAACACAGTCGAGTCGGTTTGGTCGGTAATCCTTGAAAAAAGCCAGTTGTCTGATATACTGATAGCAGCTTGTCCTTTCATCTCGATCTGGTTGTGCTTAGCCATGCAGTCAACGAAGATTCCTTTCGATCAGAATTTACTCATCCAGGCCAAGTCGTTAATGAAGGTATTTCGGTTCTGTGCAATGTTAAAAATTTCACCTAGCAAAGTCTTTTTTCAGGAACACACTGCCAAGCACTTAAAAAGTATAACAGGCGTTGACTGCACTTCTAGAACAAATCTAAAACAATACATCGGAGGGACTGAATCTCTGCCGCAATCTGTGAGGGAAGAAAACAGCACTCATACTCGATACGTTGCTGCTAAAATGTTAGGTAAATATTAAAATTTAAAATTTTGTTGGGTTTTTTATTTACAATTTTTCTTTGCTCAATAGGTAAACTGTCGACATATATCGTTCAGCCTGCACCGGGCATCGATTACATGGACAATGTTGAATCTCCAATAGACTGTTATATTAAAGTCCTACTCGTTCACTTGGAAAGCAAATCCTCGCTTCAGAGATTTGTCGCAGGTTTAGTGATCACAGAATGGGCCAAATGTAATCCTCCTAGTCCTCCGCCCAAAAAATTAGTCGAAAAGTAAGAAATCTTGGCACAAGTTAAAGATAGAAATCTTTTTAAATGTGTTATTCTTTTTTTAGATTAATCGAGTGTTTAAATGAAACATTTTATTACGATGAAATAGGTTTGTCTTATTCTAGACTCCTCCAGGATACCAAAGATTTCTTAGCTCTATTAAAACATTACAAGTTACCCCAAGTCGATGAGTTTTTAAATATTAACGTAAAAATTTCAAACATGATAAAAAAAAGTTTATATCATTTTCATTGTTGATTTCTTCAGGTTTTACTTCTTGATAAAATGGAGGAAATTATTGGAAAGAAGGTTCAGACTTTGCTTCAAGACAGCAAACTAAAGCCAAAAGTTTTAGAAGAGCTTTTAGAAAGGCGTCAGGTCATTCATACATCAATTACAAGCATTTTGGCCCAGCAGACTTCTCTCCATGTAATGTAAGTTACAATTGTACGTCTAGTTAAAAATTAAAATTGATCATTAAATCGTGCCATCAGGACTCAGGCTTCGTTGGCGAGCGCATGTCTCTGGCTAGGCCAGCTCCCAGACAAATTGACCGTCATTGTCAAACCGCTGATGGAAAGTATAAAAAAAGAGGAGAACGAACAACTACAAATTTTGTCGGCGAAACATCTAGCAAGCCTGATGCAAAAATCTGTTTCACGGCGACCATGCCCCAATGCGAAAATCGTAGGAAACCTTTGTATCTTCATCTCAGTAGATCCGGAATTCACACCAAAAGTTTCTATGGTAGATATTATTTTATAAAAAAAAATTTTATTGTATTATTAAGTTGGTGGTACAAGTAAGTTTTAAATGATTTATAAGAGAAGGCGTTACTAGTTATTAAATTGTCTTAGGCCATAACTTGACCTTCATAAACAAAGTAACTCATAACTTTTGTGCTAACAAAGCTAGAAGCTTAACTTTTCTGCTTCTATTTGAAGAAAAAGCAGCTGGAGGTGGGGATTATGCTCCATCAGTTTCAAGTTAGGAGTTTTTAGAGGTTTAAAAATGGTAATCTGAAGGAAGGCCAGAAATGTTTGAAGATGCAAAATTAGAGGCATTATTGAACGAAGACTCGTCTCAAACGCAAAAAGAACGTTCTGAATTTTTGGGAGTGACTTAACAGGTCTTCATTCATTCAAAGCCCCAATTCATTTAGAATGGTCCAAAAGCAAGTAATTGGGTGCGATACGAATTTGATCTGGAAAGGACATTTTTTAAAATTGTAACTTGATGAAAAGTGGATTCATTATAACAATCCGAAACAAGAAATCATGGAGTAATGGCCATGCATCGCCAGCGAAGCTAAATATCTGTGGATCAAAGCTCAAAATTTCTTGGTGGGATCAGCTCGGTCTAGTTTATTACGAACTGCTAAAAACCATCAAGGGGGATCACTGCTGACTCAGGGGCTGCGGTAGCCGAGTGGTTAAGGAATCAGACTCATAGCTAGTAGATCCTGTGGTCGTAGATTTGATCCCCACCGTCACCTCTGTATTTTTTTTTCTGACACCTAAGGGGACCGGTGGCCACAATTGAAAGAAATTGACACGGCACTCATCAATGGAAGGAATGAGGCGGGATCAGATCTCAGCGACCCTCAATTTGGTCCCAAGTTCCCCACTTCAAAAATGAGTTTCTTCAATGGAAGAGCACCGACACACCAGGGCTCAAATTCACACGTGTGTTGTGAGCCCTTAAAAAAATAGAGCCAGGAATAAAGTACAATAAGCTGTAGTGCGCAGCTGCAGTGCTCAGGAGAGAACTCCAGTTACTGGTATCCATTGTTTTAAAAAAAAAAAAGTATGTCCGAGTTGAACAATGAAGGAGACACGACCAGAATATTAGCAGAAGGACAACACTTCTCGACCATGTGTTGCAATGCCCGTCAGAAATGATATATTCTACCCCGTCTTCCATGTTCCCCAAACATAGCTCCTTCCAACTACCACTTGTTTTGATCAATGGCTTGTCTGAGAGCACCTTTATTTTTACGAGTACTGAAAAAAATGGGTTGATTCTTTCCTTGAAATACCAATAGATCTTTCAACGTGAAATTCGTTTGTTAACAGCATATGTGGGAAGTTAAGGTCTGACAAACAGCTGAGGTCATCACCAGCCCTCTGTTTTACTTTTTTTTTCTGGTCTTTCACATGTAATTTTCAGCCTGCAGCCATTTAAGCATTTCGATCTAGTGCCAGATGCTTTTATATTAGAACTTGTTGATATCCTAAAATGATGATCCTCTTGATTGTACCTGAGGTTGTCAACTGCAGATTACATGTAAAACACACAATACTGAATGCTCCATTATACAGGAATCTAATTATTCTAGCCCCGGCTCTCAGTATACATATACTGTGTATATAGGTACATATTTTGCAACAAGTCACTTCATATTCGAAGAACACTGTCTTTTATTTTATTTCTATGAAACTCCCATCAGTCTGAGAAATTCATTAAGGCTGTCGTTCTAGAACGACGCACTAAACCCTACTACATTTACGATTTCTTTCCAGAACGACACATCTCTTCTACAAAACCCTCACTTTCAAAGCTTATATTTTTGGAATCAAATTGGTGTCACAGGGCTTTAGTGCTTTGTCAACATTCTGTGAAGATCATTTTTCGATTTGACCTTTTGGAAATTGTTTACAATTTTTTGAAGGAAAGAAAGTGAATCAAATGTTTTCTGTTAGATAAGTAATATATGAACACGTGTCTTCTTAATTCACCTTTTAATTAATTTTTTAAAAAAATCCATTATCCGAGGTTTCTGATTTACTGTGGACTCCCCTCCCTGACATTACCTCGGATAATAGAGCTTTTATTGTGCTTACATGTACATCACCACAAATATAAAAGTCTGGTCACCATTCACTCCCCCAGAGTGCTCAATATTTCCTGGGGCAGGGTTAAACAATCCCATCCTCTACCAGAAAGATGGGGAAAAGTAGTGGCTAACAAATGGACAATACATGGAGTAATCAATTTGTTACCGTTTTTGCAGCCTTGCTACAATAAAGCCCAAATTTTCAAAACTTACTTGTACCCTAATACATAAAAATATATTAGTTTAATTTTTTTTCCAGTTTCCTGAAGATGACCCTCGCTACATTGAAAGCACTGAAAGAATAATCACTTTAACTAATCAGCACAAGGTAAATATATTTTTTAAATATTACACTTAAGAATAATACAAAAATTGTTCAATAAAGTTTGCAGAAAGGGCGGTGATTCTTAAAAAGAACAACTCTACCTTGGGCCGTGGGAGACCTTCACTGCATGATGTACAATTTGAAGAAATAGTTGTACAAGAAGAGCAGGTAATTTTTTTTTTTCTAAATTAATATTGATGGTTATAATGTCAATGTTTTGATTGCAGTATCTGAGACCATTCCGAATCCAGAGGCGAGGATGTAAAAAAGCCCTAGAACAAATCACAGAACAATTTGGAGAAGACTTACCTGAACAACTTCCAAACCTCTGGGAAACAATTACTCAAGTAAAAAATGTGGACATAACTTTACCACCAAGTAAGAATATTGTAGATTTATTTAAATTTGTAATTTAATCAAAATAGGAAGCTCTACATTGTAAAAAAATATATCAGTTTAAATTTAATTATTTTATTATACAAATTGTTATACATTTTGCCCAGTTATTGTTTTATTTGTTTTATTTATAGGTAAAAGCTTTGATATAAAAGATGAGACTGCTTTAGATAAGTTTATAGGTAATTTACACATCCTAGAAGTGACCTGCCCATTGGTACATCTCTCGCTAAGGCCAAAAGTACGTTGAGGCTCATTTATCCCATGACTTTATAATAATAAAAAAATAATATTTTGTTTCTAGATAATTGAACTCCTGCCTAAATTGGTCCATTTGCTTAGTCACAATTACAAAACCGTTCGTCACATGGCGGCGAGATGTATTGGGACATTCGCTCAATTCAGTCCTGTAGAGGTGATCACAGCCATAGTGGACAAAGTCCTACCAATGGTAAATTTAAACAACAAAACAGTCGTCAGGCAAGGAGCTGTTGAAATGTTTGCCGTACTCTTGGAGAAATTAGACCTCCAAATAACACCTTACATAGTTTTTCTTATTATCCCTGTTCTCGGTATTTCTTTCATTTAAATATTCATTCAAATTCTTTTTTCTTTTTTTAAATGTGTAAATTAAAGTTTTAAATATTTAGGACAAATGAGTGATTTTAACCCGTCTATACGCACTCTTGCAACACACACATTTGCAGACCTGATCCAACTCATGCCGCTTGACGGCGCGGTCAGTACGGTGAAACTCCCACCGGAGCTCGTAGAGTTGAAAGAAAAACGGAAGAGTTTCATCGAACAGTTGATGAATCCGACGAAGATAACTGATTACAAAGTACCTGTTCAACTCAATGTACAGCTTAGATCTTACCAACAGGTGAATTTGCTTTTTAATACTTTTTATTATTAAGTATAATCTTATTTATATCATTCTTTTTATCTCTCAGGCTGGGGTAAATTGGCTTGCTTTCCTCAATAAGTACAGGCTTCATGGGCTGTTATGCGATGACATGGGTCTGGGAAAAACTCTCCAGTCCATTTGTATATTAGTTGGGGACCATTATCATCGCAAGAAAAGATACCAGGTTTACATTTTTATCAATTTCTCAAAAAAAAATATATATATATATTCAATTATTTTAGGAGACTAGAAAGGAAGGAGGTGATTATTGGATCCCTTTACCGTCTCTCGTAATTTGTCCTCCTACTCTAACCGGTCATTGGGTGTATGAAATAAAGAAATTTGTTCCAAAACAATACATGCAACCGTTTTATTATGGCGGGCCTTCATTAGAGAGGAAAAAGTATGCAATGTTTCTGTATATTTGATTGATTTTTATATTAAAAAGCCATATTTTTCTAGATTAGCAAATATGATTAGAAGTGATCACATTGTCGTATCATCTTACGATGTTGTACGCAAAGATATAAGTTCTTTAAACGTCATGAGGTGGAATTATTTAATACTCGACGAGGGTCATGTCATCAAGAATGGGAAATCCAAGGTATTGTTTATATTAAAAATTAAATTATGATAACAAGATGAACCTTGACCATCTATAATCATCCTGATCATAATAATCATGATAGTTTCGTTCTGTAAAAATTATGATGAAATGAAAGAGACAAAACTCAAAAATTTGGGAGATTAGAGTGATCAAAGTTCAACATCTGGGAACCGCTGTAGCCGAGTGGTTATCAGGTCGTAGACACTATGGTCGTGGATTCAATTCTCACCGTCATCCTTGGAATTTCCTTGCATACTCCTCTTCCTCCAAAATTATGATATATACATACTACATGGAATCTAGCTAATATGTAATAGCGGGTCATTTAAAAAATAATAATAATAAAAACAGTTAACATCTAATATTTTATTTAATTGTAGTTGACAGTTGCCCTGAAGCAAATTATAGCCAATCACAGATTGATCCTCTCAGGTACACCAATCCAAAGCAATGTTCTTGAGCTCTGGTCTCTCTTTGATTTCCTGATGCCAGGCTTTTTAGGAACAGAAAAACAGTTTATAGCAAGGTACAGCAAGCCAATTTTGGCCAGTAGAGACCCAAAATGTTCGACCAAAGAGCAAGAAGCAGGTTTGTGTAAACTTCTTAAATTATAACCTATTTCTGGCTTTTATTAATTAAAGTAATTTTATTATTTAAATTTTATTCTAGGAGTCATTGCAATGGAGGCACTTCACAGGCAGGTGCTTCCGTTTGTGCTGAGAAGGACCAAAGAGGACGTCCTCAAAGACCTTCCTCCAAAGATAACCCAGGTATCTATCTTAAATCGCGAATAGAAATGCAATCAAAAGAATTTACCTTTGTAATTAAAATATTCGAATTTCAGGATTATTACTGCGATTTGAGCCCTGTCCAGCAGCAGCTGTACGATTTCTACAATACTACGACATATTCGCTGGACAAATCCGCCCATATTTTCCAAGCGTTGAGGTATCTTCAGAGAGTTTGCAACCACCCAAAATTGGCGCTGACACCAACGCACCCACAGTACGGTAACATCATGGAAACCCTTAACAACCAAAAGTCTACCCTGGCTGATATAAAACACGCGTGCAAATTCCCAGCACTTAAGTATATTGAAATGACTTAAATTGTTGTTCTTCTCTTTTTTTAACTGGCTTTTATTTACAGACAATTGTTAATCGAATGTGGCATTGGAGCACAACAGGAGCAAAATGACAATATTGTGAATCAGCACCGGGCTCTTATTTTTTGCCAACTCAAAGCCATGCTCGATATTGTTGAAAATGATTTCTTAAAGTTAGTTATTCTTTTTTTATAACAAAAAATACATAAACATTCTATAATGAATGTTTAATTCTTAGGATACATATGCCAAAAGTAACATATCTGAGGTTGGATGGATCTGTACCTGTAAATCTAAGGCATTCGTTGACCACAAGGTTCAACAATGATCCATCGATAGATTTGCTCATTTTAACAACACACGTTGGAGGGATCGGCCTTAACCTGACTGGAGCCGACACTGTAATTATTTTTCACGACAAATAAATAAAAAAAAACCACTAGATAAATTACCTGTTGTAATTTTTTCAGGTCATATTTATTGAACATGACTGGTCGCCGATGAAGGACATCCAGGCGATGGACAGAGCCCATAGAATAGGTCAGAACAAGGTCGTCAACGTTTACAGGCTCATCACAAGAGACACGATCGAAGAGAAGATAATGGGATTGCAGAAATTCAAACTGAAAACGGCCAATACCATAATTAGCTCAGAGAATGCCAGCCTTCAAACAATGTCAACTGACAAGGTAACAAGTCTGTCAAATTATATAAACTTTTTATTCTAATTCATTTTGTTTGTTTTTACAGCTCTTGGATTTATTTACAAGGAATGACGAGAATCAGTCATCCAGTAGTAAAAGCGATAACCAAAATAAACCAATATTTTCAGAACTTTGGGATAAAATGTGTTCAGATTACGATGAAGAATATGATTTGTCCAATTTCATAAGCAGTCTACAATCGTGAAATGCTGCGATGTGTAAAATAACAATAATAATAAAGTTTTGACCAATGTAATTAATTTTTCAGGAAAAAATGTTATCATGACAATGCTTTAGTTAGCAATCATTGCTCAATAATTTATATTTTCTATTATTTTCTTAAGAAATGAGATAAATAATCTTACATGTGATTATTAATTAGGCGAGAGGTATACTTTTATTGCGTCTCGTTTTCCTTAGTTTAAGATAGTGATAAACCAATTCAGCTCAGAACAGGAACATGTTTATTTTTACAAAACATTCGATTCAATAGAGTAATGGTTATTTTCTATTTAAGTTTTTCAATTGCACAGAAATATTTCCCTAGCCCTTTTTAACAATTTTCCTCAAATGGTTTATTGCATAAATTACATCACCTTATCCCTTGGATAATAAATTCCTACAAGTATTATTAAAATAATGACATTTTTTTCAAAATTTCGGCACAAAGTGTACTATTCTTTATATTTAATAAATAATATATTCAAATATTTTGCAATCTGTTTTTATTTTTAATCTGAATTTCTTTGAGACTGAATTCGATATTAAATTCATAGGATTTGCAGATAAGTTTTCAGGGTATGGCCTCTGCCCTTCAAAAGCTATTCAGCAGTTCCAAAACATGAGCTCTTGTGCCCCTGCAGATCTACGTATTACAAAAAAAAAATGGACATGAATTTTTTTCTAAATAAATCTGGTTATAAGTAAAGCCTGGATTTATATGTAATAAAAAAACCCTCAAATGTGCCTTACAATATCCACAAAAAAAAAATATTACTACTGTAATATGCATTTTTAAAAAATCCTCAAATGTGGTGTAACATGCATTAAAAAAACCTCAAATATGCCATATATGCACAAAAAACTCAAATATGTCGTACAATATGCACCAAAAAACCTCAAAAATGCCATACAATATGAACTAAAAACCTCAAATGTGATATAATATGCACTAAAAAACCCTCAAATATGCCATACAATATGCACTAAAATCCTCAAATGCGATGTAATATGCATTTAAAAAAAACCTCAAATGTGAAGTAATATGCATTTCAAAAAAACCCTCAAATGTGATGTAATATGCATTTTAAAAAAAACCTCAAATGTGATGTAATATGCACTAAAAACCCTCAAATATGCCATACAATATGCACTTAAAAAGCCTTCAAATATGCCATACAATATGCACTTAAAAAACCCTCAAATATGCAATATATGCTCAAAAAACTCAAATATGTCATACAATATGCACTAAAAAAACCTCAAAAATGCCATACAATATGAACTAAAAACCTAAATGTGATATAATATGCACTACAAAAACTCTCAAATGTGATACAATATGCACTACAAACTCAAATATGCCATATAATATTCGCCTAGAAAACCTCAAATGTATATATAATATACATATAATACGCTACCATATAATATGCTTTTTTCATCAAACTTTTAGTTCCTTAACTGACTAAAAACCTTTTATATTAAAATATAAAAAATTAGATTTATTTTCACTTTTTTCAGCCATGGGTTTGCAGTCAAGTAATTTAAATATTTATTGAGAAATTAATCAGTTTGGGGGGTATTTGTGTGATTCATAATAAAAGATATGTTCTAAATATATATAATGGATCTTGATTTAAAAGCAAACCAAAAAGAACTTCAGGCACACACTACAGGCTGGGTTTGTCCACATTCACATCCTATGGTTAAAATACTAAAGATGTTTCCGTTAAATAAGCAATCGCAATTACATTTGTTTTCATATTTTCAAATGCCTGTCCTACTGACGTTACCAACGATAATGGGGTCGTTAATGTCTTTTAACAGTATAACAAATTGATTTTTAACTCTTTTTTTAAATGCCCTTGAGGCCTGCGATTAGGTGGACATTTTATTCCTCTCCTCCTACCTCTCACTTCTCAAAAAGGCTTCCAAAAAGTAAAAAGACGAATATTATGAAATTTTAGAAAGTAAGGCTGATGTTTCCCAGGGAGGCATCCTAAGGCCAATTTTGTTTCTGTTTTATACCAGAGGCTTGTCACCAAAGCAAAACTGTACCAACATTCCCTTTCTATTTCTTACTCCATTCAGAGGAAAATTGTATTGAAGCACATATATTAAAATAAACAAGTATAAGTATTAATTAAATTGAAAAATCACAGGCAGTACATTATAAACTAAACCAAAACAAAATCATCATTTATAACAAATTCCTTAAACCAATCGGTTTCTGTGGCAAAATAACTAACATAGCTGTTACAAAATGTCCAAAACAAGAATTAAGGAACATGGTTGATGCCCCTTGGTATGTATGGAATAGAGAGTGAAAAAAAAATAAGAGTATACATGGATTTTGGGGCTTTGTAGAGGTGTGTGTTTTTTCCTGGTGAAAGCACACCCTAATACCAAGGCATTTATTTGATTATGTGCTTCTTTAATATTACATTTATGATGTTGATTAATAGTTTAAACTGTATTAGAAAACAAAGATTTTCAACACAAATGAAAAGTTTTTAATTGTTTTGTAAAATAAAAATGGCATTCGCTAATTTCAAAAAACACGGCAGGAATTTCAGTCTCAGAAATGCATACTTTGCCAGAGGCCATCGTAACCTTTGAGTCACTATGCACTGGTGGCAAAGGAAGTCTAGCCAGTTGGACGCTTTAGCACTCCATTGATTGCAGGACTGTTAGTGATGGAGAACTGATACAGGAAGTCTGCCATTCTGTCAGAATTTGCGTCAGCCTATACTTTTGAGTAATTTATTGTAAGTGATTCATCCAAGGCAGGAAACAGGAAACATTCTTTTTATTAGTGTTGGTTAATGTTGCTCCATAAGTCCTATCTTCTTGCTAGAGGAATCCTGGTGTAGGAGAGAGGCAAATCGTCACTTAGCCATACACTCTAACCCACAAAAATGAAATTATGTGACTATGCTTCCCTCTCCATGAGGAGCATCTTATTTTCTCTACAAGCAGCAATGTATAAGCATATTGAGCAGAGTTCAGGGTGATCGCATTTCAAATCTTGGTCACCTGATGCCACCCTCTCGAGGGCTTTGTCTACTGCCAACTGTTCGGCTGATTATTCAACCAAAAGCCACTCAATCTTAATTTCTGTTCAAATATATTTACACCCTGATGATGACTATGAATTCACACTTTCACATATTCATCATCCTTACTGCCATGAGTATATTTATTCCCAGGTCAATCTTGTCCAATTATTTGTTGATCACCAGGCAGGATGAATCCAGTTTTTAACACTTGTGGGTCTGTCCTGTATGTCCTAAGCCTTCCTTCCCCGTTCTGTACCTTATGAGTCGAGTCAGTTCTGTGAAAAGACAATTCGGCTTTGCACTCGCAATCACATATGCCGCATTGTGAGAGATATTTTGTTACCCTTTAATAAGCCTAAGAAGAATCAGCCTCTGCATTCTTTAAATTTTCTTTTGTTCAGGTAGAGCACTGCTGCTGTGCAGTATGCTATTCTAGTAGAACACTAGTATAGACAAAACTAATGACTTGTAGAAAATCCTAGAGGATGCTGGATTAAAAAAAAAAAAATGTATTACAAGCCGAAGTTTTTCATCGAAATAACTCCAAGATCTGACACAAGACTCTATGACAATTTGATGGGAAGAATATAGATTGTAAGTCTGGAGAATGATGGAGTGTTTGGAAATGAGATTTTGGAAGAATTTCTTGAAGAAGGGACGTATAATGAAAATGGTAAAAAATCACAAGAAATTTAAAAAATAATTATTATAGATCATTTCATGGGACTGCAGTGGCCGAGTGGTTAGGGAGTCTGACTCGTATTTGCCACACTAGCGGTTCTTGGTTTGAATCCGGACAGAGCCCTTGATAAATTGGCTAGTATATAATTACATAAACACCAATAATTTAGCAACGTCATTTCTTTATCAGGCTAAATTTGTTTTTAGTTAAAAATAGTCACAAAAAGGAAATTTCCTTTACTTCAAAAATTAGTTAAAATTCACAAATGACTTGCAGAAAATTCCATTGGGAAGAGATTTGGACTTAATGGAATATAAATTGACTCCCGTTTCAGAAGATTAGTCGAATTCTTGGAGGTCTTCAGCATGTTCATTGTGGCTCTCTTTATAGGTTTCTGGCTGTTCGCCGATGCAGCAAAATTGCGTAAATATACATTTAGATTGGAGCCTTCATTGATTATAAATTTTAAAAAAAAATTCTAATGTATTTAAATGAGTAATGGAAAATATAATGCCCCAAGAATGTTCTTCATATTCAATGAAAATAAAAAATGATGATGATTTTGTCAAAATATGAGGAACACAAGTAAAATGTAAAAAATTAGTTTGTTTACTTTCTATGAAACAAGTCTAAAACAGAAATATAATACAACTATCCAAATATAGAAAATAATAAGGAATGGAAATGAGAAAAATTTTGCATATTAAAAAAGTTGAATAATTTAAATAGTATCCTTCTTTAAACAAATTAAAAACAATGAAAATATTTAAAAATAGATCGGGATCAATTTCCATTTTTAATATATTTATTCTAGCTACCATATTTCACAAGTGTGCACGGACAGATCCACATTTCCAACATTGTCTCCAGTTAGCAATAGAAGATGCGTTTCACAAGCTAGCGGCAGGTGAATAAACGTTTAATTTTTTTTTTATTATTGTTAAATCATTTTTTTTTTTACCAGGCTATCCTAAACTTGGACTGACTCCCTTGGAACCCCTTGTCATTCCAGTATTAGATATCGGCAGAGGAAATGTACCATTAAATATAAATATGACATTTCGTAACGTTGAAATTGGTGGTATCACAACAATTAATATTACAAAACAGGCGTAATAAGTTGTTTGTCATTAAACTGTAGATATGTATTATATTTTGGGCAATTCAAGAACTGACATTGATGCTTATAAATCAGAATATCATACTTTCAACAAAAAACTCATTTTGGAAGGAGATTACGAAGTAGATGGGAAAATCTTACTAATTCCAATCAGAGGAAAAGGAAAAGCTCACATTGAATTACGTTCGTTTCTCATTGAATAGCATTTTTATTTACAACTAAGAAATTAATTATATTCTCTTTTTTTTTCTTTTTTTTCTTTTTTTTTTTTTAGAAAATGTCAAAGGGGTTTTAAAGCTTAAAGGAAATAAAAAGGCCAGAGGGAGGCACACGTATTTTGATCTTGAGAAGTTCGATTACAAATTCAGCCCATCGAACATGGTCATAAAATTCGACACGTTCAACAGTGACAAAAAGTTAAGTAGGTATTTCGATATAAAATTTCAAAACGAGACCATGCTGGAGTCTACAAAAACGGTTTTTATGTTTGCTCTAAATTTCAGACAATGTTATGAACAGAATTCTCAACAAATACTGGAGAGAAGTTCTTTGGGAAGTAAAACCTGGGTTTGAAGAATCTATTTCTGAAGTTTTCAAAAACATAGCATCCAATCTCTTCAATCGAGTTCCACTTGAAGAAATTTATCCAGAAAAAATAATTAATTAAATGTAAAACCATGCCAGTTGTCTTAAATAATTGCTAATGTTTTTAAGGTGTCATTTGTACAGGTAATTTATCCAGTGTGATAAACATTATTTTAATTGTCTTTTGTTGCCTATGGACAAAATAATTAAAGTCTATTTGTTAACTGCTGAAATTATGTATAAATACATGAACAGAGACTTGATTTGGAACAAGAACACTTCCATGAGCAGTTCTACTTTTATTTTCTGACGGGATAGATCAAAGACTTGATTCAAGACTTAAAGTTGTAATAAAATGAAATACTAAATAGGACCAATCCCAATCGTACTTTTTGGTTTCTTAATCATCTTTAATCAACTTTCTAATGTTCCGTTTTGAATTTGTGTTGGAGTGCTCAATGATCCAATTTTAATTTGACTAGACCTACTTATTCAGCATCTCATGACAGTAGCGACCATCGTTCTTAACTTCAGAGACATCATGTTTGCTGAAGAAACTCAAACCAGGTTATACATGAACATATGATAGCACAAAGAGCCTGTGATTTAAACATAAGATAACATGAAGACAGAGGAACGAAAGTACACTTCTTTTAGCACTTCTGCTTTCATTTTCTAGTTTAAGGATATGACAGAGACTTGATTTGGGACTAGAACATTTCCTTGAGCACTTCTGCTTTTATTTTCTGTCTTGGGATAGATCAACAACTTGATTCAAAACTTAATAAAGTTGCAATGAAATAAAATCCTAAGTAGGACCAATCCCAATCCTAACCTTGATTTCTTAATCATCTTTAATCAACTTTCCAATATTCTGTTTTGAATTTGTGTCGGAATGCTCAATGAACTCGTTTTAATTTGACCAGACCTACTTCTGCATCTCATACCAGTGACGATCATTGTTCTTAACTCCAGAGACATCATGTTTGCTGAAGAAACTCAAACCAAGGCTAAAGTCAAGCCATACATGCGATAGCACAAAGAGCCTGAGATCCAAACATAAGATAACATGAAGACAGATGAGCCAAAGTACACTTCTTTTAGCACTTCTGTTTTTATTTTCTGTCTTGGGATAGATCAAAGATTATTCAAAACTTAATAAAGTTTTAATAAAATAAAATCCTAAGTAGGAATAATTCCAATCCTACTTTTTGGTTTCTTAATCATGTTTCAACTTTCCAATGTTCTGTTCTGAATTTTGGGTTGGCGTACTCAATGAATTCGTTTTAATTGGACCAGACCTACTTCTGCATATAACAGACGACCATCGTTCTTAACTTCAGAAACATCGTTTGCTGAAGAAATGCAAACCAAGGCTAAAGACAAGTCACTTCACACAACAGCACAAAGAGCCTAAGATGCAAGCATAAGATAACATGAAGACAGAGGAGCCAAAGTATACTTCTGTTAGCACTAGAACATTTCCTTGAGCACTTCTGCTTTTATTTTCTGTCTTGGGATAGATCAACAACTTGATTCAAAACTTAATAAAGTTGTAATGAAATAAAATCCTAAGTAGGACCAATCCCAATCCTACTTTTTGGTTTCTTAATTATGTTTAATCAACTTTCCAATGTTCTGTTTTGAATTTGGATTAGCGTTCTCAATGAATTCGTTTTAATTTGACCAGACCTACTTCTGAATCTCATAACAGTGACGATCATTGTTCTTAACTTCAGAACCATCATGTTTGCTGAAGAAACTCAAACCAGGTCATACATGAACTTATGATAGCACAAAGAGCATGGGATCCAAACATAAAATAACATGAAGACAGAGGAGCCAAAGTATACTTCTTTTAGCACTTCTGCTTTTATTTTAAGGATATGACAGAGACTTGATTTGAGACTATATAAGTCCCAAACAAGTTCTCAAATCCTACTTTTTGTATTTAATTTGTATACATTGAGAGAGATGTGATTGTAGTTTAGGGTTGCTCTTTTTAGTTTTTGACAGATTGTTACCAAAAAAAGGGTTGAGTTGTTTATTTGGCTCTGTGTGCATTGTAAAAGATTTGTTGTTTGTACATTTAGCCGTTTAAAAACCGTTGAGACAGTTAAAAATTCAAATCTGCCTCCTGGAGAAGTGGGATCGTTCTGTCAAAAGGGGCAGCACGTTCAACGGTGATTCACAGCGCTGACTGGAGGGGCATCAGACACGTTTTTCCTTCCGACATATTGAGATTTTTTTAAGTTTTGACAATTTTTATTTATTTTTTTTGTTCAATTCGTGTCTCGTTTTTTGTGAGGGTGGTTCGTCGATGCGCTGTTGACCTTCGTCTGAGATCTGTGGAGCCGTTATCTTTCTGAAGGTGAGCACTTGTCTTCTTCTCTTATTGACTTTTTACCTATTTCTTTTTCAACCCTAGCTCTATTTTCTTTTAATTGACCAATCAGCAAAACCAGCTTTTTTGGGCGGAAATGTTAATCAATTTCACCAAATTAAAGGCTTATCTGTTAATTTTTTTATAAACAGCCAAGTTTCTAATAACCTTTTCTCACTATAAAACAACCACCAGCTTAAAAGTGAAATCATATCAAAAAAGTTTTTTTTTAATCTATCCTCACCATATTTGGGACAATCTAGATGAGAAATCCGAACAACTCGAACAATTGGTAAACTTTTTCATTTTCTTTCTTTACCTCAAATTTCAACTGGAGTTTTGTCCAATTTGACACAAGATTACCTTGACATTGATACAACATCCACAGAAATGTCTTGGACGGACCAAATTGTCAAATTGGCTGGCCCAGTGTCAACTTAGAACTATTGCAATAATAAATAATTAATTCTCAGTAGAAGTTTTCTCTTCTAGCTTTCACTTTATAAACAAAAAATAATCAATTTTATTTTAGCCCATCCATCTCAATAATAGTCCAATTTACAATAATATTTCTTTTATTAACGTCAACATCCTTTTTCCAGTATTACAAGTGACCACTTTTTCACTTCCGAACCCTCTAGGTATGGTCTTGAAAAAGAAAGCAAATTTAATTGCTACTACCAAGCTATAATTTCAATAATTAATATTGTTACAGTCCTTGGCAATGTTGGGACTGAGTCGGTCCTAGAAATTTGAGATCGCCTGTAAAAGCATAAATATGTTTATCTGTAGACAAATTTAAGGTTGTTTTGCCCTGTGATGACTTTAAATTAGGTCAAAAGCTTGTCAGTAGTAACTAAATTTGCTTTCTTCCTCAAGGTGATACCTTGATCCTTACAAAAAATACAGGCAAAAGAAAAAGATCCTCTCAATGATGGATATTTGAAAGAGGTAAACGAGACTAGGTCCGCACATAGAAAACGATTTACTGCCAAACTGTAACTACTTAGTGAGAGAAATATTGCACTTCTCCCCGACAATTTAGAATGTTTCCCCGTGGAAGCAAATAATACTTTTTTTTTAATTTATATAACGACCAACCATTCTGGTTTTAAAAGTTATTAAGTTCTGTTATTTACAAATATGTTGTATAACACAGTTATGTTTTTAATAACAGATAGTTCTTATAATTCGTTCACTGCACAGTTAAAAATTTGAAATTAATGCAAATTAGATTAAGAACTATAATAGATATCATGGTTTATACTGAAGTAGGCGAGGTTCAGACTGTGAGATATCCTTAGTCCCAGGGAAAATCCTGGATTGGATCCTCGTAAGATCCTCATAAGATCAGATAGCCATGCAGCTATTAAAGCATTAGCATGTAAAAGAACCACATCAAAATTAGTCAGTGAATGCATCCAAAATCTCCAAAACCTGGGGAACACAACAACTTGATGATATTTCGGGTGCCAGGGCACAGGGGAATTTTGGGTAACGAGAAAGCAGACAGACTGGCCAGAGGAGGATCTGCAAGACCATACATAGGCCCCGAACCTATACTTGGGATAACAAAAACAAATATAGAATCCTTCATCGCAGAATGGATCCAAGCAAAACAAAAGGAGAAGTGGATAAACTCTAGTGGTGCTAGACATAGTAAACTTATGATGAAACAACCCTCACCGAGACTGGCAAAAACACTGCTGCAATTGGAGAGGGCCAAACTCAGAGGAGTGGTGGTAGGACTACTAACCGGTCACTGGTATCTGAGAAAACATCTACACAACATGGGTATATACAGTGATGATCCCATTTGCAGATTATGTAACGAGGAGGAGGAAACAGCCACTCATATCATATTCGAATGCGAAGCAACAGCTCAATGGAGATTTAACCTAACGTATGGAAAAGACTTAGGGAATCAAATTGCAGCAGCAACAGTCAATGACCTGATACTTCTAAGAAGAAGGATTGAGTCTATTGAATGAACTAAGGTCCAATAAGCCGGAAGGCTGCAGTGCCTGGGGAATACAAACCCCGCTTCCTAGTAACCTTTTCCACCATACCATACCATACCCAGGGAAAAGTGTTTTGCATCATTCACCCTGTTCAGATTTTGGTGGAATTAAATTTTTTTACTGATAAAGTCGAGTATGTTGGAGATCTGTAGTTCTCAGTGGAGTTTTTCATTCCTGATGAACCAGGGAGCATTAATAGACATTCTTAAAATTTTAGTTTGCAACAGCTAAATTTTATTAATAGAAGGAGTTGCTAATACCCATATTTCATGGTGTATAGCATTAGAGGACATAGTAGTGATCCAGAATGCAAAATGTGGTTTTTAGCTTGGATATTCTATTTATAATTGGACACAGCGCAAGTGTTTGAAATCCTTCCTTGACTATTGTTTTTATGTGCTTCTCCCAGTGATCGAAGTGCACTTCCAAAGTATCTAACCATCTGTGTCTTATTATTCCAGTGTATTTGATGGATTCCTTGCTTTAGTTCATTTAGATCCTTTGGGAAGCAGAGAGTTAATATTTTTGCTTCACTTTTAGCAGAGTTGAGCTTCACTTTCCAATTAATTATGTACTTTTGTACGTTGTCTTGCACCTTCTGGTGCCATGTTACAGGCCTTTTAATATTTGAGTGGCTAGCATAAATGGCCATATCATCGGCGGAAGTGACAATTTTGGCGTTTGGATTATTTGGAATATTGCTTACATATAAATTGAATAAAAGGGGGTAAGCACTGATCCCTGTAGAGTTCCTTATGTTATTGTTTGGGCTGTTGATTTTTGCCCATTTATTTTGATCCAGAAGGATCTGTCGTTCAGGAAGGAGAAGAGGATTTCAAGAAGATATTTTGGGTGGCCAAATTTTTTAGTTTATATTATAAACCCAGGTGCCAGACTGTATCAAACGCCTTCTCCAAATCTAGGAAGACACTGTGTGTTCTTTTTTCTCAAACCCGCTACAATTCTATAAACTTGATGTGTGGCCGAATGTTTTGGAGAGAATCCAAATTGGTGATGAGGTATACGGTCCTCTAACAGCAGTTCTAACTTACTTTTAAAATACTTTTCAATTAATTAGTCTAAAATCGAGAGGAGGCTTATTGGCCAGTTGTTTTTGACTTGCTTATCCTTAAAAATACATTTTTAGCTGACATAGACAATTTATGTGCACAGCTTATAGATGGGTCAGTAAAGAACGATATGGTAAGCTTTATATGACCCTAAATTAAAACATGGAAAATAACTCAAATTCTCCTCAAAAATGGCAATACACAAAGCAGAACTAGTTGCTATTCTAAAAGCGTTGCAACACTTTTGTGAATTAAACTCATCAGAAAAGTTTTGTATTTGTCTGACTCCAGAAGTGCAGTAGATAATATTAAAAACTTCAGAATAAAGATAGGCAGCAACTTATGTGTACAAATGGTTAACAATTTAGAAGTTTTATCACAAGAGAAAGGTGTAACAACTTATTTCTGTTGGTTTAGAGGATGTTCAGGAATAAATAAAAAAAATGAGATAGTTGATAAATCTTGAAAAGAGTGGCACAAAAGAGGGAACTCTATTATACCTATTCTGGAGATGCACGGGTATTTTTTCACACCAGAATATTAAGGAATTTGCAGAAAGATTTGAAAGAGATCCGATCAGGAGTTTTCTTTCAGACAGAGAAACTCCAAATCTCCAAAATTCCTTGGTTCCACAGCACTTGACAAAAACAAGTACACTACAATCAGCAGGCTAAGATGTGAGTTTGTGGGGTTTTCTGCATCGAATTGGAGTTATGGAAACCCAGTTCTGCTTGGCATGTCCCCTTGAGGACTTGGAACACATGATAATGCACTGCAATAAATATTGTTCTCACAGAACAATAATTTTTAATGACCTATGTAGAATGCGAGACGTAGAGAAGCCATTCAATTACAAATCATTGTTCGCTAAGGAGAAAAATAGCATTTGTAAAGCCCTCTTAAATATAACCATGATGCAGACATGTCCATTTTAAATTGAGGAGCATAATTGGAAGAAAAAAAAAAGGCAGAAATTAAAGAAGAAGAAATTAAGAAAAAAGAAAAAAAGAAAAGAAGGAACTAACAAATAAAATGAAAAGCAAAAATTAAGAAATACTATTG
This sequence comes from Cimex lectularius, assembly GCF_000648675.2. Taxonomy (NCBI): domain Eukaryota; kingdom Metazoa; phylum Arthropoda; class Insecta; order Hemiptera; family Cimicidae; genus Cimex; species Cimex lectularius. Next base: position 3,612,467 of record NW_019392813.1, read on the forward strand.
AAATATTTTAACAATTAATTCTTCTTGGGTCAGGGTTACCAAATAGAGTTATGGCTAATTGGTAATAACAAAGGCCAAAAAAAGTCTACTTGTATTATTTTTACTTCTATTAATGTTATGATATGGCTTCTATGTTAGTTGGCTTGACGTAGTGTTTAAATCATTATACTGCGCTAAGAGTGAGTCAGTATGTCATGACAATTGATCTAAGATTCGCCAGAATTGCCTGCAAAAATGTCAAGTGAAAAAATGTAGGTCATTTTGATCTGCATATTTTTCCTGTTTTGCCATTTCTCCATGTCGATTCTTGGGGTTTTACCCCTTACGTTAGTCCAACATTGATGGTGATGAAAGACCAAACGAGGATAGGCACACATGTAATTGTGTAGTCGAGTCATTTCCCATAATTTTTTTAAATTGATTTATTGTAGTTAACGGGTACAACCCATAAGTTATATGTAAGTACAATTATGTTTTCACTATACTATAAATATCTAAGAACAATTTTTTGATTTGGCGTATACTGGAACAGAGCCAATAAATATCTAAACCTAATTTATTTGCTAATAGCATAGTTCTTATAACTTGGTTTTTTGTATAATTATTACAAATATTAGGAACATAGAAAATAGACTTAATTCTAGAATTAAAATTAGGAACTTTAAAATTTGCACTAGATTAAAAAGAGCAGTCTAAACAGTTATTTAACAATGTATACAGAAATATAAAACCATATTTCGCCGTTGTTCTAGTGTCACTAGATTCATATAAAACAAAATCGGTGTATAACAATGTGGATCCTTAGGAATGTGAAATTAAAGCTTACAAATCTAAAAAACTTATTTTGTACTTGCTCTAATTTTTTCACTTCTTGAGCATATAAAGGGCATATTTTCTCATCCTTTACCCTGCCGTGCCTGAGCCTGAGGAAGAACCCCCCAACCAGCGAAATAAACACCTACTTGGCTAAAAATACAATTTTTTGAGAGGGTTTAATTTCTTGAGGCCTTCATTTGGTCTCGCTTATAAAGGGAGGCCAAAGGAAGGTAAGGGAGATTGATTAATTTATTATAATTAAAATTGATCTCTCTTTGCTTTTTCCCCTTTTAGACTGGTATGTGAAAGGGCTTTTAAAATATTTACATGTATATATTAACATGTATACATTGTCTAATTAAGTCGAGAGAAAACCAGCCTGAGATAAAATTTCCTTATGATTGCAATTCACCCAAACCTAATAGAATAAATAAACACGTATAAAATATGGTAGTTACGTCATTTGGACTAGGTCTTTGAGGACGGGTGCTTTGCTACTCGACTATTCCTTTTTGAATATGTCTCGCGCTCTCTCAAACTTCTCACAGAACATCTTGTGCTAATTGTCCCTTTGGACTCGTACCTCTGTACAAAGGAAGCTGTCTGTTTGAGGTTTTGCTAGCTTTAGTATGTTTCCAATGGAGGTAGGTTTTTAATAGTGCTTGTAAGGCAGATGATGATTCATTTTTATATATTTCTGTGAATCTGAAATACATTGATACATTAGATGGGGATTATTTAGGGCATCTGACTCGTATTTGTCATGCTAGCGGCCCTGGGTTCGAATCCGGGCACAGCCGTGGCTTTTTAATAGAAAATTGAAAGAAGTATTGTAAAACGGTTTGACCCTTGACCCCTCGTCCATTACATCTATGGGTAGTTGGACGTTAAGCTATTCTGTATGACAGGATTTTTATTTATTTTTTTAAGAAAGACTGATTAACTCAACAGCTAAATGATTGCATCATACTTTTGTTGAAATCTTGTCAATATTTTTGTTATTCTTACAATAACCACTTTGATACAGTATAAGCACTATTGTTCTATTTGACAGAATAAAGTAGGTCATCATTGCATGTAGTGTTCCCGACATTTTTTTAATCTGATTAAGGTAATTGTTTTTTGTCTTAATTAACGACTGAAACGGTAATCAGAGTGTAGTCAGGGAGGATAAATAACTGACAGTTAAATCTAGGTCAGTTAGGATGGATTTCCTGCATTGATAATCTGTTTTTTCCCCCTTTTAATATGGATATATTGTATATGAACTTTATGCAGTTTTTAGCAGGATTCGGAGCATGTGATTAAATATTTTTTTACCCTGTTCGATTTTTATATATTTCAAATAACTTTTTACAATTGTATTGCAAGGGATTAATATCTTAATAGAATAAAATACTAAAGAAATAAATAAAAAATTTCTTTACTGTTTTAACATGGTATTGACCAGGGATACTCATAGTGGATTTAATAAAAATTTATGATTAAAAATATGCCGATATAACATTGGGTCCCAAATGGAAAAGTTTTAGAAGCTCTGTAATAGACAAACCCAGGAATAATTGTTTTAAAAAAATTGTATCTTGCCATTATTGTACAGGGTGATTCACTACTTGTACGATAAAGTTCACCAGGTGATTCTACGCCTCACATGAAACAAAAAAGTTCGTATGAACTGTGGTCTGATTCTCAACCCTAGGGCAGATATTCAACATTTTAAGTTTTTTCCAACTATCTACTGTTTACGTCATAAATCTACTCTTAGATCTTGAACTATTCAGTTTTGGAGGAATAAAAAAAAATTGAAATGAGAATTAAATTTCCTTTAAAAAGGTACTCTTCAACAATTTTCAATTTAATTTAAGGTAAAAAAAGGTAAAGCTTTCAAAAACTCCTAAATTAAAAAATAAATTTGCAACCCCCTTCGAAAAATTCATGTTAGAGATTGGCAAATTTCTTAGCTTCTTCATTTAATAAGCTTTCTAGCGGTATGCTTTTTCTTTAATTACATTGAACCAAAATGAAGAAATTGTATGTTAAATGGGAAAAAGTAACAATGTGGGAAAAGGGAGTGGGGCATATTAATTCAATTTTTTGCCCTGGTCAAAAATTATTTTGATTTATTTTTTGTATATTTTTAAAATTTGTTTTTAGTAGTGGTTGATTCCCAGGATCCCTGTGTTCAAGTTTTTATTTATAGGCTTGTTTAAGTTAGATGTATAGACAACTTTTTTACTCACAAATAATCTGGATCACTGTATGGTCTGGATATAAAATCAAATTCAATTGTTATCTGTCAAACTTTTGACCTATTTTAAAGTCATTATCAGGGCAAAACAATCTTAAATGTGCTTACAATTTACATAATTTGTAAATTTACATAAGTAATAGTGCCAAGGACTGTAACACTAGTGAATTAGTAGCAGTTTTATTATTTTATCTACCTGATAACAAACATTAAAATAAGAATACTTTATATAAAGCTCTCAAGTATGGCTAATTTTTATTTGTTAAAAAATAGTCTCGAAAGATTTAGTCACTGTTTTTTGCCAAAAATTAAATTGAAAGTTCTAGAAGGCTGCCTTTTTAAAGGAAATTTAATACTATTTTTATTATTTATTTTTTAATCCCCCAGAAATGAATATTTCAAGAGCTACAAGTAAATTTATGACCAAAACTAGATAGTTGAAAACACATAAAATGTTGAATAACTGCAGAAGGGTTGATAATTAAAGTTTAAGTAAGTAACTCCACATACTTTGAGTATGTGTACTGTTGTAAAATTGGCTACTTGCCGTTGTTGTAATAAATAAATAATCAGACCATGGTCGGTTCATAAGAACATTTTTGTTGCATTTGTTGAGGTGTGGAGCACCTGACAAACTTTTTCGTACGAGTAGTGAATCACCCCGCATTACAGTTACTTAAATTATAAGAGAGTAATTAAATATCATGACATAAAGAACGTGTATATTTTGAGAAGGGGAAATAATAATAAAAACAAACAACACTCCAACTTGATTTTTGTTTCAAAGGTGTCAGTTTGATATTTCACATTTTCCAATAAACTCTGTAACAGTACAAACGAAAATAATGTTTTGAAATAAAAGATAGTAAAATCTAATTCACATTTAATCTAAAGTCAGTGTAAATCCCCACAAAATCCTTTGCAATATTGTAAAATTCACGGTAGGTGGGTTTCACCTTGTTATTGTTATGCAATTATTTTGTAATCATTATTTAATGAGACCTTGTATAAATGTACTACACTGTAAACTATTTATATAATAATATGGATGACAATTATTGGATGTAATGTGAATTGTAAAATATGACTTTAAAATGATATTAATTAATGCTATAAGGGTTCATGGCCTTGTAAAAGCTCATGAAGTAACATTCAGATAAAGAGTGAGTCATGTTACTCTTTGATTTTATCTATTTCCCCCTTCACACATAAAAAAATATTAAGAAAGTCACTTCCACACTTGTAAGTCTAGTCAGAATATACCAGCTGTGTTGTTTCACTATCATAATTTTTTTTCTTTTTAAGATGTATTAATTATTCAATTTTAAAACCCAGGTAACTGCTTCAGAGTCTAAACAATGAGCAAGCCTGTAAAAGACGCCGAGTATTGGAAGAGCAAGTGCGATGAACTCGAAAAGGAGCTTGAAGACTTCCAAGAGAGCTCACATATGCTTGAAAAGGAGCTCGAGAGCTCTTTGGAGCAGTCCGAAAAAACAATCAAAGAGCTTAGGCGCAAGACCAACTCGCTGCAGTTTGAAAATGACTCTTTGAAGGTTCGCTCATGGAACAAAAACTAAATAAATAAATGTGAAAACATAAAACATCCAAAATTTTATAAAATTTTACAGGATAAGTATGATGAACTTAAAAAAAGGACGGAAGCACAGATCACAGAGCTGGAAGAGGAAGCAGCGCAGAGTCACAAAAGGGAGGAAGAATACGTGAAATACATACGAGAGCTGGAACAAAAAAACGATGACCTAGAACGAGCTCAAAGGTACATTTTTAAAGAATTACCTATTGCTGAACTTTTCTAATACCTATTTTTATTTTCAGAGCTACATATACTTCTTTAGGAGAATTTGAAACTAAATTGAACTCAGCTTTAGAACGAAACGTGCTTTTAGAATCCGAACTAGATGAAAAAGAATTACTTAAATCGATGGTTCAAAGGTTAAAAGATGAAACAAGAGGTAAAAAATTGTATCTTAATATATTCACTGTAATAATAGTTATTAATCTAGCTGCATAAGATACATTTATCACTATTTACTGTAGATAATTAAACCTAAAAGTGCACTTTTCGCTTAAAACAAAAACTTCAGTTACAGTATTTTGCCATTTTTGGATTATTTTTCAAAAACAGAAAGTACAAATCTGCACTAGCCTTCTGCTCTTAGTTATTTTGCTCTGGATGTTTTTCGCATAACAAACATAATAATTTTTAGGTGAGATTATTACTTATGTAAAAAGAAATTGCTGTCATATAGGAAGGCATAACGTCCTAACTACCCATTGGGTGTCATGGACAAGGCAACATACCACTTTGTATTACACTTTGTATATTACTAGCAATTAAAATTCTATTTGATGTGCCAGGTTTCAAACCCAGAACCTCTTGCGTGGCAAATACGAGTTAAATGCCCGAACCACTCAACTACTAGGTATTACCAACAAAATAATAGCCATTGGACAGGGTGCATAAGTCTAAAGTCGTTAAGTATTGTTGACCATTAGGAACAACAAAATTACGCTTGTTACGGTGCAAGGGCAGAAGAGGCAAAGAAGCCCATGAATTGACAAAGTTTGATCACCCCTATCGTCCCTGAATCCTTTTGTGGCATAGCAAATTGCCAAAAATGTAAATCTATCGGAGAATGGGTTAAGAATAAGCCCTCGGATCAATCATGACTGAGTGAAAAAACTATTTAAACACCATCTCAGAAATTAACGGCATGGAATACTGCTGGACACTGTAACATGTGGACATGAGTAAAACTTGGAGTAGATTACCAAGGAAAAGAAAAAACAGCACATGTTCTCTGTTTCGTCCAAAGGCTTATGATGATAATCTTACACCTGGCAAAAGAAAAGCCAAGGATACACACTTGAGGTCTTAAAGCTTTGAGATCTGATAAAAATCTTGTCGCGAACTTGTGGCGGTTTTTGGGCATCATCGGCTCAAGGCCCCCTCCAGACAATCGGAGGACGACTCTCTTGGCCAGGCTTGAGAGGGACTGTGTTTTGGAATCTTTAACAACTTGAAGATGGCTGATAAAATAATTAATTGGTTTCATTCTTAAGCTGTGGTGAGCTTTTTTTTATTTTTATACAAATTGTTTTGTTACGTGCCAAAGATTGTTGGAAATACCCACTTTAATTTGTCCGTTTATTATTTTTTCCTCCTCTTCAGTTTTCTTTTGGCCCTTTTTGATTCTGAGGCTTTTTGGCTAAGTTTCCTGATGGACCATTGCCTCCAGTTTAAATTGATTTTTGAGAGACCTCAAGGAATCCCTGTTATAAACTTAACAAAGAGCTCTGGTTTGTAATGGAGATTGTGCAACAGGCCATTATTGGTTGTGCTGCGCAAGGTCATAAAGAGACTCTTTTTAACCTTAACCTGAACGTGACAAATACGAGTCAAGCCATAACCATTCTTATAAAAGTGCCAAAGGTTATTTATCTAGGGTTAAACAAAATACAATTTGAATATATATTTAAATTAAATGTAATATTTTTATTTTGTATTTAAAATTTTCAGACTTAAAACAGGAGATCGAGGTGAGAGGGAAGTGCAATCACCACAGTAACGACCATACGCGAATTGTGGACACGAACAAGCTAGACTCCGAGAGCAACTCGTCGCCTGGTCATAACCCCCCTCTGAAAAGTAAGCTCGCCAAAAAAACTCGAAGCAAATTAACTTTTCCATTGCGTTTCATTGGCTTAACCATGCATAAAAATGGTAATACAAATCGCTAAGAAAGGCATTGTAAAAAAAAAAAAAAAAAAAAAAAGCGGGTGAATACCTACCTACTACTTCCTTGTTCTAAATTTATTTTAAAAATATATATGAGGGAAATACAAGACACAAGCACAAATTCCGTCCTTAAACATCCCTCCAAATTTGCACTATACTAACATTTAACTTTTAAATAGTATAAAAACATTCCTTTTTCTTCGTTGAAGGTTTATCACCATTGTTTATTACCCCTTTTTCAAAGAAATTATATCATTTTCGTAGCTTTTTTTGCATGTATGGTGTATAAGCATGAATTCCCATTAAGGCATGTTATGCCCGGTTAGTTCCTTAAAATGATAATATTAATTTTATGTTCTTATAACTAGTCATACTTTTTTATTTCTTTCTATAAAAATACAATACCATGTTTATGTGAATGGTAAATTTGTAATAATGATGTAAAAAAAAAAAAAAGTACCGACCATAATGTAAACAATTTTAATAAAGTTTTGACTTTATATTAATTACTTACCTTGTGTTTCATTGCTTGCTGTTTAATCAGTCGTTATAGCTGTTGTCACACGAATGCAATACCTAGATAGAAATAACTTCGACTTGTGAAGCAAGTCACCTTTTTTCCCCTGCAGTGTCTGTTAGAACTAATAGCTGTCTTTAATACCATTATTGGACTGTATATACGATGCATGCTTATAGTTATTTTTAAAAAAATTTGAAAATATATTTGGGCATGGTTATTTCAATATTTCCTGTATATAAACAGGTAAGTATGCGCATTTTGTTTTTCATCAAAAGTTAATCTTGAACTAATTAAACTAATAAAAGGACTAATCTATAGTATTAAGTTGGTTGGCACTTAAAAATTATTTACATTTAAATGATCTAGAACTATTTCAGAGTTTTATTTAATTAACACTGTACATAGCTTCAATTATTTCAAAGCCATTGAGAGCAACTATATACAAAATTGTTAATGTTGCATTACAAATTCTGATTATTTAAAATCCAAGACAGCGTACGAAAATTCTAAATTGAACAAGTTTTTATTCAGCATCGTAACATTGTACATGTTTTGTGAATTGTTGACAATTATGCCCTGCTAAGAAGAAATGTCGTAATTTTTTGACTTAATTTTTGTCCCTCTTATTCTTAGGTATGCAAAATTGACATAAATCAGCAAAAAATATCAGTTTAAAATCATGTTTTTTACTACACTGTATTTCCAATGCTTTACCTATCTTAATAAAAAGTGGTTGTATTACTAGATAAAATTAACTCATGTGTCATGTTATTTTCCATTTGTTTTATGCCAAGAAAACTCGTTTCCTGTATAAAACTTAACAATTATTGTGGACCTGCATTGTACTGAACAAAGGAAATGGAAATTCTGTGCTGTTAATTTAAAAATGTGTTTCATTATGCGCTAAATTTCGATTGGATTATAAAAGGAATAATAAAAAAAACAATGTATGGTTGTAAAAACACTTTCTTTTTAGATACGCTCTTTTTCATAAGTACTTATCACAAATCTTTGATAGTTAAATTTAATGTCAAACTTTTTTTATTAAAAAAAAAAAAAGATAAAAGTGAATTGATAAATAAGTTGTAATGAATATAGTGAAGTCGAGTTCTAGGCCAAAACTTTAAAATATATAGCAACTTAACTGAGGCCATTTAGCATTACACAAACTTCAAAGCTAAATTTTTCAAAATTGTCAAAACAGTATATGCATTTCTTATCAGGACAGAATTGGGGAGGGTTATTTTAAAAATGTTAAGGTATATATTTACAAATCTATTCTCCCCCCCCCATATCGAAAGGACTTATTTTTAATTCAGACATTACCGATCATTTCGGTCTGCCAATCCTCGCTGGGCTGGTTTGAGTCCAGTTTTGGGACCTGGAGTGGGCAAAGTTCCAAAACAACGAGGTTAGGTAGACTGAAATGATCGGTAACGGCCAAATTACAGGTTCATTACTGTGCATACTACACATAGAAATATCAGAACCTATTGAAAATCAGTTTGCGTATGTTAATTGATAATTCAGTCAAAAAATTATGAAATATCATTGAATTGTATTTGAAAATGTCTTTTTTTTTATTAGACATGCTACTCAACATATATGCAAATATAGAAAATAAAAATAGTCATTTTGATCAACTGGGAAGTAGAAAACTATATACAAACTTATCCAATTCAATATTTATTTGTTCTTTTTCTATTTAACTAAATTAATTCATTTTCTCCTGTGCTTTGCTGGGAGATAAACTTGTAATTTGATCGTTACTGATCATCTTGGTTTATCCTTACCAGGTTGCATTCGCCATTTCGATATCTTAAGACAGATATTTAAATACATAGTAAATTTTTTTAATATATGTTAGAATTAGAATTAACAAACACACTGAAGATGCCAAAATGCTGAATCTCATCTGACAGGCTAACCGAGCAAGGATAGACCAAGATGATAAGTAGCGATCAAATTACAAATTATCTAATTCATACATTGTTACATTTAAAATTATCAAATAAAGCAGTTGGGCGGTAATTATTTATAAAAATATGCGTTAATTGTTATGTAAGTAAATTTTTTATGTTTTCACCTTACTTCAGGAAAATGATGATAATATCTATTAATTATAAACGTAATTTGATCAAACTTGTTAAACCAAACAGTTGATAAACTATAAATAAAAAACCCACACCGCTGATTTTACTTGGTTCAGTGAGGTCAGAAAATACTGCAAATATCTCGTTATTGAACATTGTGCGTTTTTCCCGATCTGTGTGATGTTTTGAAAATTTAATTTTTTTTATAAGTACAGTCAAGTATCGTAGAGTATCAACTGTTGCCATGGTCACGAACAAAATACATCAATATTTCTGAACGCCTTGTTTAAACTTTATTCAATCAAGTCGGTAATTTAAATTTATTGTGGGAAATGAAAAAGTTAAAAATAAATAATGGAAAGTTTCTAAAAGCGCTTAACTAAAATCTTTTTTTTTTTTTTTTTTTTTGGTCAATTTATGATCATGATTTATAAGATTCTTGTATGTATATTGTCTCTGCCAATATTATTTTTAATCTTACACTATATTTAAACAATGCCAATAAAAAATTTAAAAAATACCCTATTTAGATATATAATTGCACTTGAACCTGTAATTACATTTTTTTAGTTTATGTTTATTAGAAACTTCTCTTCACAAAAATCACACAGACAGGAATAGGGTCTCATGGAAGATGATGAAATGCTGAAAAATGTCTGACTGTTGATCAATGAGTTTTGTACTAAAATCAATATTATTGCTTATATAATTATAAACAATATGGTAAAATAAGTTCATAAACTCGTCAAACTTTAAATAACGGTCACCAAACACTACACATTTAAATAAACTTGTCATATAAACTCTGCCTTGTATTAGTTTTATGTTTATAGACCTAATAGGATATTTTAAACAACTGCTTACTGTTTTATTCTTTTAAAAAAAGTTTAATTATTTATCGATGTTATAAAAAATCCAACCAAAATATTCTTTGAGATGATAGTATTGAATTGTTAAATATTTTTAAACTGCTCCCATTTTTTTTTACATTTTTTTTTCGATGATATTTAACAGTTAACATTTTTCAGGTTTGAACGGGCTGAGCACGTCAAGAGTTTCCGCTGCAAACATAGTCAGCGAATTGCTTCGAACTGTTGGAGTAAGTCAATTTACAATTTCATGCTTTAACTCTTTTCTCTCTCTCTCTCTCTCTCTCTCTCTCTCTCTCTCTCTCTCTCTCTCTTTTCTCTTTCTCTCTCACTCACTTTCTCAGCTCAAATTATATAGTTTATTTATATTAGTTTTTCTAGCAAGAATACCAGGATTTAAATATTTAGCTTTTTATTTTTTTTTTTAACAAGTTGGTAAATATTTTGGGGTACAAATAAGTTTTAAAAGATTTATAAGATGTAACTATATTAAATGCATTGGACCACAACTTAGCTACCTTCATCTTAAAGCATTATTCATCAGGCTTTAATTTTCATTACATCTCATTTTGCCAAAGTCTAAACATTTTTTTTTTCCTCCAAATATATTGACTTTTGTGCCAACGAAACGGATTTTGCTGGTAGCGTTACTTTTCTGCTTCCATTTAGAAAAAAAAATAGCTGAAGGTGGGGACCATGCTACATCAATTTCAGGTTGAGAGTACTGGGAAGGACAGAAATATTTGAACATGCTGAATCTTTGGTAGTGATGTAATGCCCTCAAAGCCATAAAGCCAAGAGGAAAGGAGATTTTTTCACTTGTTTTTGTGAAATTTTCAATAGAAGTAATTTTTGCATCGTAACTGATGGTGAAAAGTGGCATTACAATAATCCAAAGTGTAAGAAGTGGGGTAATCCCAGTCATGCGTCAGCATCAACGGCGAAGCCCAATATTCATGGATCGAAGCTCAAAGTATTTTGTGGGATCAGCTGGGTGTAGTGTATTATGAGGTGCTAAAACCGAGTGAAACCACCAACAATGAACTGGGGGATCGCTACAGATTGTAATGGATGCATTTGAGCCGAGCATTGAAGGAAAAACAGGAGCAGTATGAATAGAGGCACAACACTGCTCGACCACATGTTGCAGTGATAGTCAAAAATTTTACCCCACCTGTATATTTTCTAGATACTGCTTGTTTCGATGAATTGCCTGTCTGAGTGCACTCACGAGGAATAAAAAATAAAAAAATAGGTCAATTTATTTACTGCCTTGAAAGACCATTTGTTCTTTCAACATGGAATTTCTATGCTGCCAGCAAGTTAGCTAGCCATGGACAATACTTTGTGTAATCAATTTATTGCCATTTTTGCACCAGAAAACCCCAATTTTTACAAAAAATCCTTTAAAACTTACTTATACCCAATGTTTTTAGTATTTTTTTTTTTTTTAACTTTTAAGTTTATTTTCTTTCTTTCTGCATGTTTAATTTACATAAAAAGTTAAAACAAGGGTTATTGCGCAGCTTGAGAGGTTGCTGTGTGCACGTTGCAACAAGATCAAGTGCATCTGCTCCACCCCGATCCTTGCCACAATCAAATGACATTCCTTCCTAATCCTAATCCTAATTGAAATAATTCTTTTAAGTCATTTGAACAATTGTGATCCTGTGATTATTATGATTTATGATTTTTATTTAATTGTTAGTCAATTAATCGATTAATTCAGTTCTCGAGTCGGAAATGCTCAAATTACTAGCTAAATCAAATTCCTAGTTATAACAATTTTATTTTATTTTATTTTTTAAACTGTGATGCAACAAATAAACAGGATAATAAAGACGATTTTGTGTTTTCAAAATTGAAACTAATTATTTAAATTATTCACACTTTTTATGTAAGGTCTTGGTTGGGATGAAAAATAAAGTATAATTAATTTAAATAATTAATACAGTCGATTATGACTACTAAATATGTGGATTAATTTAAACTAATTTTTATCAAAGTGATATAATGCTCAATTAATCTGTGCCTAACTAGTTTTTATCGATTTTTTAAAATCCGCCAAAGATTTACAATAATGAAAAAAGTTAAAAAACAAGTATATTTTTGTAAATAGATAATTTGTAAATAATGAAATGTACCTGAATGTAATTACAATTCTTTCACAACTTGAAATTTCCATAGAGCACTACATAAAATTGCACACGATTAGAAGTTTCCTATTCCTTTCACCCTCCACCCCTTTTTTTGTCCCCACGTCACAAATTTGGAGTGCCTTGGAAGATATCTGGAACGTTCCTGAATAATGAATTCAAATTGAAAGGTCCGTTTAATTTTTATTTTATTTTCTTCTATTCTTTTCATTTGTTTCTTTTGAACCCCATGAACGATCTTGTATGCAGTCTTCACACTTTTTCATATTTCACATTGGAATGCATAGCTTGGTGTAAAGTGCCAAAAGGTGGAGAACTCACCGCAGTAATTAACATGTGCAGTAATGCTTGCTTTTATCACTTTTTCTGTTTGACTCTTTTTAAGTACTGTATTTCTTTAAATTGTGGGAAAAAATTATAATAACAACATTTCCATGCAGAACACATTCTCCTGTTAACCATTTTCTTACAATGCTTTTGGGAAACTTTTCCTTTTTTTATATTTATTTAAGATTGTTGACTTCCATTTCTCAATTTTTATTATTTATTTGTTTTTAAGTAAGATCATACGAAATTCATTACTGTATTTTTTATTTTATTTTAGTCTTCTTTTCAGCGTCTTTACATATTGCATGTTTTCATTTCATCCACTAAAATTCATCAGGCAGCTTTGGGTACATTTGCAAGTACAAATTGAAATAATTAATCTTAAGTTGTTATTATAATTTTTTAACTAATGATAAAACCTAAAGACATCCCAACATCAGTATGACTAAATTTAGTAATGTTGTATTTTCCGGATAAAGGTTTTGGAATCGAAACTGATAGTGAGGGCGAATCAGAGGGATTTTGTGTCTCAAAACGACAGTGCCGGAAAGGACCATATGAGGTAAACTTTTCAGTACATTTTCAATTTCTCTTTGTTAACAATTTTCCTTATTTATCTAAATGATTCCTTACTTGTAGGGAATCGGAGTCGGGAAAACAGAATTTGATAAAGGCAGTTTCTTTAACGCAGATCTGCTCTTGAATAGTTTGGTATATGATTTGTCCCCTTTTTTATATATCGCACCTGGGTTGTCTCATCCCTTCTTCTTCCGATAGTTATTTTTGAAACTAATGGATGTTTTATTTTCAGGAGGGGAAAACTAAACAGAGGAGCATCTTCGCCGTCTATCCACAATCTTGTGCGGTCTTAGACCTATTATTATTCTCTACTGCTAATAGATCGCTAAGCTGATGGAAAAAGAGAGATTATATATTTTTTCTTTGTATAAATAATCATGTAAATAAATTGAACATCCTGCACAACCGATATAGAAGAGATTAATTAATTTTATTGTTTGTCAAGGCTCAAAACATGTAATTTTCAGTCAAAGATCCTATATTATTTATTTTTTATACAATCTCTAAAGAGAAGATTATTTTCAAATTATATAAAGCCAGAACGCATTATTTTTTGCGATGGATTGTAGATGATTTAAATATATAACCATGAAATTTTTGAACCAGTCGAAAATTTATCCAAAGGAGAAATCGTTTCTTAACGCTAACATAAATTATTGACATTCATAATGTATAAATAGTTGGTGAAAATTATATCTATAAAATATTGTTACTGTTAACTGTAGGTAAATTGTTTTAATTTATTTGTCCTTTTTTGTATGTTTAACTTTTTTTGTAATAAATGCGTTTTCAATATGGAATTTAAAAATTAAAACTATATAAAAAATTTTATGCTTCTTAGATCACCCAGTTATTTTATTTTGTCTATAAAAGGGTATATTTAAGGGATCAATTGAAAACAATATAAATTACAAAAATAACAAACTATACACTTCCAAACACATAGAAAATGTATTTATTTTTATTATCTATTTATTATTCAACAATATTGTTTGAATAAACTTGTAAATTATGTTTTAAGCAATTAATTACAGGACCATAGTGGTTGAGTGATTTGGCCATCCCAGCATAGCCCATCTTAATTGAGAACAATTTTTTAAAAAAGTACTGTAAAATGGTGATCTGTAAAATCGTATGTGACAGCCAATAGGTGATTGGACCCTCTATTACAGAAATTTATCTTGCCTTGAGAAAAATTCGTAGTCAAATATATTTAAACTTTTGAACTGACTACTCATAATAGTAGTTTTTATGTACAATTTAAACTAATTGTTGGTAGATATTAAAATAAAATTGTCTTAGTATTAAGACAAACGACTTAAGATTTGCATCGCCAAACTTTTTCACCATAAAGAATGCTGATAAAAATAGTACATTATTTTTAGATTTTTTTTTCTATTCATATTTGAACATTTGATTCTAAAAATAAATTAGTGAGAGTTGTATCATAAATAATTTTAGAAACAGTCCCAAAAATGATAAGGTTAAATGAAATTATATAAATTACTTCTGTTAATTATTCTTTTTATCCAAGGTAATTGAAATGAAACGGTTAAGTGTCACAAGTGGCATATGAACAAACAACCTGTGGCTACATTAACTTTTTCATCTAAGTCAACAGTAAAAGAATAATTAATATGGTCAATTATGACCATTAAACATATATGGATTAATATATAAATTAACTGGAAAACAAAAATGTATATCGCTTTACATCATGATAAACAAATTACAATAACTGTTTTGTTATTATAATTTTTTAAAAATAAATATTTAACTTACTCGCATAAGGCATTTTGTTAATTAAATATTCAGAGTTCATGATGAAAATTTAAATAATTTTTTCATGAATATCGTTTTTCATTGCTTGAACACCTGGTTTTTATTAAGTTAACAATTGACCTACTTAAGAGAGAATGGCAAAGAAAACGAAAAAAAAAAAAAATAGGAGTCTAAACCTTGCACTTGGCCTTCTAGAAAGCAACTTTTGCAACTACAGCACATATGTGTTCATGAGACATTGGCCTCAATTACTTTGAAAAGGTGTTATGCCTTCATTTAATATCTTGAATCTTTTTTTTTTATGTATGCGGAAAATATATTAAAATTAAACCAATGAAAAAATATTTGAATATATATATATATATATTTTTTTATTGTATGCAAAAAACATAATAAATTCAGTGTTAATCAAATATAAATGATTCAGTAATAAAAATATATATTGAATATAACCAGTAAGAAATTATTTATAAAATTAGAAATTCTTGTCTTTCTAGACTCTAAAAATTTTCTTTTATTTACCATATGAAAATATATTCTAATTTGGCTTGGGTTCAGCATAAACATAATCAATGATCGTTTCAATATTATCATCGTATTTGACAGTTGATCGAATAGTTAAATAATAAGAGATAAGAGAAAAAAAATCCTTTTTTTTATGATAAACTCCGGCATTTGGTTGAGTTGTAACAAGATGATTCATTTCTTTGCATTGTTCTTAAACAATTAAATTTCCAGGTTCACCATAAATATTAATCAAAGATTTATTAATAATATTATCATATTTGATAATTGATGTTATTTTACAATAAACTCTGGCATGAATTGATTTGATCACGTCTCATGATTATTCATTTCATAATATTGATCTTAACTTAATTAAATTTCTATTCTCATCATAAATAATAATCAAAAAGTGTATCCATATTATTATCATGTTGTTAAGTTGACCTAATTTTATGATAAACTATGGTATGATTGAATTTGACTACATGATACCACGATTAATTAGGTTAGATTTGACCATGTTGTACCAGATGATTAATTTCTTTGTTTTATTCTTAAACAATAAAATACAAGGTTCATCTTAAATAATAATGGCGCGATAAAAAAAATGTTTTTCTGAAACCTACATCACACCAGACCGCATCTCACGATTTCTGAATAATTAAATAATAATCAAAGATCATATCGACATTATCATCCTATTTGACAGTTGACCTAATTTTATGATAAACTATGGTATGATTGAATTTGACTACATGATACCACGATTAATTAGGTTAGATTTGACCATTTTGTACCAGATGATTAATTTCTTTGTTTTATTCTTAAACAATAAAATACAAGGTTCATCTTAAATAATAATGGCACGATAAAGGAAATGTTTTTCTGAAACCTACATCACACCAGACCGCATCTCACGATTTCTGAATAATTAAATAATAATCAAAGATCATATCGACATTATCATCCTATTTGACAGTAATTTTACAGTAAACTCTGGTATGGTTAGATTTAACCATGTTGTACCTGATGATTAATTTTTATGTTTCATTCTTAACTTAAACAATATAATTTCAGGTTCATCTTAAATAATAATCAAAGATCATATCAACATTATCTTCGTATTTGCCAGTTGACCTAATTTTACAATAAACTCTGGTATGGTTTGACTGAAATTTGACTACATTGGACCGTGGTTAAAAGTTTAAATAATTGCTTTTTGTGTGTATAAACAGTGTGACAGTAAAGAGATTGAAATAACTCGTTTCAAAATGGAAATATTTGAAATTATAGCGACAAATTCAACAATATTAAAAGGTTTAAAAACTTTTAAAAAAAAGGTTTGTCAGTATCAAATAATTCATGAATTACAAAATACCCAATATTCAATTATAACATGAATGATGAACTTTATTGTTTTTTATATTGATGGTAGGTAGCAAAGTAAATGAAAAATGTGCACATATATTTCTAATTCGTCTTGCTTTGTTGCAAACTTCATTTCTGTGTATCCAAGGTGTTTTGTTACGTTTTTAATTTATTATGTTGGGTAAAAAAATTTAAATAATAGAATATTACTACAGAATTGGAAATTTTAAATTGTGTATTTGTTTCCTCCCTCTGCTTGATCTATTTTGTCTTGTTTTTATGCTAAAACAAATTCCAGTGTGGTTCGACTCGCATATGACGCGAATGACCTTCGACCCTTCTCTGCTCCCACCTCCTTTTGATATTCCGCACGAAATTGTGATTGTTTATTTTATATTTGGGTTTTTATGCGTCTTTACACGGATTATCGACGACTTCCGACGTTTTGACGGTCGGCCCAATACAAATTTACTCCCAAGATACCCAAACATCAGCTTGGAAATGATCATTGCCTTTTGCTTAAGAAAATTTTAAGAAAAAACGCTTAAGACATCTTTAAAAAAATCTTCGTTTTATGCTTAAAAACTATAAAATATTTATTTCATTCATTATTTTCAAATCTTAAGATTCTACTCTGTTAAAATGTATAGAAAAAAAAACCCAACTGCAGGTAAAGTCTTCGACGACCCAATTTGCAAAGGTTGGAACCGTTTATCCTGTAATTTACGACCTACACCTGCTTGGGTCCGAATGGTAAACAGCGAAAACGGGCGGACACATGTTCACCAATGTTGAAATTTCCGACTCAAAAGTACATGGATAAAAGTGACAAAATACATTTTTTTATGACTTTTTCAGGAGTTGCGCGATTTCTATTTGCAAACTTTCGTATTGATTAACGTTTATTACATAAGTGACATTTTATTTTTTCTCTTGACAACAAAGGGGAAGAAATGATTTCCAGACATTTTTTCAGCACACTAAAATACAAGTGTAGAAAATAAATCATAAATTATTAATGAAAAATAAACATTATTTATTTATTTTTGAACCTATACTTGGGGAAATTAATCGAATTTCACAGTTTTACTTATGATGCAATAAACTCTGGTATGGTATTTGAATTCGTTATAACATCATTATTAATTTATTAATGTTCTTAATTTAAACCAGCCAATTTTCTGATTCATAAAAATTAGAGATCTTATCAATATTATGATCGTATTTGACAGTTGATCTCATTTTAAAATAAACTGGTATGGATGGATTTAACGTTATTCCATAATTATTCATTTATTAATGTTGATCTTAACTTATATAATAAAATTTCAAGTTCATCTTAAATAATAATGAAAGATCATAAATCAATATTATCATGGTATTTGACAGTTGGCCTAATTTTACAATAAACTCTGGTATGGTTAATTTGACCATGTTGTACCAGACGATTAATTACATTGCATTGTTTTTAACAATTTAATTTTCAGATTCATAATAATCAACGAACTTATCAATAGTAATATCACATTTCACAGGCGATTGCTTTTATGATAAAATCTGGTATGGTTAGATTTGACCATGTTGTACCATATGATTAATTTATTTCTTTTATTCTTAACTTTGACAATAAAATTCCATGTTTATCTTAAATAGTAATTAAAGATTAAATAATAATCAAAGGACATATCAATATTATCATGGTATTTGACAGTTGGCCTAATTTTACAATAGACTCTGGTATGGTTAGATTTGACCATGCTGCACCTGATGATTAATTTCTTTGTTTTATTCTTAACTTAAACAATAAAATTCCAGCTTCATCTTAAATAATAATCAAAGATCATATCAACTTTATCATCGTACTTGACAGTTGACCTAATTTTACAGTAAACTCTGGTATTTGACCACGTCGTACCTGATGATTAAGTGCTTTATTTTATTCTTAATTTAAACAATTACATTTACACACAGTTAGTCTAACTTAACAATAAACTCTGGTATTGTTGAACCTGTCTACTTGGCAATAGTATACTAGGATCGTTCTAAACTTATACCACAGTTGTAAAATGGTGATAGCTTGTATTTTACAAATGAAACTTGAAGGGGAAAAATTGTTTGATAGTTATATGATACAATAAACTCTAGTGTTGTCATTTGACTACGTTGTGCTATGATGATTCAATTGTTAACGTTACTAAAAACCCAAATTAATTAACGAAAACGATTCGATTAAAAAAACCGTCGATAACTCTAGAATAGATTCAAAAGTGCTTAATTGGTTGCAATTTGTTTCTGTTTGGAAATTTTTTAGTTTTGAACTGAAAAGAGCTTTTTTTGGTTCTTGGCTTGGATCAGGGATTTCGAAGAGGGTCCACAAGGGGCGCAACCATGCACGTAGTGACGTCCAATTTTGGTGGGGGGCCCCGTCATCCAATATTCCCTCACTCATCAGCGACAGCCTTAGCTACCGTCCACCACCACCAACAACAACAACGCCAACTGGGATTTCGGCGAAGCTTGATAAACATAAAATACCTATCAGAGCCCAGCTGTGGCCCAAGACAACCTGATTGTATTTTGTTCCGTTCAGTGCCGTTCTGTGATGATGTAGTGAAGGCCGAGATCGGATTCGAAACAAATCCATTTTTTTTTCACAGCCAATTCCAACAGTTTTAATTTCCCGAGACGAGTGCGAAGGCCGTCGGACTAATGAATATCATCTCGAGATCTTTCGATACGGCTAAAAATGGGTGTTTCATTAGTTTTAACCAAGACAGCTCGTAAGTGTCCGATCCTTTACTCTTTTTTTTCAAGCTTATTTCCTCATTGTTTATTTTACTTTCTAATCTCAATGCCTCTCCTTTTTAACCCTCGATTGACCTTTTTACAATATTTCTCTCTTTTCAAAACAGGTTCAACATTTACAAAAGATTTTTATTTTAATATTTCGACATTTAAATCACCTCCGTTTAAAAATAGGAGCCCCTACTTTTTGCACTTCCCTTTTTAATTATTAGTTTCTTTTATATGCGCATCGGGAGACGCTAATCAAGACAGATGTTCATTTAAGGTCGGTTAACATTTAAAAAGCGATCGCCTTTGTTCCGACTTCTGGGCAGATGCCTTTTTAGATTTGCCATATGCAATTGATTCCCGAGTTGTTTATCCTTTCCTATTTAGTCAATTGTCGAATCGCTAACCTTTTGAGAAAAATTGACCCTCGGAGGTTCTAACAACAAAGAATGACATTGTTCATTTTTCACGTCATTGTGACCGTTTTGGAGAATTTACTCGATTATAGAAAGAATTCCAACCGTCCCCTATGGTTGGATTTGACTACGTTGTTATAATTTGGTGTGATGTATGAACGATATTTGACTGCATCGTCATAGTCAATATTGTCGAAAGACCCGCTTACACTAAACTAGGCTTATAAAACCTAAATTTTCAAAATGAAGATAATCCAACCAATATTGTTGAATGATAGCCAAAAAATTTAAAAATATAATTTCCAACAGTATGTTCATTGCCAATTTAATTTTTATCACGATTTATTATTTTATTTGCAATATATAATATATATAAAGAATCAGTTTACTTGAATGATTGGAATTGACTATGTTCTTATTATTTGTGGTGATGTATGAACGATATTCGACTACATTGTCATAGTCAATATTGTTGAATATTATAATTATAATTATTATAATATTACAAGGAAGTAGACCTATTGGCAAAAGATGCTGCAAAAAATGGGAGCCAGTTTAAATTGATAACAACATGTGATATCAAAGCACATATAAATAAAGTGGCCAAACAGAATTGGCAAAAAGAATATGTCGAATCCAAACGAATTAAAGGGAAATACTATGCAAGAATACAACCCGCCATTCCCTACAAGCCATGGTTCCATAGACTTACTAGACTAAGGAACTTTTTCACTACCATTATCAGACTTAGACTTAACCACAACCAACTTCCGCACCATCTAGCAAAAATATCCCTCATAGAAAAAGCAAATTGCGACTGTGACGGAGAAACATATGCCGACCTGGAATATGTCATATTAACATGCCCCAGCATAAACAAAGGTAGAGAGGAATTATATGAGAATTTAAGAAAGCACGGAGTAGCGTTCCCAACAAATATAGCAACTATATTGAGCGACACTAAAAATATTCCAGTATTTGACAGTTTAATGACCTTTATAAAAAAGAATGACATCAAAATATGAAGACAACAACATGTAGTGAAAGAAACATAGTAAATTCTATAGACTCCGGCGACACTGAAGGAAAACGCATGGACGATGCATTGATGCAAAGCGAAGGAAAAAAAACTATTGTTGAAAGAGTAGCTTATACTAAACTAGGATTATAAAACTTAAATTTTCAAAAAGAAGATAATTCAACCAATATTGTTGAATGATAGCCAAAAAAATGTTTAATAATATAATTTTCAATAGTATGTTCATTGCCAACATAATTTAATTACAATTTATTCTGTTATTTGCAATATACAGTCAATTTACTTAATGGTTGGAATTGACTATGTTCTTATTATTTGTGGTGATGTATGAACGATATTTTACTACATTGTCATAGTCAATATTGTTGAAAGACTCGCTTATACTAAACTAAGCTTATAAAACTTAAATTTTCAAAAAGAAGATAATTCAGCCAATATTGTTGAATGATAGCCACACTTTTTTAATGATACAATTTTCAACAGTATGTTCATTGCCAACTTAATTTAATCACAATTTGTTCTTTTATTTGCATTATAAACTATCAATTTGCTTCAATAGTTGGAAATGTCTATGTTGTTATAATTTGTAGTGATGTATGAACGATATTTGACTAAAACGTCATAGCGGACATTGTCGAAATATTCGTTTATACTTAACTAGGCTTATAAAACTTAAATTTTCAACAAGAAGTTAATTCAACTAAAATTGTTGTATGATAAACAGATTTTTTTTAAATTATACAATTTCCAACAATATGTTCATTGCCAATTGAATTTAATCATGATTTATTCTTTTATTTGCAATATTAACAGTCAATTTACTTGAATAGTTGGAATTGACTCTATTGTTATAATTTGTTGTGATGTATGATATTTAACTAAATTTTCATAGCCAATATTGTCGAAAGACTTGTTTTTACTAAACTAGGCTTATAAAACTTTTAACATAATTTTCAAAAACAAGATAATTCAACCAATATTGTTGAATGATAACGGTTTTTATTTGTTAATAATAAAATTTCCAACGTATGTTCATTGCCAACCTAATTTAATCACAATTTATTCTCTTATTTGCAATATAGACAGTCAATTTACTTGAATGGTTAGAATTGACTATGCCCTATATACTAACCTTGGCTTATAAAACTAAAATTTTCAAAAACAAGATAATTCAACCAATATTGTCGAATGATAACAAGGGTTTTTTTTAATAATACAATTTCCAACGTATGCTCATTGCCAACCTAATTTAATCATGATTTATTCTTTTATTTACAATATAAACAGTCAGTTTATTTGAATGGTTGGAATTGACTATGTTCTTATAATTTGTGGTGATTTATGAACAATATTCTACTAAATTGTCATACTCATTATTGTCGAAATATTTGTTTATATTAAACTAGGCTTATAAAACTAAAATTTTCAAAAACAAGATAATTCAACCAATATTGTCAAATGATAACAAGGTTTTTTTTTAATAATACAAATTCCAACGTATGTTCATTGCCAACTTAATTTAATCATGATTTATTCTTTTATTTGCAATATAAACAGTCAATTTACTTGAATGGTTGGAATTGACTAAATTCTTACAATTTGTGGTGATTTATGAACAATATTCTACTAAATTGTCATACTCATTATTGTCGAAATATTTGTTTATACTAAACTAGTCTTATAAAACTTAAATTTTCAAAAAGAAAATAATTCAACCAATATTGTTGAATGATAACCAGATTTTTTTTTTAAATTGTACAATTTCTAACAGTATGTTCATTGCCAACTTAATTTAATCATGATATATTCTTTTATTTGCAATATGCTTGGATGGTTGGAATTGACTGTGTTACTATAATTTTGTGTGCTGTATGAATGATAGTAAACAAAATTTTCATAGTCAATATTGTCAAAAGACTCGTTTGTACTAAACTTTGCTTATAAAATTTTTAACATAATTTTCAAAAAGCAAATCATTCAACCAATATTGTTGAATGATAACCAGATTTTTTGTAATAATACAATTTCCAACAGTACGTTCATTCCAACTTAATTTAATCAGATTTGTTCTTTATTACTATTATAGTATTTGCCAGTTGATCTATTTTTAAAGTAAACTCCTGCATGGATGGATGCGACTACATTGAAATAATTTCTTATAATGTATCATTGACATTGTTCTAAAATTGAACGATATTTGACTACATTGCCATAGTCAATATTGTCGAAAGACTCGCTTACACTAAACTAGGCTTACAATTGTTGATTGATAGCCAGAAACAAAAAATTAATTACTAAAATTTTCAACAATGTCATGCTGAAAAATCACCAACTGGTAGGTTGGATTTTACTAGATTGTAATAATTTGTTATGATGTACCGTTGGAATTGCTCTTGGATCAAAGAATAAATGGATAAATCATAGATTCATTTATATTAAACTAGGCTAATATAACTTCAACATAATTTAATAAAAGAATGTTCAACCAATATCGTTCGTTGAATGATGGCCAGCAGATATTTTTTATATATATATAAACTGAAAATACTTTCAGAAATTATATATATAAAATTTCTGAAAGTACATATTTTAAAACTGAAAAATGATCAAGTAACTTAATCTCAATTTTCTCTTTTACTTGAAATACATATAATATATTTGCCAATAAATTTGGTATGGTTGGATTTGTCTATTTATCATAGAACTATAAAAAGCCAATTAAAAAATATTGTTGAATGATGGTTAGTAAATATTAATTGAAAAAATCACTTTTCAACAGAAGGTTCAAAACTAAACTTTGGTTAGATAAACTTAATCAAGACGTTTTATTTTTAATACTTCCAATTTTGCATGGATATAAATTCCCCTGTTCAATTTTCTACGTTTTAATATTTTGTTATGATGTATCATTGGCTTTGTTTTGAAATCAGACGATATTTATCAAAATTGTTTGTTTTGACATGAAAGTTAATACTAAACTGCTTATAATAATACCAATAACTAAGCTTATAATAACAACACGATTTAAAATAAATAAAAAGGTTAATTCAAACAATACTGTTTTTTGATGGCTTACTAAACAATAAAAAATTAATTTTCAACAGAAGAGCTAAATTAAAACAGTCATCATAACTTAATCACACAAATAATCAATAAATTTTGTTAATGTGGTTGGATTTGACTGTGTGTAATAATTTGTAATGGTGCAGCATTGGCATTATTCTCAAACGAACAATATTTGACATCATCATAGTCAATATTACCAAAAATTTGTTATAAACTAAACTAGGTCTAATATAATGAATTAAAAATTACTGTTGTTGAATTAATAAAATCTGTGAGTAATAATTTTATAAAAATTCCAACAGAATGTACAAATTAATTTTGCTTTGATGAATTCTCATATAGTTAATTTTGGGTATGTTAAATAGTGTTTTGAACTAAATTAATACAGTATTTATATGAAATATAATAACGCATTGATAAGTGGTCAATAAAGATGGTGGAATTCCTAATGCGCCTGACAGACAAATACAGTGACGATAAGCAGACCAAAATGATCAGTAATGACAGGTTAATCACCCTGCAGACCACTTAAAGAAATCTTAATCTAAAGGTTAATCTCCCAATCAAAATTTATTGTTTTATTTGTAATGCACACAATCAATTTGATTTAGATAAATTCCATCCCGGTTGGTTTGACTCTCAATATTAAATATTTGTTTAAAATATTATGCAATTTCAAAAAAGATTATAAACCCAGAAATCGAATCATACAACAATATTGACTACGTTTAAGGCAAATGTTGTACAAGTTTGTAACAATGCTATCAGTCACCATTTTATGTTTTCCAATCAATCACACTAAAATTTACAAAGGCAGACGTTAAAGAATTGAAACTCAACTGTTAAATATGATAAAAGTTATCTGATCATAGTTTAATATGAACCTGTGGAAATAATTTTTATTTGTTATTATTTTTATATTGTAAGGCAAATTGACATCATTCCTCACAGAAATGTTGCTGATGTACAAGTTTTAATACCACTCTACACCTAATTAAATTTGGCCTTCAGTACAAAAAAAGTATACGAAAAGCCAAGTGTTTCATGACAAATACATTTTTTATTTGTAATGTGTCTTTTGGGCTTATTAGACCAGCAGCCCCAATGGGTCAGTTACAGTTTATTTAAAATTGTCCGGTGTATGGAGATGAGAATTTAGTGATGACCCCTTTTGAGGCTGCTGTGGGTGATCCAATGAGCTAGAAATTTACAGAATAAATAAAAGATTTTTATGCCACGAACACTTGATTTTCCGTTCTCCACTCTACAATAGACATTGTCCATGATGGGGGGGAAATAAAACTTAATTGTTTTTATTGCTTACTGACCACTTAATAATGTGTTATAATGTTTCATATAAAGTTTATTTGTTTAGTTCAAAACACTGTTTAACATACCCTTACTACTATTAATCAAAGCAAAATAGTTTAAAATGAACAGATTATTGGAATTTTATAAAATTATAAATTACTGGTTTTATTAATTAAAATTTAAACAGCATTCTTTAAATATTAATTGCATTAAGTTTTGTGAATGTAGAATAAACTAATGTTTTGGCAATATTGACTGTGACTCAAAGTCAATTATCGTTTGATTTAAAA
This sequence comes from Cimex lectularius, assembly GCF_000648675.2. Classification (NCBI taxonomy): domain Eukaryota; kingdom Metazoa; phylum Arthropoda; class Insecta; order Hemiptera; family Cimicidae; genus Cimex; species Cimex lectularius. The sequence continues at coordinate 3,638,407 of NW_019392813.1, forward strand.
AAAAATGCCAATGATAAATCATATCAAATTATTACACATATGTGTGGTGATTAGTGACCGTTAATCGATAATTATTCAGAAATCGTGAGATGCGGTCTGGTGTGATAGGTTTCAGAAAAACATTTTCTTTATCGTGCTAACGTTTCGATAACCTAGGCCCGATACTGGCAGACATAATCATGACACATCTATTAAATACAGTCATACCACAACTTCCTTTCACATTACCCTTCCTCACTAAATACGTAGATGATATATTGACAGCAGTTCCCACAGATCAAATTCAAACTACATTAGATACATTTAATAACTTTCACCCACGCCTACAATTTACACATGAAATCGAAAACAACAAAACAATACCGTTTCTAGATACACTAAAACAACCAGATGGCACATTAATCACATATCGGTATCAAAAACCAAGAAACACAGATCGCTACCTCAACTTTACATCTCACCATCCTCTTCATACAATAATAAACACGGCGAAAGGGTTACTTCACAGAATGATTACCCTAAGCCATGAATCATTTCACCACAAGAACACAAAGATATACAAACAGATCCTCCATAACAATCTCTACCCTAAACACATTATTAACAGAATAATCAACAACTACAACTCAACACTACACCATCCACTATTACTAATAATTATTCAGAAATCGTGAGATGTGGTCTGGTGTGATAGGTTTCAGAAAAACATTTTTTTTATTACTAATAATACTACAAAGTCTATCAAATACAAACAAACCAGCATACATTTCCATGCCATTTATTCAAGGCCTATCACATTTCTCTCGTCTCTCGTCCGATAACTTCAAAATAGCTTTCAAGAATTATCCAATCCAAACACAATCCAATAATAATCAACAATAACAATCCAAACACTTTTTTTCCAAAATTAAAGATCCCACACCAATAACAAATAAATCTGACGTAATCTACAAGATCAACTGTTTAAACTGTCTGGCAACTTACATCGGTCTTACATCCCCATATCTGGACAAGAGAGTAAAGCAACATATCTATGATTGCAAAAAAACCCAAGCAAAATCCTGCACCACTTGCTACCCACCATTTTGAACACCAACACAATTTCGACTTCAAAAATCCAACAATATTACATGTAGAACAAAACAAACATAAACGTAATTTCTTAGAAATGGTTTATATCAACAGAGGATAAACAGCATCAATTACAGAACAGATACATGTAAACTCAGTCGCAGCTACACCAATACCATTAATTAAATTCAATATAGATAACATACATATATCATTCCACACATCAAATATTTTTCATAGTCTAACTGTCCAACAACTTAGCTTTCCTTTTCCTATTTATCCCTTTCTATATAATCCTGAAAGGATAATCTGGCCGAACCATTACCAACACATTGTTTCCCTTAGTCGGCTCTTTTCACCTCAAAGAAGCCGTCGCCTTATACAAAAATGTCTTTTCTATACCGACATCCTTCCCCACCCCTTCAAAATGCAACATATATAAACAACAAAAAGCAAAATCTCACTGGCACTCTCGACATGACACGCAAGAATGGCACAATTACACAGAAGACAAACACTTTGAGTGAGTAGAAATACTTTGATTGAATATAAAAAATATATTTTGCATTGTATAAATTCACTTTTCCACATCCTAGATGTATTTGTTAAATGTAAACAATGTTTGTAAATCCCAGGCCCTGAAGATGATCCCAATAAAGATCGAAACGTTGGCACAATAAAGAAAATGTTTTTCAGAAACCTATCACACCAGACCGCATCTCACGATTTCTGAATAATTATTACACATAGTCAAATCTAACCACACAAGCCAAGTTTGTTATGTGAATTGGAGATAAAGTTTTCTTTTGGCACTATTGACTGTGACTCAAAGTCAATTATCTTTCGATTTCAGAACAATGCCAATGATACATCATAACAAATTATTACACATAGTCAAATCTAACCACCCAAACCAAGTTTATTATAAGAATTGCACATAATGTTTTCTTTTGGCAATATTGACTGTGACTCAAAGTCAATTATCGTTTGATTTCAGAACAATGCCAATGATACATCATAACAAATATTACACATAGTCAAATCTAACCACACAAGTCAAGTTTATTATATGAATTGCACATAAAGTTTTCTTTTGGCAATATTGACTGTCACTCAAAATCAATTATCGTTCGATTTCAGAACAATGCCAATGATGCATCATAACAAATTATTACACATAGTCAAATCTAACCACACAAGCCAAGTTTATTATATGAATTGCACATAAAGTTTTATTTATTTATTTGTATTTGCATTATGTAAGCTTTGTTTATTGTAAAACCTGGGCATTGAAACATTCAACAATATTGACCATGACAATTTAGCCAAATATTGCTTGATTAGAGAACAAAATATTACAGTGTAGCTAATTCCAACCAGAGGAAAATTTATCCATGTTTAATTAGTTGAATTACATAGATTTTTTTTTTTTTTTAGTTCGTTGGCAGTTAGCACAACCACCGGATATCGAATATTGTCTCTTAATACCATAGACACGCTAGTCGAAATACGAGAAAATGGTAAGTGATTGTGTTAATGCTTATAATTAATTATATATTTTTTATTCATTTTAATCCATTTTTTACATGTACAACAGAAATGGATGATTTGTGCATTGTTGAGAGGTTGTACAGCAGCTCGCTTCTTGCGATTGTCAGCCTCTCATCACCGAGGAAGATGAAAGTGTGCCATTTCAAGAAAGGGACTGAAATTTGTACCTTTAGCTACTCGAATACGATACTAGCCGTTAAACTGAATAGAGTGGTGAGTAGGGGGCAAAAAATAGAATAGTCCTGTGTAATCAATTTGACCTTATTTACTCCAAAAAAGAGGAAGACGATATCTAGGTGATGCTGATAACAATGATGAGAATGTAGACATGGTGGCGTCACACTGTTATATTTTGATAATTTCAAATTATTTACTTTTTTCAGGAAATAAAGTAATTAAAAACCTTAAATTAATTATAAACTTTTGGATTTGAGAATAATTGATTGGATGGAAATACTTTCATAAAACACTTCATGGTTCCACAGTTATTTTATTATTCATGCAAAAAAATTGTGTAGTGTGATCATCTCCTACCTTTGCTGGTTTTGTCTGTCATATCAATGTCAAAATTGTTGTTACAAGTATGTAAAAAGGACACTTGATGAACAGGCTGACCACTGAAGGTGACGAGATGAAGTAAATGTTTGTTTGAACTTATTATACATTAAAAAAATTAATGTTTATCATCCTTTAAAGAGTGATAAAGAATATTCAAAACAGACCATTATTAGATATCAAGTACTCAAATCTTATATAAATATTTAACAAACAAAAAAAGACTTAAGTAACAAAATCCTTTTCTACAGAGACTTATAGTGTGCCTGGAAGAATCATTGTACATACACAGCATAAGAGATATGAAAGTGCTGCATACGATTCGGGACACACCGCCTAATCCAAATGGACTCTGCGCTTTGTCGACTGATGACAGTTGCTTCCTCGCTTACCCCGGAAGTTCGACTATCGGGGAAGTGCAAATTTTCGACACTATCAACTTGGTACTTAATGATCTTGAATCTAAATATTCAAATGGGTTAATTAATTTGAAAACGACTTCTAGCATTGTAAAATGATGATTGCTGCACATGATTCACCGTTGGCGGCGATGATTTTCAGCCCTTCGGGACAGCTGATAGCGACCGCTTCTGAAAAAGGGACTGTAATTAGGGTCTTCAATGTTTTGGATGGTACCAAACTTTTTGAATTTCGCCGAGGTGTAAAAAGGTATTTTATTATCATAAATCATATAAAAGTTAATGCTTGCTAAAAATTAACTGTTTGCCTATTCTGCTTAATTCTCTAAAAAAAAAAAAAAAAGTTAAAATTGAACTACTTCTGAAACTTGTTGATGATTTGTAAATATTTTATAGTCACTTGAAGTTTGTCAAAATTACACCCAGGCATTGCAAAATAAAATGCGTAATTTTAAATTGCAGAAGAGTAAACATCTGCGGGCTGGCTTTTTCACCAGATTCTTCTTTTCTGGCTGCCGCTTCCAATACGGAAACTGTCCATGTTTTCAAACTGGACAACCCCAAGGATGTGTAAGGGCTTTCGTTATTAATAGTTTTTCAAAAGGGTGATTTTTATCTTTTGGTTGTTTTATTTAGAGACAAAATGCCAGTCAGCAGCGGGAGCGGTGACGATAGTTACCAGGGATGGATGGGTTACCTGAGCATGGCCGTATCTGCATCGGCCAACTACTTGCCGACCCAAGTTACAGGTGTCTTCAGCCAAGGAAGGGCTTTTGCTGCTGCTCACCTTCCACACCACGGCTACAAAAACGTTTGTGCTTTGACAGTGTAAGTATCACCATAATTTTTAGACTTAGGATTGGATCTGTCTTCCTCAACCCCCTCACAGATTGGACATTAAGCCCTCCTTTATTATAGGATTTTTTATTTTTAGGATTCAAAAAGTATTAAGGCTTCTTGTCGCATCAACAGATGGGTCTCTTTACATTTATAACCTCGACGTTGTAGATGGAGGAGATTGTAATCTCATAAAACAACACAAGTACGTAATTTTATGATCTACTTTCTCATTTATACGAACATGTATTAAAAGTCTTCAAGATTTCTAATCAATTTAAATTTTCTGTTTATGCAGGTTGCTCAAAAAGTGCGAGCCGTTGCCTGAAGTCCCGCACGGCCTCCACGATGAACCAAGAAGCTCGAATCGCCAATCCGAGTCCAAAGAGCAGTCTGATCCTGGTAATTATAAACCATATAATAAAGTTTAAGACCCAAAATGTACCAATTATATAAACTTTAGTATGGACAAAATATTCCATTTCTGATTTAAAAAATAGTCTTGCAATAAGAAAAAGATGGCTGATGCTAAGTCGCTTTTCTAGTGTAGAACCCGACATTTAGCCATATAAAGGCCAGACAATTTAAATTATTTTATTTCATATACTTTTCTTCTTTTTTTCAATAGATATTTAATCATTTTCTTTCCATGCATGCAATAGACTTCTTGCAAAAACTTCACGTGGACAGGTATATGCATCATTACTTTGACTTTGATTGATTTTTTTTTTAATCACTGAAAATAGCCTTGCATGGAAGTTCTTTCTTTTTATACAATATTGTGTTAAATAACAAGTTTAATTGAATTAAAATTATTTAAAACAACGTTTTAAAGGAACAAAACAAAGCTGTGTTCAGAAATTAAAGGAGTGTGTAAAAAAATGACCAAATTTATACATAAATTTGTTATATTTGCAAAATCGTACTCATTGTTTAATTACAGTATAGATTGCAAATCTAGGAGTAGGTCTAGATAGCAAGCCTGTGCAGATATTACCAGAAAGAAGAATAAATAATGGAACATGTCCTTTGTTAATGTTAACATATTCGTTACGGCATACCCAGACTCTCCTGGAATACGGACAAATTTTAAATCTATTTAGGTTCTTAATTGACCCTGAATTAAATTTTGTTTAAAAAAAATTGTCTTTTTTAGTTTTAGGCTAGATTTTTGTGAAAAATAAATAATCAATAAGAAGATTATTGCCAGAAATTCATACTGTCTTTTTGCCATTAACATGACATAAGACATTGAGAGTAAAAGTGAGGCACTAACTTCCAAAATGTTTTTATTTAGTAATATATTGTAGTAAAATAATACTAATAGCAATAACTGAAGACAGAGCTGAAAAAGGAATTTATTTTATATTTAAGAAATTTAAAAAGATTAAAATGGTCTTTTTTAAATCACCCCTTATACTTACATGGATGTATATATGAGTATTATGAAAATTAACATACAATATATATACAAATAATAATATTTTAAATATTTCCGTTTGTATTTAGTTAATTGGTAATTTTAAGATTTATAAAAGGCTTCTTGTTTGTTCCTTGAAATACATTTTAATTCTTTCATGTTTTCAACCTGTTAAGTTGTAAATTTAATTTTTTCAAATCCTGTTTATTTTCCACATGCAACTTTTTGTACTAACTTGAATTAATTTGAAACCTTCTTTTAATTTTTATTTTTTCTCAAAGAACTTATTTTTAAAAAAACTACCAATTATTAAGATAAGTGTCATGAAAAAACTGCATGAGCTTGTTGTAGCATGACTTTTTAGTTGTAGTATAAAAGCAAGGCTAAGGTGTTGTGTTTTGTATTCTGTGTTAAGGCTCCATTAGTAGTTATGCAGACATACTCAAGGGCAATCCACCGGGCACAATGTCAGGTTAGAATAGTGAGTAAGCACAAGTAAAGTGAGAGTGGTGTGAATTATTTTTCCCATCGTGTTATTTTCTTGAATGCGATTGAGTAAAAACGATCAGAAGTTTTCATTTAATTTCTCAGAGAAAATATTTTCTTCGATGTTTAGCACGTTTATCAACCTAAAAATTAAATTAATCCCTATATGCATTTAGCAGTTATTGACCGCATTAATTATTTTAATTAATTATACTTTAAATGTAAGATCTTGCTTCGTTGGAATGAAAAGCAAGTGCCATGAGTGAGATTTGAACTCCAGTCGAATCTGAAGGTCGTGAGTTTGAATCCTGCTTGTGACCATCACTTTTTCAACTCAAACAAACTTAGCTTAAAATAATTAATTAAAATAAAAATTAAATTGTGAAACGTGAGGTTTGTGATCGCAGCATGGTCATCTCTGATCACCCTGGTCTGCTTATTATCCCAAGCAATTTAAACACGTATTTACCGCTTTAATTTTAAATTTATAAATAATGAGTATATTTGGTCTCACCTAAAACCTAAATACCATTAAAATTAATGTTGATTAGATTTGTAGCTTTCTAATAATGTTTCCTCCTTTTCCAACGAACCCACATCTTGAAGATGCCTTGGTATATTTTCTACCAGCTGGAAAATTCTTTTTGCTGGAGGTTAGCCAATACTTCATGATGAACCTATCTGTCGTGATTCTATACCTATTCGATGGGATTTAAGCCAGGAGAACAATCTGGCCAGTTTAAGACACTAGTGTTGTCTTCCTAAAAGATTTGTTCCATTATTGTCATCAAGGATTTACACAGAGTTCCAAAATGATATCCTCATAATGAGCGTAGACCCTACATGAACAACAATTATCTGTACACACTTTATTGAAATCCCTGTCCAAACCATTAGAACCACCTTAAAATGGTTGACTCCTGGAAAAATTCCTACTGACCACTGGTCTTACTAATGTTTGTGTTCTTGGGCAAACTGAAGCTGTTCTGTCCAATTCAGTTCCTTCGACAGGGCGAAAAGCCATTAAGCCAGTTCATTAACATTTTTTCAAAAATTTGTATTCTTCAAACTTTTGGAGATGATAAATTGCATGAACAACATGAAGGTGACGATTTTGTAAAATTCTCATAATCATATAAAGAATCTACTTGGATGAGCAAGAAGTACTTTATATCAAGTCCTGAAATAAGATTATATTGGATGATCTACCTGAACAGAAACCGAAAATGGAAGCAGTTGAAGTTTGTTTAAAATGAAGTTTCACAATTACTCTGAATGCAGCGGCAAAATAATTCTTCTGGTTCATTTGATTAAATTAGGACTTTTTTAAAGTGCATTTATGGCATGTTGGCACAAAGCATTCAGGAGGTTCAAGAATCAAATTTAAACCCGCATATTATGCTTGTTATCAGTTTGATTATTGTTTGAATTTTTTTTTATAAGAAACATAAAGAATTAAATTGCATTTTTGATTTTTATTGAGAAGGATAATAAATTGCCTTGAGACTAAAAATTTACACAAATTTATAAACAACTTTTATTTCATTTATAATTTAATGTATTTTATTAATATATGTGCATCCATCCTTGTCTTTTATTTCTAGAACGTTTTCCGAATGATTTTATTTCAAAGTTCTGATCATTTTTACTCATCGTAAAAAAAGTGTTTTGTTTTTTATATATTTAAGTGTGTGATTATTTATTCATATTTATTTATTTTTTTAAGTTGATAGCTAATTTGCTTTCTTTTCTTTTTCTCTCTCTCGTAAATTCCAGATTCCGAGAAATTTCATGAAATGATTGCAGCCACGACAAAGCCTGATAAAGATATTTTAAAACTCGACGATGATGCTGAGTTCCCTCCAGTGATCGTTAAGAGCGATTGATGTGACACTTTTTAAAAACAAACAGCTTTTAATAAAAAAGAAGTAAATAATTTATTGTTTTGATTAAATAATAATTATTTTTGTGTATTAAATAACTGAATTTATATTGGTTAAGTGAATATAATTATTCTAGTGTTTGTTAGAAAAAAAGATATATATACATAATGCGAATTACCTTGTCTTTACCAACATGCGCCATTTAGTTTTTCTTTTCTTTGTATTTTCTTTTGTTTTTGTGTTTGTTAGTAGAAAACGATGTTTCATTTGTTTAAGGGGAAGATAGAAAAAACAGGCAGTTGTATTTGTGATATTTACAAAATTTTGTATTTAATAACTTATTTGTTAAAGTCAAACATTTTTTTTTTATAATTATCAAATAAAAACAATTTTTGTACATAATTTGTATACATAAGAAGCTCGCTAATCACGGCTAGAAATGTTTCTCTTTTTCGATTTTTATTTTTTAATTTAAAGAAAATAAAAATAAATTAATTATTAGCATTGTGCAAACGCGTAATCAAAAACGTTTTGCTACTTGTACAGACCCTTGTAAGCATCTCTAAAATAAACCCTTAGGTACTTACTTGTGTATATACGAAAAAAGGTTCGAGGTGGAGACTTATGATTGTTTTCTTATAGAAATTTAGTGCTTAATATTTTTTACATTTATGCAGTGGGAAAATCTGTAAACACCACTTTCGTTTTGTTTATATACATATATATAATAAATTTAAAAAATACATTTATATATGTATATGATTTATTGACTCTTAAATAGCTTTGTCAAATATTATTTGATTGTACAAAAATAAAATTTTGCGAATAAAATCAAGTTTTTTTTACCTTTACTCCATTGTGACTATTTTTTATATTTGATAGTAATGTTAGATACTAGGAGTTGAAAAATTATGGAATTTAGTGTAAATAGTATAGCTCATATTCAGTCTTTTCTACCAATGGTAGTTTAAGCAGATATACAATTTTGTTATCGAATAATTTACAATCCAAGCTCATAATTTGTTCAAAGTTTAACATATTTTTATATTCTACTTTTAATGGAATTTCCTTACTATAATATTGGGAGATTTTAGTTAATTGGAATAGAAGTTCATGTGTGGAAACAATACTTCAATGCAAAGACCTCTTTTGAATCTTCTATAATAATGACTAATTTTTCATAAATCCTATCTCTTTAATTGATTAACTTACAATATTTATTAAGTGTCTATCTTTACTTCTTCGTTGTTATTAGAGTACTTAACAACTAGGTTTTTATCGCTATATAGATTATTTACTATACTAAATACATATCATACACATATAATTGAAGTAAAAAATTATCAATCTCAAAATAATGTATAGATGTGTGTTCTGACTTTTCATTCTAGCTTCCTCTAGTTTGGTATTATTCCAGGATTGGTTGTTATATTTTTAATGTCAATTCCATTTAAGAATGCAAAGAGCTGGAAGTACCTGGAACATCAGAATTGTAAGTCTGTTTTCGTGTTCTTTAATATTTGAAATGTGTATTTTATCCTGAGTGTTTTTGTGTTTAGGAACAATTCTGACTGTTTTTAACTTTGTGTTTATAGATTTTATTCTGGCTGGGTTAAATTTTGTCTCTTACTTTTTGATTGTTTTTAATGTACACAGTGTCAGGTATCTGTGGAAGTGTTTCTCTTGTTTCGTTCAATTTTCCTATAGACCTTTCCTTATCTTTGGTCATATTTTCATTTTCGTATAATAGTTTATTTTATATTATGATTCTATATAATTATTTATTAGTTTTTGGTTTAAGTCGATATCAAATTGTTTACTTTTATCGATGTGACTGTACGTATCTATATCTATGAGCCCCATTTTATCCGTATCACTGAGTTTTCCCATAAAGCTGAAAGCAAAAGGAATCTAATTGAAGATTTGTTAATCTTTTCTCTTGCAACTTTATCCCTTGCAACGCAGTCTGAAAGGGTTACAACCCCTTTTCATCATTTCCTTAAATGCGATCATTGTATTCAGAACTTCCCTTGTTGATTGTTTATTTATATAAGATCAAATCTGCACTGAGTTGACCACTTCTCACAGTCCACCGGCAATTCTAGCTTTTTTAACCGGCAGGCCTCAAGAATCACCCACCGTGGTTTTTGGCAATCCGGGGTCAGACCTGTCTTATCCATCCAGCTGTTAGATCGGAAACGTCGAGGCTACAAATACATTGCTGCGCAGACATCTCATCTTATTGTTTGAATGTCGTTTTTCGACATTTTACCACGTCTAGTGGTTGGTCAGTGCTTTCTCCCTTTTGTATGTCCTTATGTACACGTTATATTTGCTTTTAATCATTGAAGATTATAAGTTAATTAATGTTTTCTACGAGTATAACATTTTTGACGAAATAAAACACCAGATCTGTAAATAATCAAAATGTGTTTGTGTGGATACTAGTATTAACATTGTGTTGGTAAAAAGCGTTGTCAGGCAGTAAAACGATTTTTACGCTAGGTTAATAGGCTTTTTGTCTTTATGAAAATTTCCCTTTCTTATTCAAAAATTACAATCAGGCACAATAGTTCATCCATGTTCATACAAATATCTCAATAAGTTATAAATTTCCAAATATATAATGAATCCATGATCGAAGAACTATTTAAATATTCTCTATTGATAGGTTGAAAAATTCCAAGTTCTCCGTGGTTGAAAACCTCTATTCAATTTAGTAAATTACATGTACGTTTTGGGCTCCTGGCCCATCATCAGAAACTAAACATAGAGAAATCTCATGGTATAATTTCCAATGTGAAGGCACACCTATCAGTAATTTCCAATTTTTTAAATAAAAGTATTTATACCTGGATTATGCCAATGAGATATATATATTATTTTTTCACCCCCTTTATTTGTTGAGGGGAATGTCGTCATATTTAAGAGGTCTTGTTAAAACAGAGACCACTTGACAATCAAAGAAATTATTAGGGATTTATCTAACAATCACCCACCTCGTGGTTAGGCACCAGGGGATATCAACAGCTAGTCATTTCAGACCCTCTCTCCCACTCATTCTTAAATATATTCTTTCATTTAAGTAGATTGGTGAAGTATTCGATATTATTCCATCACCCTCTACACGTATATATAACTAACCTTGAGGTTTGATGGGGACCCAATACATTCTCATCACATGCTAGGGGCACAAAAGTGTCATTACCATTTACAATAAAACAACCCTATTTCCTCTTAGAATCGGACAAGGGACCCAGGTACTTTTTGCTCAAGCACATTTCTTACACACTCTCTATATGGAGCCAAGGAATTGCACCGTTCAGGTCAGGTGAGACACATCGAGCAACCTCTCTGCGGACTGGACATATGCGAGCTTTGACCTAAGTGTGTCAACCTCGCATGGCTTAATCTTAGTCAGATAAGGATGACCCTTCTTCTAAGAGGCAGGTTCTCTGAGGGCCACCTATAAACAATTCTCTTGATACATGAGATGTTTTTTATTGCATTTTTAACATCATAGTCCGGAGGTTGGGACATCCCTGGCCTTAGCTGCCTTTTCAATACTCTGGGTACCCAGACAACCATTGCTGACACACTACAGTTCATGATATCCCCCAACAAGAGCACAATGGGAGGGTCACCAATCGCAGAGAGAAATAACCAGTTAAGGGAGTTGGTGCAGACAAGTTAAGCAGAGCCACCATAATCTCAAATCAAGCATGTATCAAATCTCATACAATTCCGCCTTATGAACACTACTGTGGTGGGATCACCCAAGTGGACCCTCACCCTTGCCGATCTTAGTTCTTAAACCAAAACTGGCATACCTCAATCTAAACTAAGAACTTAGCTTGGTGAAGTAGGCAGGGCGGGGGACCGCGGTAGCCGAGTGGTTAGCATGAGAGACTCTCACGCCGCGGTCGTGGGTTCGATTCCCACCGTTGCCCCTGGCCCTTTTTTCCCAATAACCCCCGAAATTTGAACACACATATACGAATTTGTCACATGGCTAATATGCATAGTTCATAACGCCAAAAAAAAAAAAAAAAAAAAAAAAAAAAAAAAAAAAAAAAAAAAAAAAAAAAAAAAAAAAAAAAAAAAAAAAAAAAAAAAAAAAAGTAGGCAGGGCGGAGTAGATGGCTTGTCAATGTGCTAACTGCCTTTTTATCTGTATATGTTGTGATATCTGCCAACCCTTTTCTTGGTTTTTAATCCAACTACGGTCTTTCTAGTCGTTCTTACAGTTAGTACTAGAACTATCCTCTTGGGTATAAAAAATAGAAAATACTTTTTTTTTTTTTGAACATAATAAATTGTTTATTATCTTTGTAGTACAGTTTAACAAATATACAATTGATATATATAAATAATATAAATTAAATCCTGTTTTAATTGAAATGATGGAAGAAGTGACGCCTTTGCTAAAGCATACTAAAAGAAAGGAGAAAAAAAAGGAAAACTGTGCTAATCAGCATATCAAATGCTATTTGCATAAAAAGAAATAATACACAATAAAAACAGATAAAAATGATAAACTAAAACTAGTAATGTTCCTTTTATACACTCAAAAGCACAATATAATTTTTTATTTATTTTACTTTTTATCATTTAACTTTAAAGCGAATAACAAAAATGACTCGTCTTTGACATGTCATTGGATGAGCTTGAAAATGTTATGAAAAGCTCTTGTTCAATGTTTTTTTTAGTTTAGCGACTTAGATTAATCACTTGGGAGAAAGACACCCAATAAAGCTGAATAAAACTTACAATATTTTATAGATTATCTTTCCTAATTAGAACGATAAACATAAATATAACCTTTTTATATTTTAATTTGACAATATAAATAGATCACAATGATAATAAATCACTTTACTTTTCTTTTATTGTGCAGTATTACCATGAGGCACTCAAATAAATGTGAGAAAATGCGTTATTAAATTTTTTCTCTAAATACTTTCTGACGGTATCACATTTCTTATTTATTTACAGTAAGGATTTTTTAAATTATTTTTAATTTAAAATTTAAAAGAATGTTGGCTACAAACTTCAAACCAAACTCATTTTAATTAATTAATTTACAATAGAGTAATAACTAATAAAATAAAAAAGAAAAAGATAAAAGTTTCTTCTAAAGAGAGCTTATATTACAAATGCAAATGACTCGAGTTGGTAAAAAAAAGAAAAGAAAAAAAATACTGGACCAATGTCAAACTTTGTTCACTATCTTTAAAAAATTACAATCGTAAAATTCAGGTGACTTTTCAGTTGTCAGAGATTAGTGCTTTCCTTCCGTGTCGGGGAGACCACAGGGGGAGGAGGAGGTGTCGGCCTCGGTGGCCTCCTTTCAAAGCCTAAAAAAATATGTACAAAATCCATGAATGTTATTAAAGACTAAATGTAAAAAATAAACCAAACCAATGAATATTATAAACATTTTACTAATTTATTATCGATCATTTCGGTCCTATCGCCGCTGTCATCGGTCTGTTGAAAATGATTGCTAATAAACTTCAATCCACTCAGGAAATTCATCAATCTTAAAAGCATTTTACACTTTAGAGTTGAAGACAAGTAGTTTAATTAAAGATTTTTTAACTATTCAAGATTTAAATAGTCACAAGCTAAGCCTAATTTTATTAGTAAAACTTGAAATGCATGCTAGTTATTTATAACCGGAAAAACTGGCACTTCACTACAACTCACCGAGTTCTACTATAGGTATATAACTCAGCTCATCTTCCTCCTCTACAAAAATTTAAACTGTTACTAAAAAAACTAAACCATCACTGTTACCATGATCATTTCTTTTTTAATTAAACTTAATGTAAATAGCCTGAGAGGTGAAAAAAGAGGCCACCCTTAATATTTTAAATTATTTCTTAGACACATCTTCCATTCATAATCTTACAGCAATATTTGGTCCATTTTAAAGAATTAGAGATAAATAAAACATAGATAAACTCTCGCACTTTTGGATTTTGTATCTTTGAATAGTCATAGTTGTTTGAGCGATGGTTTTAAGTGATACAAATTCGGCTAGAATCATAGCATTGTTGGAATATGGAAGAAGTCAAGCATATTTGGCCAGGATGCTTAATCCCAGAACAACTGTCCGAAGGGTCTTCCATCCCTAACAAGATATTGGAGGTTACTCAAGAAGACAAGGATCAAGTCGCCATCATGTCACATCTCAGAGAGATGATCGTTTTATTGTTTTGAATCTACTCCGTAATTGACATTCTACCGCTGTTGAAATCAAGCGACTTCAACAAGTTAGAAATGTCAGTTTACGCAATGCAAGACGAAAACTTTCAGAAGCTGGACATGCGAGAAGGCCTTTATTGTCTTAAAAAATAAAAATTTATGACGATTGCAAGTATTTACTTTAAAAAAAAAAAAATGAGGGTGGCCAATTTTTATGCCTCTCAGTGTTTGTATATGCTAGAGGATTTTACCAGTGTCAATTATACATCCTTCAGAAGCAGCTCTCTGATGTCCTGATTGATTACCAAGAGACTCCGGTTTTTTCGGTTTCTCAGGCTTCTCGCCACTCTCTCGTCTCTCTTTTGGCTCTGAAAAATAACAATAAATATTTCAATAAGTCTGTTTAAAATCAGAATTTGCTCCCTTGAGGAGGGCTGTAAACACATAAACAAATAAATTATCCGAAATTAATATTTTTTATATATAAAAGTCTGTGTACCTGGTAATTTATTATCGGCAAGAACTTTATCGCTTTGTATTTGAATGATAGCAACTTGTTTTTTATCCACAGAATACATATGAGCCCTTTCTAAGCTTCTGCCTTCACCCTGGAAATTTTTAGAAAATAATTTATATTAATATTCAAGATATTCCAAATGAGTATGTTCATTGACCATACAAATATTTATTAAAATCTAGAATATGATGAGAATTTTTGAAAATATCAATTATATTCAGATATTATTTTAAGTATAAATTAATTAAAGCTTACATCAGGTGATGATTCAAGAACAGGCCTGTTTAACCTGAAAGAGAGACTCTGTGGTCTTTGTAAACTATGCAAATTAGCCGGACGTTCAGGTATAGCGGGTCTTTCAACTTTTTCGCCGTCTATAGACGTCCTGGGAGCAGGCTTTGGTGGCTTTTTCCTTTCCATTGTCGCATAAATGCCCTCTTGCGTGTACTTGACCTTCCGTACATCCTCGCCGGACTTAGACGTCCTTTTATCCAAGACTCCGAGCTTACGGTTCGACATGTCGCAATTTTCCCGCCGTTCCGAGTCTGAGAATTCATCGAAAGACGGTAGATCGAGTTTCTCATTCAGCCTCGACGCTTGTTGAAGGTTGACCTGTTCGATGGCTTTCGTAGGCGTCTGCGTCTCTGCGTCCTCCTTCTTGCTCTCTCGTGTGTCGGTTTTCTTGTCGCACTTTGTAAACTGCTCGATTTTCGCGTCGTCGTACAATTTACTCTTTGGCCTGTCCTCTTTCGCCTTCTTCTCTTTGGCCTTTTCATCGTTTTGATGCTTATCGTCTTTATATAGATGAACAGGTGGTGTCGGAGCAGTAGATTTGTGTTTTCTAGACCTGACAGCCGGCTTCGGGCTCCCTTGAGGAGGGCTGTAAACACATAAATAAATAAATTATCCGAAATTAAACACAAATTAAATTTAAAAATATACATATTAATTTAATAATCTCAATTGTTGTATTGGAAATAATAAAACAACTAAAAAAATCTTAATAAACATATAAACATCCCAATAAAACATTAACATTCAAACATTCAATAATTGTTATTCCTTTTAAAAGTATAAAAATGCATCCTAGCATTCAATAATCCAAGCACTAAACAAAAATTTAAAAAACTATAATTTATGATTAATATTAACAATTACTTTTAATACTTTGTTATATTGAAAATTGTATCCATATTTGCCAATGTTAGAGTTGGTTTTTTTGTGTTCTTTTCTAAACTTGCTATCATTTTTAACCAATTTACTGAAGTTGACCAATAAATGATTTTTTTTTAATACTTCTAAGCAGTTCATGTTTAAGTTTATTTGGTGTTGAAGGGCTATTGTGTTTTTATTTATTATGTTTATTTATGACAATTATGAACGGTTGTAAATAATCAAATATTTTATTAATATTAAGTTTAAATACTTTATGGTATATCCTTGATCAGGCAAATTGGGCGTTTGAAGATGCTTGGCCAAAAAAGTATACAGTGAAGCTTCCCTTAACGGACACTTCCCTCGAAACAGGGCAAAGACATACAGATCTACTTATCTAACATCCTTTATACTGAAAAACTTGAGCGGCTAGTTGAAAGAACATGTAAGTATTTGATAATACTCATTTTGAAGCAATGATCATATCACTGAGACGGCGAAGAACTGGCGAAACCTACTGCGTGGATATGATCAATGCAAAAAAAGCATAAAACTTTTTAAAAAATACTGTACTTAAAAATACACTCAATATTCCACAAAAAAGTAGAAGTGTCGAGAGTCTGCAGAGGAATATTCTTGTCTCTTGTCATGGTAGTGGATGATTAAGCAAAACTAAATGAAACAGAATCTATATCCAAGGCTATGCAGATGACATTCAAGAGGAAATTTTGCCTCAACATTAAAAGAGCAACAATGTTTAAGTGCTCATCACAGAGACTTAAATCAAACCCCCAAAAACTATACTAATTGTCTTTCAAAAAAAAAAAAAAAATTGAAATACAAGGATAATCTTTAATAAGAGAACCTGGAACCTTCACTGCATATCATCACAATAAGCAAAATATCTGTTATGGCCACAAGAATTAGCCAAATCTTGGGGATTAAAACAAAAATGGCCCTGTAAAAAGACCCAAAATAACCTACGGCTCACTAATCTGGTGGACAAAGCTCAACAAAAACAAGTTCAAACATTAGGCAGCATAAAAAGATTGGTAAATTTATTATGTATCACAAGGAAAACACTGCTAAAAATCTACCTCCCTTGAAAAAATTTTACAAACAGAAGCGAGGGAAAGCTCTTTAGGCTCCAGAAACAATCTAACTAAATGCTTCGGGCACACAATAATAATTGATAAAATCAGACAACCATTCTTAGAAATGGAGACTGACTATACGATTTATGTAAATTCAAATGTTTCCTTTGTTTGATCAAAGTTTGTTAAAAAAAAATATAAAAAAAAAGTCTCTTAATAGAAAGTGACATAACTGCGCTACGGTTTATTCACACGTGTTTAATTGGCCAGTGCTAGTCACTCGAGCCTGAGTATACCAGTAATTAGACCAATTCCAGGGATATACATAAAAACCGTCGACTATCTAGAACCACCTATGAATATACTTTCAAGCGATTTCCAAAAAGAGTGAGAAAATAAATTTCAAAAAGTGAATTATGAGAATGACAAGTGTAGTGTCCAGTTGATTTGGTCCAATTTTGGCAATAATATTGAATTGTTCAATGCTAAAATGTATAAAAACTATTAACACTAAAGCAATAATTTTAGTTTATTTTTTAATTCAGAAATTAACTTTTTATTCAAGAACCATACACATTACTTAAGTCCACTCGAAAAAATATATAAATGATACAGTTAGTTGATAAATAATTTACTTTAAGGTTAAATCGTAGCAGTGAGACATTTGGATTTTTAACTTTTATTATTTTTTATCATGTTAAATCTTAATTATACATGATTTTTTCTAAATGAAAAGTTTGTGCCACAGGCGAGATTCAAACCCAAGACCTTCGGCCTAGATTTTCATATAAAATTATAAATTTAGAGAACAATTGACATATTCTAGACATTAAGTATTTATATTTGATTCCATAGACCTAATGAATAAAATAATATTTTGAAGAAAAACTAATTTATTCTGGGACAGGAGTGTCCCTTTAGAATAATCTGTAGGTTAAAGTAAAAATTATTACCATTTTGATACAAAAATAAACCTTGTCGTGGTGATCAACATAAAAACAACGGACCTATAAGATGGACTTTTAGAAAAATAATAATTACCGTGTAAATTTAAATTGAAGTTAAATAGACTCAGTTTGGAGGAAGAGGAGACGCATTTACAGGAGATTGTCTACAAGAGGTAAGAGAATTGGCATTGCGATAGTTAGGGGGAGGGAGTTCCAGAATTTTGGGGCTCGGACAAGCAAAACCATAAGTTGCACGTTTTGTACTGGGGAGATGAGCGCGTATTGCAGGAGAGGAAAGAGGATTTGAATCGGATGAGCTGAATAAAGTAATGAGGACGATGGGTGTTATTGGCCTGGTAAAGGAAGGAATCAAGGAAAATTCAACTTCAGAAAGAGGAATAGAGCCAGGATAGATCCGAATACAGCCGTGATATCCTGGACCCTCGGGGGATGCCGAATATAAACTTGGCACGACAGTTCATTTATCTTTTTAGGCGCTTATTTTCCTTATTAATTATTTCTTATTATTTTAAGATAAAAATTAATGTTTTAAATGTTAAACTTTTTTTAAAGGAGAAAGATAACTTCAAATTGTTTAAGCACTGAGTCATACAAATGATAATGGCTCACTGCTATTATCTAATTAAAAAAAAAAAAAGGATCATTCTCCAACCACTAACATTCACTAATCTAGAGAGGAAATGTTAAAAAAATGGGATAACAAAAGCTTTTGTTAAAAAAAAAAAGAAAAAAAAAACAGAAAGAAAATTACAAAATAAAATAAAACAGCTAGACAGTTTTCCGTCCGACTAACATTTAATAAAGCTATCACTAACATCAGACTTCACAATCCCATTGGAAAATGCCTAAACACTGTACCTACCAGAATAGCTTGTAGCTCGAAGGCCGAAATCCGTGTTGTTTTTTTCTAATAAAAAGCACAACGATTAAACAACTGGTTCATTTAATTTGAACGGATTGAGAAACCCTTTTGACCGCAAAATGGTTATTTTTAAAGGTAAAGAACGAATTTGGTGGGAGGGCTATTTACCTGTTGTGATCAGACAGGCTGTCATTCGACTGCGCCCTTTTAATATCCGTCGTAACTTCGCTCTCATTCTGATGCTCGTTCATTACTCCGTTTTGAGGTGCTTCAGACCGATTGAACTGGATTGTCAGAAAAAATTCCATTTCTAAAAAATATTAAAATATTAACAATTTGATAAAACTTGAGGATAAGATTTGCCGTAAATCTTCAGTAAATTAAAATGAGACTTACCTCCAGGAAAAAATAAATCAGCGTAAGTCACGAGTGTTACAACTATCACACTATGAAGGCTTGCTACATTCATGTTAATACTGTAAGTAAAACCCAATTAATTAATTTTTATATACATAAATGATATACAAAAAAAAAAAAATACGTACCCTAAACTCTCACTTTCTTTCTCATTCCAAATCAAATTTGGAGCCAGGACAATTGCTATATTTTGAGGAGTCATTTTATTCGTTTCTTTACTGTTTGCAAGACTTGAAAAAAACTTAATTAAATAATGAAGATTGTCGAAATTGGCTTGAGGTAGGCTATTGATGACAGCGCTCATAGCCTTCAAACCGTCTTTTGTATTGCCATTCGTCAACACCCTATATTTTAAATAGATATAGTAAAAAAAAACCTTGAATAATTTTTAAAAATTACCTGGCAGCAGCCATCCACTGGTCGTACAACGCATTTGTAAGCAGAGGCTCTGGCAGTTCTCTCAAATACGATTTCAATACACCGGCAAATACGTGCGGATCCCTGTACTCCGTTAATGCAGTGTGGAGCTGGAGGCATTTAGCGTCGAGGCTTAGTTTCATCCTCCGCAATTTTGAAGCTCCTAAAAAAAATCCAAATTCAAATAAAACCTTTTAATTTTAAATTTAAAAAAAAAAAAAAATGACATACCAGGTGCTACCCTGAAAAGTCCTTCTTCAGCAATACCAGTCAGAGCTATAATACCACAGACACAAAGCTCAATCGGATATGCTATTTTACGTCCTGTTACCCTTAAGTGATCCTCAAGAGGAAGGCCAAAAACCTTTGAATTGCAATTTTCTATTGACAAAACACAAAAGTTAAAAAAAAAATAAAATAGTTATTTTAGGGCAACGTACTTATTGTTCCCTCCATTTCTACGATAAGCTCATTTAAAAACGCACTCGCTGTATCATGGTGTTGTTTTTGCAGTATAACATACTGTAGCAGTGTAGCCGAAAGCTCGGCTTCTTTTGAAAGCAACTGAAAAATTTCACACGCAAGAGTATCCTGAAAAACACAATTTTAATTTAGTCGATGACCGGTTTTGGTCTGCGAGTCGGTGAACTCATGCCGAACCGGCACAGGGTCGCACTGGGTCTGTCTCCACTCGTGGGTTTTTTAATTATAAAAACATGTTTCAGCACCGAAATGTGTCTGAATAAGTGGAATAATAAGTGACCCTGTGCCGGTTCAACATGAATTTTAATTTATTTCACATTTTGACATCAAACAATGTCCATACCCTGCATTGTTCAACTTTAGCCTCTGCTTCTTCCCATTCTTCTTTAATAAAATCTACTTTAGACCCGGGCGCGGCATTTCCATGTTTGGTAGCCTGGATATACCTGTAAAGAAACAAATATTCAAAATAACTCATTTAAATTTAAAACAATTTATTGTTGAAAAGATATTTAATTAAAATAAGTTTTGATTGATTAGTCACATTAAATTAATAATTTATAATCGTCAAAACAAATTAATTTTATATATCATGAGTTCTTTTTACCTTGTTTTTGCCGAGTCCATGTCAAGAATAAGTTTAGAGAGTGTTTTTTTATGCTTTAAAATATTTGGGTAATCATTTTCGCATACGTTCAGCAAAGGGTCAATAATTTTGCTCTCGACAGTCATCTCATGCGAGACGATCGACTGCCCGAGAGTGAGCTGTATTTTGCCGCAGTCGGTGACAATTTGCCTGCAGAATATATACAATTAAAATTTCAACAGGAAACAATTGTAACAATAAATTAAAAGTGGAGGAGGGGAATTGATGACGATGATAATGATGCTAATAAGTACTAGAATAACATTACAATATTTCTATCAATTGTACTGAAGGTTGTTGAACAATATACTGCAGCAGGGAATTTTCTTTATTAACAGAACATTTTCAACAGCGTGATATGAGTCCTCTTCAGTGTAAAATTGTAGAATAAATAACAAGGTTTAATTACTATGTAAAAAAATATATAAATTTTAATATTTAAATTCATACGTCATTTAAAGAATTAATTTCAAAGTAAATGTCAAAAGGAACCAAAAAAAGAAATCTCCGGGCTGGAAATTGACCTATGACTCGAGAGAGTGAGGTAGTTTGGTGTTTCAACCTTGGCTAAAGTGTACACATCCTGACTCATAGCCCACTGATTGCATCATGTGATATCTTCAAGCATCAAATCGAGTTATTCCCAAGCTTTGATTAAAGGGTGGTGGAGGAAGCAATTTATATTGTAGCGTATCAATTCTGCACGTTACCTGAGCAAGTGGTCGTCATCGTGACGGGAAGCCAATTCTATCAAAGTATGGCCGAGGAGGTGTTCAGGATTTTTTTTCTAAACGAGAAAATCAAAAGAAAAAAAAATTAAAAACTAAATATGATTTTACAGCACATAAAAAATTAAGAAATCTACGTAAAGAAATTCCATACTGAGAACAATTTTCTGATGAAAATATTTTTACCAGTCTTTTTTCTATGTCATGTCCAGGGCCGAGTGATGGGTTGCCCAGTTTTTTACCAGCGGTGCTGCACACATTGCGGAAAAATTCTATCCTCTTTTCAGTGCCGACAAGGTCATAGGATAGCGCTTCAGTCTTTTCGGCTCTGAAAGAAAATTTAATAATTAGATTTAAAAAACTATTTAAAATTATGTGTTTATACAAAATTAATAATATTGATATCAACTGGTACTTGAAAATTATATATATAAAAAAGGGGTTTAACAAATCTGGTTCGTGTAATTTTAAATTAATTAATAAATAACGTTAAGAATTTTTTTTTTTTGTAAATCATTTGTGAGGAAATGCAAGCAAGTTGAAATGGTTTTTGATGACTAGGCGTAAAATTTAATGCACATTAAGAGAATTTTTGCTGCTGAGAAAACTCTCTACTGCTCTGTGCTTATTCATTATATCTTAAATAAATTATTTAGGGGGAAATCATTAATGTTTTGTTAATTTTAAACAGATAATGTTTAGTAATTTTACAAAATAGTTTATACAGGATGGAGGGAAAAAAGGAGCATCCAAGACTATTTCCCAGTCTGACATTAATAATTTATTACATAAACTGTATACATAAGCCAAATTTTCACCGCTTTAATAAAGAGCCAATCAAAAAATATTAAGCTAAGATAATCTATAAAAATGATATTTTTTCTAATCATACCGAATCCTCATGTTTTCCTTACATTTTAGATCCTTTTATACTTAATTAAAATATAAATAAATAATTACTTAAAATTAGAATTGCTGTTAATAATTGTCAAAAGTTATTAGTTTTTATATATAAAGCATAGAACTAAACATATTATCCACATATCTGTAAATTGCATGAATAATACCCTTCAATAGAAAACAAAATTAGATTTACCCTAAATTTGATAGAGAAATGATTAAATTTAATTACATTATTGAGTTATGAGTCATAGTGTGTGGGCCTGACAGGAATTAATGTAAGAATTGAGGAATATGTTTCAAAATAGCCTCTTATCTATTTGTGAAAGGCGAATAATTACCCAATTCAATGTTTTACCCGACTAAGAAATTAATTATTAATTATCCCATGGTAATAAGAAATTTATTATAATACAAAAAAAATCAGTCATCCAAAATAATCTAGTCAGGTTTTCTCTATTTAGTATTTTATCAAATAAAAGGGTCGATAAACTGAGAAATCGACCAATCAGCAAACAAACTTGTTAATTTACAAACAATCACGTCCGATTTTTGTGAAATGTTTACAGCTCTTTGTTCAGTTAATAACTATCACAATACTATGTGGTTTAGAGAGGTTGAAAAGTCAAATGGTAATCAATTTCGTCGTGGATTTTAATTTATTCTTAGTCTGAATAACAACCTGGGTAAAAAGTTCAAATTTGAACTGCAGTTTCAATTTCACTCGACCCTCCAGCACAACTGCAAGTTTTATTTCCTCCCTCAGAAGATCACAACATACCACTTCCTGTTGAGAAAATGTTACCACATGGTTTGTAAACGTGTCAGGGTTTCTTCAAATTCTTTTATCAGGATGTAAACATTTCGTATTCATTGATGTCAATCTTTTTCATACGTCCCTGTTCAATGAACCTTTTTTTAATTACAAGATAATCTTAAGCATTACAAATGTTGCTTAAAATCTTGCATGTTTAATGCTTGACTGTTGTAAAATATCTTTGATAGAATGTATTTGAATTTATTAGTGATGTACTATTTTTTCATGTAGTCTTTTTTTCATTTATCATATCCAGTAAAGTCTGCATTCAAAGGATCAACATTATAAAGACTTATATTTTCTTTAAGTCAATAGCAAATATTAAAATTAAAGCATGGTAAAATAAAATGAAATAAGGCCAGGATTTTTTTCCTATCAAACCAAAGATAGAAGAATTTGTAAAATTATTATAAGCTATCTAATCACTTATGCCAGTCCTTTTTTAAAAACAATTCGTACTAAAAATATTGCGTAAAAACTGGAATTACAAAAATCAACATTGGCTTGTTACCAAGTTAATTGTTATTGTTATATTATATAACACAAAAATTATAATTAAAAACATCACTTATTAACAATAATCTAACCTGAGAGGCCAAAATAAAAATAAAGAAATAATTGATAAATAATTAACATATTTATACAATTTTGCATTTGAATATGTAAATAATAAACTAGTGAAACAAGGTAAGTCAAACCATAAAAACACTGGATAATCACAACTCTATTTTCAATCTTTTTCATTATAAATTCTCAGTTTATAATTTAATATTACAAATAATAAGTAATAACGATATAAACTTTTTTATTTTGCAATTTTACCAATGATTGTATTATAAATGGTTTAAAAGAAAAATTTAACCCAGTAACAAACGGAGATTAAACACTTTCCTGACACATTGTAAGATTGTGATCGGTGTGAGATTTTTATACGGTTTGAATCTGATAATTTGTCAGTGTGTTTGTCTTTTCGCTGTCATATTTTTGCCAACATGATTTTTATCTAAAATCCAACGACGACTGAAGAAAATTCAATTCGATCAAAAGAAAAAACATGGAAATGTAACTTTTTCCCTTCTTCATTGCAGGAATTTTATGTAAATATTGTTTTGGCAACTATTTATAAATTATTACAATAATGCATAACATACAAATATTTATAGAAATTAAACCAATTTCAGACATGCACCGGTTGACATGCAATTTTAAAAACGGTAAAAGGCTATGGAAATAATCTAGGACAATGGGATTTTTTTTTTGAAGCCAACTTTATATGGAACAATGCTGGAATTTTATTTGAAAAAGTTGATTTTTCTAAATATTTATATCAATATTTTTTCATTATATAAAGCTGTTTTATTTGAGGTGGTGAACTTCAAATTCTGCCTGTAATCTGGGTTGGTCTGTCAGACCCGTTTGAACAATTTGCATCTTCAGTTTGAAACAAGTCAACCCAGTAAGAATAGGCAGGCTAAATTTCGTGTTTTTGGACCAATTCAGGTGGGAAAACTATCAGAAAATGGGATTTATCAGCTTTCTGAGATTGCGGTTGATGTAAGCTGATGTTTGAACTTGACTTATCAACTTAGCACTTTTGATATCACTCTGCCATTATTACATATGTAGCAAGTTTTATTGATTATTAACATTTTTATTGTATATTTAATTAATTGTGTCATAGGCTACAATTGGAATAAAAATGGGAAATCAAAATGAGAAGTTTGAAGCATGTGCAATCAAAACCATGGAAGGTCAAGTGGTAGAGCAACGAAGTATTTATCCAAAGATTGTTGGCTCGAATCCCTGTGACATAAATTTTTCATTTCAAAAAATTGTGTATAAGAAATATAAATAATTAGATCAATGTCAATTTTAGACCCAGTGACAGTTTGATCCAACCTAGAAGGTAAATGGAAAAATAATCTAAGCTAGGAAAATGGGAATTTTTTGTACCCAACTTTATATGAAACAATACTGAAATTTGGTTTAAAAATATCTATTTTCTAAATATTTATTATCAATTAATATTATAATATTGCATTTAATACTGTTTGCAAAACTAACAGAAAAAAAGGAGATTATCAGCTTTCTGAGATTGTAGTCAGTGTAAACTGTCATTATAGCAAATATCATCATAATCCATTTTAGACACAGTGGGAAGTCTAATTAACCGGGAAAACAAACATGGAAATAATCCAAGGTATGGTTGTTAATAAGTCAAGAATAAATAAATACATATTTAGAAAATAAACTTTTTTAAACAATATTACAGCCTTGTTTTATATAAAGTAGACCAGAAAAAAATCCCATTATTCTAGATTGGATTTTTTATGTTTTTTTTTCTCTTTGTCAGATTAAACTGTCACTGGGTCAGAAATGGATCATGATGACACTTCATAAGGACTGTAATTGCAAAAGCATAACAAGTTGATAAGTCAAGTTAAAGGATCAACTTATATTGACCACAAGCTCAGAAAGCTGATAATTTTTTAATTTATTTATATTTATTTTGTAATACTATCAAATTTGTATTACAAATCTAGGGCAAAATTAAATCCAGCCTAGAAAACTGATCGTCTCCATTTTTTCTGTTAGTTTTTCATTCAATGATACAACATTAATTGATAATAAATATTTAGAAAAATCAACTTTTTTAAACAAAATTCCAACCTTGTTTCATATAAAATTGGGTAGAAAAAAAATCTCATAGATCTTTTGACTTCACTTTGTCATTATGACATGTCATCATGATCCTGAAACATTTTAGACCTAGTGACAATTTAATCCGACTGAGAAGGCAAACAAGGAAATAATCTATGACAATGAGATTTTTTTTTCCAACCCAACTTTAAATGGAACAAAGTTGGAATTTCATTTAAAAAAGTTGATTTTTCTAAATATTTATTATCAATATTTTTTCATTATATAAAGCTGTTTTATTTGGGGTGGAGAACTTGAAATTGGTCGTTACCGATCGTTTTGGTCAGCCTGTGGACACGTTTCGACCCAGTGACAGTTTAATCAAATCAAGAAAGCAAATGGGAATAATCCAAACTAGGAGAATGGGTTTTTCTTTTAACTTTATTTGGAATGATGCTGGAATTTTGTATAAAAATGTAAAAAAAAAAATTTAATATAAAATCTTGAAATTTTAGCATATTTTCTTTATAATTGTTGTAGGGGAATAGAAACAAAACACTGGTTGAAATAATATAATCTGTTTTATATAATTTGGGTAATTATCAAGAAATTTGGACGTGTCCTCTCTGGGCCGGTCTCATCACGTTTCATCATTTCGCCATCTTCGGTATGAGACATGCCAACCCAGCGAAGAGCGAAGATAAAAAGGTCAAATAATCAACGTTGTAAATTACAGCCTGGATTTAATTTTTATAAGAAAAACTATCGGATTATCGGTTTCATGAGATTCGTTGTAAGCAGATGCTTCAACTTGATGACATCAATGCGTGCTTTTGACTTCATGCTGTCTGCTATGTAATATATGCTATAACATATGAATTATTACATGACATTAATATATGAATGTCGCTTGATAAATCTAGTTAAAATTGTGTAGTTTAAAAGAAAAAATCTTCAATAAAAACTGTGGGACTTTTGTCTTTTTAGGTTTTTTTAATAAATATTAGATTTTTGAGATGAAAGTATTGATTTTAAGGGATTCGAATTAGGAATCAGAAGATTTCGTTCTTGTATTTGTGAGGATAATTTATATATAAAAAACACTTCTGATTTGGCCTTCGTTGCTAATATTTTTAGCATATGAGTTCTCCCTGACACATTCAATCGACACTCGAAGGTGATAAGGAAATCGGGTGCTCAAAAAAATGATAAAATATAGAGGAAAAGGAAAACAAAAGTGAAAAATGTGGAGGTATGAATAAAATTGGCCATCGCCCAAGTCGGTTGGATGGAAATGGAACATTCAGTTGGAAACGGAACGAACCCTTCGGAGGGCTGTCAGGGACAGGGTGTTGTTTTGAAAACCTACCTCGAAAATCTTTGGTCAGCGAGTTGCTTCACCCTGAAGAACTGTTTCTTCATTTTTGTTGTCTTTTTCTTCCGTCGGCCGTCCGCTAACTCCAGCTACATCCTCCGTTGTCAGAGCAGAATGGATAACCGAGCCAGTCCTGGGACGAAAAACTTTGGTACATCTCCCGAGACTGATTAACGTCCACCCCGCCCAAGGTTACGCTCCAATAAAAAAAAGGGGGCCGATTGTAAACCGAATCTGTCCAATTGGTCGTGTCTGTCGCGAAACTCGAACGGGAGACGGACACTTGGCGGATTGCTTGACACGAGCCGGACAGGAGTTAAAAACCACCGACTTTTATCCCTCGTCTCACTGGATTATGATTAACCTGCCGCGGCGAACTAAAATAGAAGAACAACAACATCATTATCAACAGGCAGCGCTGCTTGACGCTCCCCTCCGCGATCGCCGACACGACACGAGACGTAACCTTCATTTAAAATTTCAAATCCAACCTCAGTACACAAATGTTCAGTAAAATTTGAAAATTTTTGAACGGAGCGGTTGGAAACGGCGACGTGGACGTCGGTCTCGTGACTGATTTCTTCGTCTCGATGCTCCGCTGGCTTTACCCCATTTTCTTGATTCTGTTGAATATTAAATTTATTCCAACGACCGACTCCCTGTAATGAAACTGTGGCGCATTAATTAAATTTTTCTTCCAGACCACATTTATATTAATTACTAGTTTTCACAATTCATCTTAAAAGCCTAGTTTTAAAATTGAACATATTTTCAATATAGATTCATTGAACTACACATACATTTAATTAAAAAAATTCTGGGTACACCATGCTCCACATTGTCACTGTTGCATCTAAACAAATCAAACAATTATTTTTACTGAGAAATCTCAAATGTAATGTATCTCAAAGAGTTTTAATTAATGATTATTTGGAGATCATTAAATGCAGTCCGATGGTAACCATAGGTTTAGAAAAACATTTTCTTTACCGTGCCAATGTTCTTTGATCTTTATTGAGATCATCTTCAGGGCCTGGGATTTATAAACATTGTTTAAATTATACAAATGCAGGATATGAAAAAATGAATTTGTACAATGCTAGAAATTCATTTTTTCATATCTAACAAGAATTTGTATAATTTAAACAATGTTTATAAATCCCAGGCCCTGATGATGATCTCATTAGATTGAAACGTTGGCACGATAAAGAAAATGTTTTTTTAAACCTACGCCACATTAAACCACATCTCACGATCTCCAAATAATCATTAACTAACAGTCACTAAACACCACACAGTTTTAATTAATATTTATTTTTATTTTTCCAATTGTATAATGTTTTGCCCTAGTGGTCACTAACTAAAGCAATGAGAATTTTACAGAATTTGAAATATAGGGAATGCTGCAGAGAAACATTTACTAAATTAAATATTATGACTTTGCCCAGTCTTACCAGAATTACAACGTGTAATGTATTTTACAAAGTGAGACTGTAAAAAATTTAATTCTGTATGTAATCGCTATATGAGAAAAAGTAATAAAATAGCTGAGTGGCTTAACCTTAAACTATGTGAAAACGCTTGTTTATATTGGGCTATATAATTGTTTAATAATCTACAAGATGATGTCAAACTGTTACCTGAAAAACAAAATTTAAACTTAAAATAACAAAATTCCAGTTTTTTTTTTTTCATGTATTAATATATGAACTCTGAGATAGCTCTACTTCATAAGGATGTTGAAGCTTTAACTAATATTTTCCTTATAAAGTTAAGTGCTGTCATGCTTGGAATTGTTTGTTAGTGCTGCATGGCATTTTTTATGTTTGATTCGACATAATATGTAATTACAAAACATCACAAATTTTAATATAAGTTATTGTAATAAAACGATATTTCTATAATTTAGTAACTTGCTAATGTATCATTTTTAGAATTTTATATGTCAGTGTGGAAAAAAAAAAAAGGGGGCTTAAGTAGTAGAGAAACTGAGTGACAAAATGAGTAACGCAGGAAGGGTCTGGCAGGTGATAGGATGAGGCCAACATATAAAAACTTTCTTTAATAAAAAAAATATTTATTTGATAACAGTTTCATAATTTTAACAGACTGTGTGTAAACTGTTATTGCAAACAATAATTATTATAAGCCAAGTAATTTCATTTAAACTTGAGAGCTGAGCACAATAATCCAAAAGATTTAAAATTCAGTTGACTGTCTTAAAAATCTCTGCCTAAAATAAAAAAATATATATATGTTATATTCATATAACTGTCTAATTTATTCAATTCTACAAAAGAAATTCTTTTGTATTGTTACTTAAAAGATTATTTTAGTTTATGAATTTGCTGCTTAATTACTCCATCACAGTTTGAATGTTACTTTTTTTAAAGTAGACTAGAAATTCACATCTTAAAACATTAAAAAACAAATTTGGTAATAACAAAACAGCCGAAAAATCAAAATAACGCAAAAAGATCAACATTTTAAATTAAAAATCTAAAACTAAAATAAATATTCTGTCAATGAACAAATTTTTTATAACCATTTGAACCATGAAAGTATCTTCTACTCCTTAGCAACAGATGTAGATTTTTGTTGTCAAGAACTCATTGTTAGATAGGTTTCATTTTAAATTGTAAAATATTCCAGTAAGTAAATATTTCTCAGACTATATTATAAAACTAGACTATTTTGTTAGTTGTTGTTTGTTTTTTTATCACAGACAATTTTGAAAATAAATCAGGTCCCGTGTATTTTGAGTTTCAGCTTTGGGTGTGAGATGTTAACAATTGTACTGCTGATATTAGCATTGATTCTTTAGCGATGTCCAGAGGAGTCTTTCCAGAGTTGTTCTTAATGTCACGCTTGCCATGATTTTCCAGAATGAGTTTGATCAATTTTAAGTTGTTTGTCTCTGAAGCGTAGTGCAAGCCCGTGTTGCCGAATGAATCTGTACTGTCAACGTCTACCGAACCAGTTTCTAATAGGAGTTTGGCTGAGTTGAACTTCTGGTTTTGGCAAGCGAGGTGAAACGGTGTCATTCCGGACTTGAACGTCTGCACGTTTACATCTGCTGAAACTCCTATGAGCAGTTTTATGAGTTCTGTCTGTCCATACTTTGCTGCTTCGTGGAGTGGAGTGAATCCTTCGGCATTGCAGCTATTGACGTCTAAAGCGTTTTTGGTGTCCAGTGGATTGAATTTCTTGTTTTTGCAGGAGCAGAGGGGATGACAGTTGTTGTTAAGACTTTCGTTGCTGTTCATCTCGAGACCGAGGTAGAAACAAGCGAGCGTGATATCGCCGAATGCAATTGCTCGGAGGGCTCTTTCTATTTTTCTTATGTCATCAGTAGACTTTGGTCTCACAGCTGATGTCTTTTTAACAGGAGATTCCTCATCTGTGAAATCTAGACTCTTAGATGTTATCGAAATGTCGCTTTCTATCAGCGATGTATCCATCTTCTGAATCTTGTTAGACGAGAGTTGTTCTAGAATATGAATATTGTTGGCTACATCAACCGGTGTCAGCTTCCTTTTGTTTTCTATCAAAGGAGAAGCCCCATATTCTAAAAGTATCGCTGTGATATTGGTAAAACCCCAACGGGATGCGTTGTGTAAAGGAGTTTCACCTTGGTTATTTAAACAATTGATGTCGAGTTTCTCCCAGGTTTGTTCAGTGAAATAAAGAAGGGCTTTGACACAAGATTCATGACCATTGGCAGCAGCCAAGTGTAAAACTGTATTTCCTTCATTATCCGGCTGATCAAAAACTGCTCCTGCGTGAAGCAAAATCAGAAGAGAATTCTGGTGACCTCTGGCACCGGCATAGTGCAATGCTGTGGCACCTTTGTAATCTGTTTTATTCAATTTTGCCCCTAATCTGACAAGTAAATCGACAATTTTCGGTTGTCCGTACATACTGGCAATGTGAAGTACGGTGAAACCCCTGTCATCACAAGATTGGATAGTCGGTGACATGTGCATACTAATGCTCAACTCTTTTTCACATCGGTCACAAGAACAAAGAGGATGGCACAAATTGAGCCCTTCTAGGCTTCCGATTCCGATGTCTTTCGTACCTAAAATTTCCTGGACTTTCTCTAAATTTCCTTCTTTGGCAAAATCGAACAGTGAGCTTAAACGAGAAGAACCCCGCTCTGCCTTTATTTTATTGTCTTCTAAATCATTATAAATTAACTGACTTTCAGGCTCTGAGGGTTCAACTTTTAGATCTGTTTTAATATAAGTTATGGCAGCTTCTAAAGAGGTGACTAAAAAGTTATGCTGGTTTCCATGAAAAGCGCTGTTTGAGAAAGAAAATTCCTTAATGAAAGTCAGGTGGGCGATCCAGTTTGGAATGCCAGACTTGGCCACAAGAAAGACCAACATTGGAAGGAGTTCGTCCGCGGCAAGAACATTCATCTGACTTAATGCAGCATCCTCGTTAGTGATAGCGACTATAGTTTTTCTTAAACAACCGACTTTACCGACGACGGTACTATAGCATTCAATTTTCTTCAGTTCAGAGCGTGCTTTGGGTATCACAACTTGAAATTCAGAACCAATTTTCAAATCTTTCAACTGTATGTCGTATAAATTCCTAACAATTTTGTTAAAGCATGCGTCTTCATAAGCAGTACAGGCTGATATACCTTTCATGAGCTTACCGTAAACGTTATGGTGCATATATGATTCTACACTGACTTTCGCATTGTCCAACATGTGTCTGTTCATGTACGTCTTCTCTCTCAGCTTTGAGTCTTTTAACGCAATATTTAGGCATTTGGTATAAAGCTCACTTATGGCGTCTTTCTGATCTTGGAGTGATTTAAACTCGAGCCTGTCATTCGCAGACAAGAATGTCTGTACCGCTTCGTCTATCCTCTCCAGGACTTCTTTACTGCTTTCGGTCCAAAGAAAATCGATGCAGTCTCGCAGATTGTGTACGGTGATTATTCCCGATTCTGTTTTAAGATCGTCTGAACAATGCTGTAATGGAGACTCGACACAGAGCACTTTGTACCTCAGCATGTCTGCGGTGTAGTAGGTCTCTTCAAACAGAACATGAGTGGTGAATGTCACCGCATCTTCGCTGTCCACTATGACCACTCTGTTGCAAATCCTGACCTCTTTGCCGTTGAGCGTCCTAAAATGCGTTTCGGGAAGTTCCTCGTTTGGTATAAGGACGTGGCTGAAAAAATCGTTGGCATCCAAGGCATATTTGGGTATCGAGTCCGCCCTGGGTACACAAATTATCCATCCTTCTGCAGTCGCCTTCGAGAACAAATCAAAATACTCGTTTTGGAGAACTTTGAAAAAGATGTTCTCGCTAAGATCCTCATCATAGTTGGATTCCATATCGTTGATGACCTTAAAAAAAAACTCGTTACATAACTTCCTCAAATGATGCCGAGCGTCAATCTCAATATAAAAGTTACCTCCCTACTCCCTAGTCCCTGCTTGGAAGTCCCTTCTCTGTCTCCCATAGATAAAAGATAATGAAATAAAATGGAAACTTCAAATATATAAACTATTAATTTCTTTTGAAATTTTAAAACTTTAACTCGAGTTCCTCCACCTTTAAATCTTCACACATAATAGTTAAAAAGATCTAAAAGAAGCAAAATATTTAACATATAATTGCAATATACAAGCCATAGATAAAAGATAATTCAGCAATATTCGAATGTTTTAAACAACAATTTACGAATTACTTTAACTCCAATTTCTTAATATTATTTGTTTATTGATAATATGTAAAAAAGGATGATGAAAGGGTGGTTTAAAATAAGAAATTGATTGAGCAAACATATAATTTCAATATACCAGCCATAGATAAAAGATAAATCAGCAATAATCAAATGTTTCAAACAACAATAATTTACGAATTACTTTAAATCCAATTTTTAAATCTTATCATTGATCTAGAATATAAAAATTAATCGAACATATAATTTCAATAAATAGTAAAGATAGATAATAAAGATAATGCAACACTATTCATACAGTTTAAACTAAGATTACAATTCATTTTAACGTCAACTTTTAAATATCTGCCCATTAACAATATGTAAAAAAGGATGGTTAAAATGATGGTATAAAAGAAGCAAAATATTTCTTTAACAAATAATTTCCATATAACAGTCATAAAATAAAAGATAATGAAATAAAATGAAAACTCTTCAAAATACATAAATTATTAATTTCTTTTAAAATTGTAAAACTTTAATTCGAGTTCCTTAAAAAGATCTAAAAATTGCAAAATATTAAATGAATATTTTCAGTATGCCAGCCGTAGACAAAAGATAAATCAGTTTTTTTTTTTATTTTATTTTATAAGGCAGCGATTAGCAATATTTAAATGTTTTAAACAACAATTTACGAATTACTTTAACTCTATTTTTTAAATATTATCAGTACATTAATAATATATATAAAGGGCAAAGAAAATATGGTCTACGAAGCAAAATATTTTTTTTAACATATAATTTCAATAGAACAATTTATTTTTCAATTATTAATTATTCAATTTAAAAGATAATGCAACAATATTCATACATTTTAAACCACAATTACAAATTACTCCAATTTTTAAATATTATCTCTTCATCAATAATATGTAAAAAAAGGCAATGAAACGGTTGATCTAAAGTAAGAAAATTAATATAACATATAATTTCAATAGATAGCAAAAATAGATAATAAAGATATTGCAACATTCTAAATGACAATTACGATTGTATGTAAAAAAGGCTATTAATGGGTTGATCAAAATAAGAAAAGTAATCCAACATATAATTTCAATAAATATTTAAATATTTGTTTAGTAGTCATAATTGACCATATTAATTATTCCAATTAATCATTCTTTTTATCTAAGGTTTTTCATCTCAACCAAAAACCTTAGATAAAAAAAAAGAATAATTAATTGGTATACATAACAAACATAAAGATAATGCAACAATATTCAAACATTTTAAACCACAATCATGTATGTATCTAAAAAATGTTATGAAAAAAGGCAATGAAAAGGTTGATCTAAAATAAGAAAATTAATCGAAATAATTTCAATAAATAGTGAAGATAGATAATAAAGATGATACAACAATATTCAAACATTTTAAACCACAATTACAAATTATTTTAACCCCAATTTTTTAAATATTATCTGACCAGTAATATTATCTAAAAAAGGATGGTTAAAATGATGGTCTAAAAGAAGCAAAATATTTATTTAAGATATAATTTCAGTGTAACATCCTTAGATAAAAGACAAATCAGTAATATTCTAATGTTTTAAACAACAATTTACGAATTACTTTAATTCCAATTTTTTAATATTATCAGTCATTAATAACGTGTAAAAAAGATGATGAAATGTTCGTTTGAAAGGAGAAAATAATTACAATGTAACAGCCATAGGCAAAAGATAAATCAGTAATATTTATCAGATATTCCCTTCAAAAAAGATAAAATTGCTTAAATTTCTCAAAATATAAAATGCTCTAAACTAAAATAACTAAAATAAAAATATTAGGTTTTGTTTATTTATCTACCAAGTTTAACCTTCTTTATGCAGTATAAATCTCACTCGGTGATATATAAAAAAAGAGAAAATAATTTATTTATGCTATTATTTATTTCACCTTAAATGTTTGATGGTTTGAATCAATTCATCAAGGACTGCACAAACAAAAATTTCTCATAAGAAATCAATTTATGGCATTATTTTTGGTCCCTTAGAGCAAAACTGGATGACAAAAAAAAAAATTCAGGACTGCATATTTAGATTTTTAGTGTAAGTAAAATTATCAAAATGTTCAAAGTGTCATAAAAGCCACATTGCGTTTAAAAGGCAGTAGTTTAGCTTAATTAATATTTATAGAACAAGCAGTTAAGTGGGCGTCAGTGGCCATAAGAATTAAGATGTTAATACAGCACTCATCACTGTAAAGTTATTTTTACCTATTAATTGATTTCAAAATTGATTAATTGATCAATGATCAAAAGTTTGTTCATAACTTTGTATGAATTAGTTTGAATTCTTGGATATATACCAAAATTATTTCCTTTCATGGCGAATTTTATTTTTTAAATCATAAACTTTAGAATTTGATATGTTAATTTTACTAATAATACATATAGATTTTACAGGGCATAGTTTCTACTTAGCTTATACCATGGCCGGGTTACAAAATGCTGAGGACATGTCTGTTCCATCCTCTGAAATGATAGACCTGAACGCTCCCAGCCAGGGTCAGATGACAGACTTTCAAGGTGATGCTCTAGATCAGGATACACTCTCAGATGAAATTGCTGGAACGGTGGGAGGCGCTTCACCGTCAGCAAGCATTTATGATTTCCTCGGGATCCAGGAAGGTGATAAAAACCTTTTATCTCTTCTCTGCACCAGCATCTCAGTTCAAATTGTGATTCAGATGGTTCCGAAGTCTCGGAAATCCCAAATGAATCGCCATCGCTACAGAGAGAGAAGCAGTCCGGGGAGTTGGAAGAAGAGGAAGAAGAAGAACAATTTTTGGATGAAAAAGCCGACATTAAAGAGGATGTAGTAGAAGAAGAATTACGGGTAGTCGAAGGCGAGGAAGAAGGTGCAGTCGAACACAAGGCAGAAGAGTACACATACATTGATGTTTTTGAGCTAAATGCTACTGGTGAAGAGATTCTAGTGAAGAAACTCGTACCTAGTAATTAATCTTATACATTAATGAAATTTATATCAAACCAAAATAATAATAACATTTTTTCACTCAATTTTAGAAATAAAAGAAGAGGTATTTATTAAGAAAAAGATGGTTCCCATCACTGTAAAATTCAACAGAAGTATGTAACATAAATTTTGTTTAATGTTCTTGTTTTTTAATTTTGTAATAATTTTAGTCGGTGATGGTGATGAGGTTATTGAAGAAGAAGAAACAGTGGAAGAAGAGATGAGCTTCAGAATTACAAGAACTACCATTTTAATAAAAGAATGTGTGAAATCCTTACATGCCTTAATCAATTTATCAATCTTCAGCAAATCTGACTTTTTTTAATGATTGTTTTCAGTAAATGAGAAAGGCGAAGAGGTTCTAGTGGAAAAAGTTATAGAAAAAGAAGTACTGATTGAAGAAAAGCCAAAAAAATTTAAAAAAGTTTATGGTATATTGATCTTAATTTTGATATCATCGTCTTATAAATTTTATATTTATATTTATTTAAAACCCGACAACGATATACTATCTATAATTTGGTCGTTACTGATCATTTCAGCGAGGATAAGCAGATCGAAATGATCAATAAGGACCAAATTACAGGTTCATCATCCCTCAGACCACTTGGACCAATCTAACAATGATATATTGCTTGTTTAAGTCACAAAAACATTACCAAATGGGGAAGAGGTCGAAGAGGAAATAGAGGTGCCAGAAGAGGAAGAGATAGCCATCAGGAAATCAAGTGAAATTAGTAGAAAAACTGTCCCAGAAGAGCATCAGGAATGTAAGCTTATTATTAAATGTTCATTTTTCATCCTTTATTGTTTCTAATTGAATTTAATTTCAGTTCTGGAAGAAGAAGGGATGTGGGAGTACCAGGATTACATACATGAATTCATAGATGAACAAGGTATTTTTTTTTTTAAATATTGCTAGTTATGTGGAAATTTAATTTCCCTTCTAGTTGCAAATTTAGAGAAATATATTTAATCATCAAATCCGTATTATTATTATTTTTTAATACATTTATAACAGTGCATAGTGTGTATGTTTTGGTAGTTAAATTGTTTTAAGAAATCCGAGCCAATTTCTTAAAATAAATTTTATTTTAGGGGAAGCTCATTATACCACTGGTGTTCGAAGGTAATGGATAAATATAATTTTTTTTTTAGTATAGTCTCAATTAAATTTATTTTATTGTTCATTCAACTATAGAGTATGGATGCAAAAACACAAAGAAATCCCTATGAATCTCCTTATAGCTGAAGAAAAACAATTTAAAATGGAGTTACTTGAGGAATTGAGAACTGTAAGAAAAAAGCTCAAGTTGTGTCGGCAAAAAAATAAATTTTTAGGAAAAAAACTATGCCAATATTACAAACTAAAAAGAGTGAGTTTTATTATAAAAATAAAATATTTTTAGATTAATGTAAGTAAATGCTTTATTTTAAAGAAAAATCTCAGGGATGAAAGGCAAAGACTAAGCCCGGAGACAGAAGAGTTACTGAGGAGGCAGTACCATCGTAGACTTTTAGAGTACAATGAAATACGACAGTTCTTGTTGAGTGAGAGGGAGTTGCGAAATAGTATACTCGATAACGCCGACAGTGTCACTACACAACTCAAGACTGAACTCGATTCGAGGATAGAATCATTCTTTGAAAGGCAGAGGGAAATAATAAAAAAGATAGATCCCAAAGTTAGCAAAATTGTGCTTCGAAATGTTGTAAGTAATCGAACCTTTGCTGTTTTTCTTCTTTTTAATTGCGATTTTTTTTCAAGGATTTCGAACAAATTGTCAACCAACAATTTAAAATGGACCAACTCCTGTCCAAAGTTAGGCACAATTATGTCAGGAAAATGAACCAGTTCACTGAACTCAAGCAGAAACATGCTCTGAGAAAGAGGACCAAGCCATCCAATAGGGAAGATGATGTCGACATTGTAACTTACGAACAGCTCAAAGTAGCGACGAGAAATCTACAAGACAAACTGGATATTAAGTAACAAAAATTAATTATAATAAATCAAAAATCATTACTTAATATTCATATACTTTATAGAGAATCATACATATTGTCATTGAAGGAGAAATTAGTCCATGCAGTGCAAACACTTGCTCATGTTCGGTTCAAAAATGAAGCAATCGATCAGAATCTGGATCAAATAAAGAAAGAGATTGTCGAATCCAAGAGAGAACTTGTTGAGGTAATGCTTTTATGATATCCTTCATTTTTATTAATATTTAAAAATAAAATTCACATTTTAGTTGAGAAATGAATGCGTCAAGATTCGTGAAAAACGCTCTAAAGTTATGGAAAAGGTGAAACAAGAGTGGGAGAAATTTGGCATAATGAAATTCCCGATCATCATAAGAGACTACTTTGAACTGATGGATGAAAAGGCCTTCCTCACCGAAGAGATTGTCAAAGTCAAAAATATGCTCGACAATCAGAAAGTATTTCTTGATAAATACAAAGAGAAGTATTATAAGAACAAGAAAGGAAAACAAAAATAGGAAAACTTGGCCGAGAAATTGTATTGGTATATTAAATATATAATAATATAAATAGTTTATTCATTTTCTGTAGAAACATCATTTTTTGTCAATGTTTCCGTTTCTTCTAATTTAGCATCATGTTTACCTGGGTATAAAAGAGGGAGCGAAGCACTGTAAGAAGAACCTTAAAATAAGAAAAAATAAACATTATACAACAACTATATTTATATGAATTATATAAACTCACCGAATAAAACCTGATTTAAATTTTGCGTAGTGCAGAAATACTGTTCTTTACATCCGGCAATTTTCCATTTTTCCTTGCTTTCAGAAGGAACGTCGAGGAATAAAAGTTGCTTACCACTTTTGCTGAAATTATTACTCAGCGCATTGAAGGTCTAGAAAATGAGTCGAGAATGAACATATTTATAAAATATCCTTGTGCATCAGTCGAACTTACTTTTGCCGCACTGTAATCGCTTCCTTTTATTTTTGAACAGTCTATCACAATTGGCAATGATTCGCCGTGATCGCATGACTCTTTTTGTGCAAGTTTCATTATCAAAGATGTCAAATAGTCGACGGAAGGAAAGTAAAGGCCAAGTTCGGGTCGCAAAATTACATACCCCCCTAAAGAGTTCTAAATAATTAATTCAAAATATATTAATATAAGAATAAATTTATTTATTAAAAAGCGGTATTTTTCAAAAATAAAAGATCAACTTTATTTATTTCTGTGGAGACTTCTGGCCGTGCCCATTTCTGCACGAGAACTGCCAGGCCTACTACAACACCAAATAATAGACCGACTTCCACTCCAAGGCACAAGCTTGCGACAAATGAAACGACCAGTGTTAAAAAGTCAACCTCTACGGGAAATAAGCATAAAAAAATAATAATTTAATTTTTAAGACAAATAACATCCAAACCTACTGCTTGCTCTCCACAGAGGTACGACGATTTCCCAATCGATCAGGAAAATCACTGCTGAAATCAGAACAGCGGAGAGGGTGGATCGTGGAATGTAATGGAAGTAAGGGGTGAGAAACTGCAAGGCAAGTAGAGTTAAAGTCCCTGTAAATGACATATAAATTTTTATTAATCCAACAAGATTTAATTATTAATATACACCCAACTACCTTTTCTTGGATGATTAGTATTAATTTTAATCTTTCAATTGATTAATCTTTATGTAAAGTATTGATTGAGATAAAAAAGTTCGACCTTCGGGTTTGGGTTCGAATCCCGCTCGTGACACTAACTTTTTTATCTCAACCAATACTTTACATAAAGATTAATTAATTGAAAGATATTATTTGGTCAATCGGACCAC
The DNA here is from genome assembly GCF_000648675.2 of Cimex lectularius. Taxonomy (NCBI): domain Eukaryota; kingdom Metazoa; phylum Arthropoda; class Insecta; order Hemiptera; family Cimicidae; genus Cimex; species Cimex lectularius. Next base: position 3,678,407 of record NW_019392813.1, read on the forward strand.
GAACTCTAGTGAATTAATTATAATATAAAAAAACTTTTCGATATTTTAGAAACAAGAAAGTGCAAAAAACTGGCTAAAATAGTTTATAAAGAAATATTTAATGTCTAATAAACAGTAAAAGTCCTGTTGCGCAGGTGGGCTTAATGTCTAATTACACGTTGGATGTTGAGGACGAGGGGTCACTATGATCTCCTCTAACAAACGATATATTTTTTTTAAAACTATTTTCTTGTAGTGTAAGCCGATCTACTACATTGGGCTTACATCTGGTCTATCTTAATATGGGTTAAAAGTAAACCAGTTGAAGTAATTATTAATGTAAAGCAATAGTTTCTTAGGAAATTTTTATGTTTTTTTATGCTAGGCTGTCTGATCTGTAATATGATGGCTCGCCAACCCAGTAGGAGACAAAGGAACATCTCCAAAAACCTTGTCGATAAGCAATGACCAAATAGTCTCAATAAATAACAAAAAAAAATGTATTAAGGGAATGTTCTCGTAAATTATGGACAGTGCTCATCAAGAGTCGCCATAAATTTGGGATCGCGTCAACCAGCTAGTATTACCCTAAACTTTACAAGGGACCAGAGGGCTGTGTAATGAAAGCACTCAGGGATTGTTAGGTATGGATGTGAATTAGGATTAGGTTGACGGCCAAGGGTCACAGAACTGACCCTTGCAAGAAGGCCTTTGACTCTCTTTTCTCAAGAATTCAAGAACAATGCTTTTCTTCATTTCTCCATTGTTTTGGGGACCAATATAAAAAGGGAAGATTGGAAAACCAAGAGGTCGAGGCAAAGAGGGCAGTCAAGGGTGAGTTAAAGAGTCAAGACCAAGTTAAAGGACTGAGTGGTGATTAGTGACTGTTAATCGATAATTATTCAGAAATAGCGAGATGCGGTTTGGTGTGATAGGTTTCAGAAAAACATTTTCTTTATCGTGCCAACGTTTTGATCTTTATTGAGATCATCTTCAGGGCTCAAAGTGTTTGTCTTCTATGTAATTGTGCGCCTGCTGTAGGCAACGACTGGAAGAACGAGCCGAAGATGTTGCTAAATTATAAAGTCATCATTTCCTGGGTAGCATCGATTGTTCCTCTGGCTGAATGAGTTTATTATTAAAATTTTACACACAATTACACAGAAGACAAACACTTTGAGCCCTGAAGATGATCTCAATAAAGATCAAAACGTTGGCACGATAAAGAAAATGTTTTTCTGAAACCTATCACACCAGACTGCATCTCACAATTTCTAAATAATTAAAGGACTGAGATGAATTGAGTTGAGTTGACTTACTAGCACAGTCCCAAAACCAAGGGATGCCAGAAAAGGCAACAAGAAGCTGAAAAATGTGGAGAATGGTGTTGGCGAGTGTCTTCTTTGGTAAGTGCACTTGTGAATAAGCTCACCCCTAGAGTTAGAGTTTTGGCTGACATATTTAACTAATTTTATCAATATAATTATTGAAACTGTCCATATGAATCTTAGCTTAAAAGCGTGGAGCACCAAATGTCCTCACCTGGCTGAGCATAACAATATAACTCATCTGCACCACTTACAGTAGTTTCTAATTATAACTCATTTAATTGCTGGGTTAATAAAATATTTACCACAGTATAAATTGGCAACAGGAGATCGTACGCCACTTGCGCTAATAACTGCACTTCTTGTGAATGCACCTGCTGTAGGCAACGATTGGAAGAACGAGCCGAAGATGTTGCTTAATGATAAAGTCATCATTTCCTGGGTAGCATCGATTGTTCCTCTGGCTGAATGAGTTTATTATTAAAATTTTACATTTTATGATAAATTTTTCTTACCAAACGCCTTTGCAATCGCGATATTTGCAAATATTGAAACAATTGGGATGACAAGATTGCCGGAGCCAAGCTCAATGACCATTTCTTGGAGGTTGTATGTTTTATTGCCGACTTGAGTCTTTATAGGGGGAAAACTCCAGGATGGTATCCCTGACTCAATGGATTCTTTGAAAAGATGATTTTTTTTTTAAATAACTTCTTCAGTTTTATTTTCATTTACGTATAAAAATATTTACTTGTAGTGATGAATGGTACCTCCAGGCCAGCACTTTTATAATAATACCCTAAACACCCGCTTAGAAAAATTACAAGGGCATTCCTGCCGGTCGCAAGGAACCAGAATAAATTTCTTAAAACATTATATCCTCGGACCTTTTTGGATATTTTCACATCTTTCAATTTCTGAAATAAAGTTCCAATTATATTATATACAACTAGTTAAAGTGTTTTATTAAAAAGTAGAAATGCATACCCTCAGACTTAGTAGACAACAGATACAACATATACCTAGAATGGAGTCACCAAATCTAAGTTTTATTAAATTTTCACCCAATCTTCTCAGGTTATCTATAAAACCAAAGGATTTAAAATATAAACCGAGGAGCCCCTTCATCTGAGAGATGACAATGATGATAGTCGTCGCTGTTGTAAATCCAGATATGACAGGAGTCGATATGAAACTAACAAGGAAGCCTATGAAAACCAAATACGATACTTACATCTATGCCATATAATTTTATAAGTATTTTTAATTAAATAAATTTAATTTATTTAAGATCTGTTCTCAGTACACTAAATAGCATTTATACACGTACCCAACTGCAAAATTGTAATTAGAAATTGTACTATTCCACTAGTAAAACATAGGAGTATGGCAAAGTCAACATTGAGATGTTGCGTGTACTCAAAGGTCAGGAGAGACATCAATGATGAAGGGCCTATAATCACTTCTTTAACTGTACCAAATAATACATAAATAAAACAGCCCATGAAAGCAGAATTTAGACCGTACTGTAAATATTTCAAGCAAGTTAGTTTTATGTTAAGAAATCCCAGTTAATTTATTTTTCGTTACCTGTGGGTCAAAGCCGGCCAAAGCAGCATAAGCCATACTCTGAGGTATCATTGTAAGGCTCATTGTTACACCTGCGATTATGTCAGATATGACATCTTCCCTGGAATATTCCCAAATCCATGTCGATATTGGAATGCGTTTCTTTGCGACTTTCACGAACTTGGCTTTCCACTTTGAACAATCCATTAAAATTGTTCAAGTTCGATCCAGAAGATCAGATGATACTGTGCATGGGATTCACCCTACCTTATCTTGATTGGGCTGTTTTATCCTTTGAATTGTACCTGATTATTTTTTTTTTTTTTTAATTATTATTTGCATATCTCAAAAGGCACAAAGTAAGTTGTTTGAGAGCAATAACTTATAATCTTTATGATTCAGACTAAAGAATGCAAACAAAACTAATCAAATATACGCCATTGAATAATCTTTTATCTTAATAATTGTATTAGCATTTAAATTCTTTCTCTTGATCACATAATTTATTTATTGGCAAAGTAGTTAATTTTTAATGGTAATTTATTGCACTACATACTAAGTTGAATAAACAATGGAGAAATACAGACAAGAAAATTCGTTAAATGAACATAGCGTTTATTTTTATAAAAACCAAATATGTACAATAACTGAAAGTAAATTCAATTCCAAAGATTCACACAATTTTACAAAATGAGGAAAACCTATTTATTAGAGTAACAAATGTTTTGTCATATATAATTTTAAAAAAAGCATGATTTCCTTGGAAGCATATTTTGTCAAAATAATTAACCAAATAAATTGAGAATAAATATTATAATTAAATAATTATTCAGCGGTCTGTGATTTCTGAATAATTATCAATTAACGGTCACTAATCACCACACATTATAATTAAAGCCGTCTTATAGAATATTTTTATTTTAAACAAATGACTAAATTTATTGCAATCGCTAATTTAATATTTGGAAATATTTTTTAGCATGAAAAGTTAATTTTTTTTCTCGAATAAATCCTTGTTGGAGCTATGATATGTATTGTAATTACTATAGGAAATAAGTTAAATACTTGAATTTTAAAATAGTTGTTAATAGCTTTAGTACAATTTTTTTCACTTGTTTTCTCCGACAGAGATTATTGTAGAACAAAGGGTAAAAAAGTCACTTTGAAATTCATTATCTGAGCTTTTTTGTTATCTCGTCGATGAGGGCATCATTTCTTTCCGATTGGCCCTTGAATTTTGAAGGTTGAGGACCTATCATCTGAATCAGCTGGGGTACGTCCTGAGCGGAGATCTGACAGAATCTCGCCATTGCCTTGAGACACCGGAAAAGTTGCGGTTCAGGCGGTGACCCATTGAGGAACTGAAGGATGGCCATCGTCAGCTCCACAGCGACATCATCAAAAACCTAGAATTACCATGTTTGTTTAAAAAAAAAAAAATCATGATACAGTAATACCAATCAAAAAAAGATTAGTGAGATAATTCATCAAAACATTTTAAAAATAACTTTTTAAAATTTTACCTCTTAAAATGGTAAATAGCAATTATAATTGTTATTTTTGTTAAATTTAAGGTCAATAAAGAAAAGACAAATTAGACCATTATTAAATATAATAATAAACAATATAAATGCAAATGCAAAAGCTCAATCGAGTTAAAAAGCTCATCAATTCTTTTGCTCCTGTCTAGTGTTCACTTTAATTTTTGAAAGCTTGAACAAACTAAGAACTATCATCTACAAAAAGTGAAAATAAGAGGCTTTATTTCTAATTTAAGTATATACCGTGTGGGTTTTTATAAAAAATATGGTCTTTTATTTTTATGCTACCCATTTTATGGTACATTTAATTGTGGTCTCAAAGGTAATTTTTCACATAGAAGGGTGCTATTAGAATTTTAACAAATTGGCCCATTAAACAGACCTGGTGATTAACTTTTTTTTCACACAGATTTTGGAAGTCCTTTCCTTTCTAAAAACAATGATACCAGAATCTCAAAATTCATCGATTCGTTCTGGAGAAATGTTGTATTTTCCTTAAGAACTCGATAATTTCAATTTATCATTTTTTTTTAGAATGGAAAGAACTTTTAAAATGCGTGGGAAAAAAGGGAAAAGCAAAAAACAATACCTCTAAAATGAAGTGGTGATTTTTTGAGTTTCTGGTGAATGTGTTAAAGCATTTAACATAGGAAAATGCAAATTGGATTAATTATTTTCATACATTTTAAAATCCTTTCCATTCTAAAAAAATACCTGACTCAAAACTTCAATTTGTTCTGTAGATATTGAAGTTTTCATTTGGAATTTTAAATGACCAATCGATGAATTTTTTAGTTTCTAGTATCTTTTTTTTCAGAATGGAAAGGACATTCAAAATGTGTGAAAAAAATCATCCTCAAAAAATGCCTTTATAGAAAAATTACAATTTGATGAGGAGTTTTTTCCTCACGTTCACCACAAACTCAAAAAATTTGTCAATTTGTTCTGGAGATATTTTAGTTTCCGTTCAGAACTCAATCATTTCAATTGCTAAGTTTAACTGTTGAAAAAGGAGAAAATTGAAAATTTCATTTCATTTAAAAAAAAAGTCATCCTCAAAAATTAATAAAATTTGTATTTTTCTATGTAAGTAAAGTTTGGAGGATGAATTTTTTTCACACATTTTGAGCCATTCTTCAAAAAATGATTCTAGAAATTCAAAAATTCATCAATTTGTTATTTAAAATTAAACTTAAAAAAAAATCATAAATTAAATTTTGATATTTTATTCAATTAAAGTTTCGTTTTTCTCCTTTTGTTAACATTACCAGAACAAATTGGGGTTGATTATTTTCACACGTCTGAAAGTAAGTCCTTTTGAATCTAAAAAAAAAATGATACCAAAAACTCAAAACTTCATTGATTCATAGAAATTATGAATGATGGAGTGAGTGTGGAGTTCAATTCTTTTTTAAAAAGGATTCATTCTGGAGATATTGAAGTTTTCCTTCAGAACCCGTCAATTTCAATTTATCGTGTAATTTAAACTTAGGTTTAAAACATCAACACAAATTACATTTTCGTATTTTACTGAATTAAATTTTCAATTACTCCCCTTTTTTTTTAACCAGCCACATGATCATGTGTGAAAAAATAGGGCTTTACAATTAGAAAAAAAAGGTGGCCACCAGGCTGAATTAATTAGATGATTCTATGTGCCTTTGGAACCATACTTAGTTTTACAATAAAATTAGGCAGCATAAAAATACAAGTAAAATTAATCTTTTATAAAAACTCATAGGGTATGATGTTCTTATTTACATAATCGTGCTAATGAGGTGTAAAAATAAGCTCAAAATTTCTATTGTTATGTAAAAATAATACTGATGTCAGACTGTGTTACATCAAAGTATGTATTTTAAAAATAAAATAAGTAATTTACATTTTAATGAAGCATTTATTACATGGGAATGTTTTATATCTTTGGGCTACCTTAGAACGTGAACCGGGTGGGAGGAGTTGCCTTAGTTTACTATTCTTCATCATTTTCTGTAACCCAGAATTAGAAACTGCATAGAAACAGCAATTACTAAACTATATCACACTGAAGGCAGCCCATAATTTCCATTGAAATAAAATGTTCTAAGGACTCTTGATTAGTTTTGTTCAAAAAGTGCAATCAAGACAAAATGTCATTCATACATTTTTTGTTTGAATACAGACCACAGTTTTTACCTCCTTCGTAGCCAGGTTGTATATTATGGCCGTTCCGCGGTCTCGCATCTCTTCATCTTCAGACAAAAGAGCATTAACGGCTACTTTGGTCGTCACTCGAATATTAGATATCTGCATATTATTATAAGACCATTCTGATATATACAACAGCCACTCAGAACTTCCACTATTCTCAAATAAGTTACAAATCTACAAAAATATTTTACTTTAATAATTCTGATTAATATTTATTGCAAAACAATTACATACAAATAATGTAAGGCTTCGCTGTTGTGGAAGAGGAAGACGATCGACATCATGAGCATAGTTCATGAGAATATGTTGCCGTCTATCTTGATGCAGCATAAGAATAACGTCATCTTTTAAAGCAGCTGCAGACAAAACATTCAAACATCTCATACTTGCTTCATCGCCAAGAGAAGGGTCTGTGAGCAATCTCCCTTTAAACAAAAATTTCAAAAATAAGTATGTTTAATAAATAATCAAAACATACAAATAAAATAAAAATTTACCTATGAATACTAAGAAAGAATCACCAAGAGCCCACGAGCCTTCATCTTGAAGCATATATTGATGTAGTTCTTCAAGCGACTGTTGTTCTTCCTCGTTTAACTTTCCATCAATTAGCCCCACCAAAGCATCAAACTCGATATGAACCTGTCGAAAAAATTTACAATGTTACAACAAAATATAATAAAAAGTTTAATTCTTTTTTTGCATACATCAACAGCGTCTTTATAAACGATTGGAGGCTCTCGGTTTTTCTTTCTTTCCTCTCTTTCTAGTCTTTCCTCTTCGGCAAGGTTTTCGGCAATCCGCACGGAAGGATCAACTTCCTGCTGTTGGGCAACTTCAACTGGTTCAGACATCCTACCGTTATATCTTTCACTTCTAAAAACAAAATTAAAAGTTAATTGTTGAAAATTGAACTTTTTAAAAAAAGTTTTCCCAAATGAATAGTTTATATGAGGATAAAATGAAAATAAACTATGGGGCACAGTCTGCCAGGGGGACTGCGATGGCATTAGGGCATCCAAACTCATATTTGCCATGCTAGTGGTTCTGGGTTTGAATCCCTTACCCTATGGTATTTTAATTAAACATTATATAAAAAAAGTATAGTAATGTGGTACTGTCCTCGTCCATGACATCCAACAAGTAGTTTTATGATTAAGACCTCTTGACAGAATTATTTTACTACTACCAAAAGGTAAATGAATGATGTAGTTTTTCTTCAAAAGTAGGTAAGTCTTTTCCAGGCAGAATCACTTTATTTTATTTATTTTTTAAAACGTGATGTTATATGGAAGGATAATTACCAAAGTAAACCAAATGAATGCAAATAGTTTCTGATTATTTTATTTATAATAAAATAAGGTTGTTATAAGTTTGTTAAAACCATTTATCCTGGAGTTGTAATAAAAAATTGTAAGTTGTGGTTTAACTGTTCAAAAGTCAAAAACTATGTTATTTTTAGACCCATAGTTTGCCTTACATTTCAAAAAGTTCATTATTTTTTTAATATGTAAATATTGTTATCTCATAAATTTTACCATTTAATTAAATGGTAAGCCAACTTTTATAAGCATGTTTATTTGAAATTATAAAAATGGTTAGTATGTATTAGAAGAAATCAATCTATGCATTAGAATAACATTGACATTTGACCCCTCAAAAAAGTCCCTATATTTTAAGGATTATTCATAACAATTTTTACAGCGAATAGAACAGAACAATTCAAACATTCCAAACGACAAAATTGGAAAGCAACGAACACAATCACCTTTCCTCTTTCCTCCTCTTTTTGTTCTTCTTCCTTTCTCTTTTTGCTAATTTCTCTTTTAGCGCATTCCGCTTGTCCGTCAGAACCAATGAACGACGCCTTGAAAATTCGTCAACAAATAAAAACGGCTCCCATATTTAAACAGTACAAGTTTAAACATTAAAAGAAAGAAAAAAATTTAAAATTAATAAAATGCCAATGGCTGCTACATTCGCCTCTTGGCACAAATGGCCGTTCAATCAATTGGCAGAATCGGCTGACTTATCAGTGGTCATGGTTGAAAGATGGAAGTACTTCCATTTTGTGAATAACTAAAGAGCCGAAATATAATTAAAAACTAATCTTACCTGCTCTCTTCGATTTCTGAATTCAACTGTTGAAAATCAGGGGAAAGCTCCCTTCGACTATCTTGTAGAATTATCGGTGAACTCTTGATTAATTCGAATGCAAGATTTCCTAAAATTGGTAACAGGGGCCTGCCAAAATAAATATTTATTTTTTATAACTATAACGTATAAACATTGATTTTATTAAAAACTAATATTAAATAAATTGCATAGAGTACAGAGGGGAAAAATGGCCAAAATGATGTTAAGTTTAATACTAATAAAACGATAGTTTATTATTATAGTATTATTCCTTGAGTCTAGATGTGGCAACACAAAGCAAAAAATAGTGTCTTTTAGGGTCTACAAATTTTGATTTGTTGAGAATAAACCATTGACTTGTAAGTAAAAAAAAATTTTTTTTTGTATGTATTTACTAGTCATAATTGACCATATTAACTACCTTAATTAATTATACTTTTAATCTAAAGTCTTTGTTGAGATGAAAAGAAGTCATGATAGCTCAAGTGGTTAGGGCAGCGGCATATTGAGCCAAAGGTCATGGGTTCAAATTCCACTTGACACATCTCAACTAATTAATTAAAAATTGTACTCTTCTTTTTTTCATTGTTGTTGCTCTTCTTTTTTATTTTTATATATGAAAATTGTCCTTTTTATTTTTTTATATTTTAGGCCAATTGTTTAAGGTGGTTTTTAATGAAAATACAGTTTTTTGACGTTTTCAAGAAATATTTTAATTCTGTAAAAAAGTTTGTATAAAATTTAATTTTTTTAAAGTTTAGTTTACACTAAAAATATTAAATACTAAAAAATGTAAATTTTATAATTAATATTTCTTGAAAATGACACAAGTTGCCGAAACATCAAAAATCTACATTTCATTAAATTTTTCATCTAGAGAAAATAAAAAAATATTAACACCACTATTGGACCGGCGACAACCACTTGATGTTTGTCGGCCCACAAGTAATACATAAATATTGACAGAATTAAAAATAAAAAATGGCAAGAAGCTGAATTCAATTCGAGGCTTTTGAAGATGTATCATCAAGACTATAAAAACTGTAATTAATATATTATATTTATCATTTAAATTTTAACTGGAAGAGGATTTTTAAGGTTGTTTCTTTTAAAATGCAAGTTTCTAAACAACTATATGTGTTTTCCTTCTGTTAAACCATCCTTTTGCCCCTCTGTTCTTTTTTAATTACCTAATTCATAATTATCATTATTATTCAATACAACTGAATAACAATTAATTGAGTTTGTGCAAAATGTCTGTGTGCAAATTATTGATCCATGATAGTATGAAATATAAGCTGATGGATCAGAGCCAGAAAAAGAAAACAAGACAAATTTTTGTACATGTCTAAAAGAAATATCAAGGGTTTTAAAAGTGTTTAAAATATTTTAAATTTTTTAGAGACACAATTTTTTCTTTTAACAATTATTCTTAATTGGATGGAAAATAGCCACATTAAATTTATCAGAGGTTTTTTTTTAAAATACATTTTATAATTTTATTAACTAAACAAAAAATATAGTATACTTACGAGTTCAATATTTCGTTAGGTAGGTTTAAAATATACTCGGGGATTCCTGTTCCCACCAAGAACTGGGCGAGGGTGTCAGAAAAGTTATTGCAATTATGCTTCAACAGATCATAGTCTGACCCTCTGAAATTGTAAGAATATATATATATTTTTCAAAAATTAAAAGTAACAATAGGTGTACTTTGGAAGAATGCAATTTACTTGAATTCAGTCTGGCCCAATTCTTGTATGTAGCTGTCGACAACGTCTTTTGGTAAATAAGTTGTTCCAAGTTTCAACTGTTGCACGGGAATGTCAAGGGATGCCTGTAATAAGGTTTGATAAACATATAAAGTTTTGGTAAATATATAAATATAAGCTGAAAAATGGTGAGAAAAGTGGTGACCATGTGGCCAGATAAAATTACCAACATTAGTACTGTATAATCACTTTTAATTTTCATAGTCATAATTAGTACAGAAACAAAACAATGTAATTGAAAAAAAACTTACTTTAATCGAGAGAAATTTTTTTTAATACCAATTAAATAAGAACCTCAGCATAAGAGTTTGTTTAAAAGAGTGAGACTCATAGACCGGCCAGGGTGGGGTTAACTCACCAAAGAAGCGAACTGATATTTTTAACAGTTCTAAATTTAGTTGGCTTATATTACATACAAGACAGATTCTCCCGATGTATTTATGTTGCATTTCGTAACGGTTAATGAAGTTGCAATCTTTTTTAACGCAAATAATTGATTGCAACAGTTTATTTTTATTAATGAGTCAAAATGTCTTAAATTGCCGACACATCCCCCCCATTAAATACTATATTTAAGTAATAATAATAAAACTTTATTACAAGATTACAAAAGGAAATAATACACTTTTTGACTCAAAGCAATGGCTTAGCCATCTGTGCAATTTGTCGCAAGAAAAAACAGAAATAAAATACTATTTAAAAAAAAAATTAAAAACTCATACTTAAAAAATTGCAAGATTGACTAATGTACAATGTATACAGTCTTTTTATATATAATTAATAAAATGGTCATTTTACAATAGAAAACGATGTGAGGGACTCGACATATCTGACAGCCACTCACATCTCACTCACAAGGCGTGCCGAGTGTATAAATTAAAGGACGAACATCAGTTAAAAATGAAAGAATTTCTTCCCTCGGCAGGTCTTTCTTGCCTAAGTAAGTGGTTCTTAACTCGAGTTGTGGATGTACATCCAAGAAGTGATATCATTTTTCTCGAATGTTTAAATTGCAAAGCATGCACAGCTCATCATCCTTCTTTAGCCAAGACATATAATTTAAATAGAGTAACTAGTCCTGGAGTTTGAGAAACCATCTTAACTCCGACAGGTTTGTGATGAGCTTTATATTCTGTCATAATTTGTCTTATAAAATGATTATCAATCAGAAGTTATTGAAAGAAAAAAGAAACAATATCTTTATTCTTGCGCTTTGATCCTCCTTGTATAGCAAAATTACAGAATAGAGCTGTGTCTAGACTGGTGCCCAACACAAATACAAAAGGGCCTATTTAAAAAACACCTACATTATAAACAAACCAGAAATGTACTTAAGAAATGTAATTTAAAAAGGACAATTAAATTTAATCATACAAATAATTTTATAATAATTTAACAATTAAGGCAACTAGTGCTAAGTGACAGCAAGTAAAAGACGGGTTTAAAGGTTGAAAGGAAAGATGCATAGAGGATAAAATAGAGAAGAAAGAATGAAAGCGGTAGTTCTGTGTTTAGAGGGATAGAGATCATCAGGGTGAGAACGAGTATGACAGTAGTGTACTGCAGACCTAAAGGATAGGAAATCATATATATGGGAGAGTTGTGGGAAGATACCATTTTGTAAAGGAAGAGAGCCAAGGAAGTTCAAGCCTGCGGTAAGAAAGGTATAACCAATGGAGTGCGATCTCATTGGGGAGCCATTAAGATAAAGCGTACAAAGCAATTCATTGAGTGCTTAAGTCTATCATCCAGCTTCCCAGTGAGTCCCTGTGCACAACACATCTTTTGTCAAAGTGGGAAAGAATAAGAGAGGGGATTGAATTTACCGGTACTGATGGGAAGAAAGTAGCTGGCATGACGGAACCGATGCTAGGTAGAAAAGAGACAACAGGGGATCTGGGAAATATGAGCTTTCCAAGATAAGGAAAAATCTCAAAGTTCTTGAAAGTAGGACAGAAAAAAATAGGGTGATTACGAACAGTCAACAGAGGGATGAAAGGTAAGGTTTGGAGGAGGGAACAGCATCTAAACACCATAGCCTGGGACTTTTCTAAGTTAAGGTTAAGCCCATTTTACTTCAGTGGCTAATTGAATTTATGACCACATGAATTCTTACAATTACAGCTTGTGAGTTAGAAAATGGAAAGGAAAGGTAAATGTTGGAGTTGTATGCATAAAGATTATGGGAGCAATATTTGCAATATTTTATAATTTATGAAATTAGGTAAGTCAATATAGCAATAATAAAGAGAAGCAGACATACTTAATCCTTGAGGGCCTTCAAGGACACTTATTGCACTCTGAACACACTCCTAATTAACTGAGGAAGATAGGGGACCGCAGTAGCCGAGTTCGATTCCCACCATCGCCTCTGGCCCTTTTTTCCCGATAACCCCCAATTTGAACACACAAGAATTCGTACTATGGCTAATATGCAAGATCATAAGGCCAATAAAAAAAATAAAAAACCAATTAAAAAAACAAAAACAGGAAGATGTTTTCTTTTCAAAATTGTAAAATTATCCTACAACCTGTATGCTTAAACATCAAGCCTTTAGTAATTTTCATTCTTTGAGAAGTTGAAAATACTCACCCAACTTTACTGGAAAAAAAATTCATTAAAAACACAATCTTTCCAATTTTATTCTATACAAAAGTGATTAATTGATTAACAATGCCAAGATTATTTAACAGGGATATTCAAGTTAAATAAAAAGTACAAAATAAAGGCTTGATTCTACTATTTAATGATTTCAAGAATAATTTTATCCTGGTACGAAAAAAAAAGGATAATGAGAAATATAGAATAGAATGAATAAATTAATTTTCTAGCTATGGTCTCTATATAAAGGACCAACTTTCCTAGGCAGGTCGGTTCGAAAGAAAATAACGCCTAGCAGGTTGCAAATAAAAGTTAAAATAAACTTTTTTGTGAGACCTGTTTATATTATTCTTTCAAACCATATTACAAGGATGAGAGACAGAGATTGATAGGTTGCCCTTTAACAAGAAATAAACACAACATTTATAGAAATACATGAGACAGCTCTCTAGCCAGGTGCAACAAAAGAATCCTGGGGTCAACAACCTGAACCTTAGAACAACACAGTTATAAATGAACATTTAGTGAACCCTATAATGTCTATACTTTTTAAAAATCTATTTTAATACAAAAATACATACAATTGTGATTCCTAAATACAAATGATGAAATTTGACTAAAGAATGCAATAGTAGTTATTTTATTTATAGTAAATTTACTTATAAACTTACCGGCAGGGCCATTGCAATGCCGCCACTCCCAAATGAGTATTCACGTCCAAAAACAACAACCCCTGTGTGCCATATTCCTTCAATTACTTTATCTGGAAACAAAAATTAAATTATAATGCAGTCTGGTTTTTTCTGTTTGTATTGTTTATTTTAATAAAATATGTAAATAAGACCCAAACACTGTATGACGTATGAAGGCTGAAAAGGTGCCAAATTTTATTTGTATTTATTTACATGGATACATTAACGTCATGTTATTACTAGAAAAGCATTTGCGCAATTGCGTATTTTAGACTAATGTATAAAAAAAAGAAGGTTGGTGGGAAAAAATAAAGAAAAAATAGTTTTAAATCTTTCACATACATCACTTACAGTGTATATAATATTCACAATACAATAAAAACTAAAAAACAAAATTAAAAAAAAACTGTAAACATTAAAAACTATGAGTAAAGTTTTGTCACATTATGATATTTTTTTTAAATAAATTCATTGTTCAAACTATAAATATCTGGTTTTTAAAATTAATTTACAGGATTTTCCTGTGTTTTAAACTCAAAAACCGTTTAAATTTTCAACCTCAAAACTCTAATTCTAAAAGAGCAAGCCAACAGTTTCGAAAAAAAGAAGAAAAAAACATATGAAACTGGCAATTAAAGGGTTAAAAATAGTATTAAGAACAAAAATAGTCAACAACGTATATTTCAAACTTATTAATAACAACGTTAATTATTCTCTTTTGAGTATTATTCCACCTACAAACGAATGTTTTGGTTCTAAACCAAAGTAAATATTTTTAAAAATATACATTTATATTGGGCAATTCGTTGAAACGCAAAATTAACCTGGTTCTTATTGAGCTCAGCAAGAAACTTTAGTATGATGATGCTACAATGCTCGTTCATCATTATCACATTTATTTTCTACTATTAAATGTATATATAATACATATATTTAACACAATCTATTTTATGAATTAAGTACATTTTTTTTTCTAAAATGAAATCTCACTAACATATTAAGTAACAGTTTTTAAATAATATACAGCAAATATTTTATAACGGCAGTCTTGACAGCATGCTGTGAATAAAGAATTATTATTTATATCCAAAAGATATATTTTTGTGATGTAATGTTATGTTATTTTATCAATGGTTGATGACTGTGGTCATATACACAAACAAGTAATTTGTCCAAATTACTAATTTTTAAGCATTTAGTCTTGTTTTATTGGCTATAACACCCACAAATCACTCGTTTGTTTTGTTATAATTTTTAAGAAACGACCTTAATACAAAAAGTTTATAAGCTCTTAATAATAACATAGTTATACATTATGACACATTTCATTTTCTTTTGCCTGATAAATGATAAGCGTCCAGCAAGTAAGGACTGAATAGGGAAACGTAGTGGGACTATTTGCCGGTGTTTCTGGTTTCAAGCATATCCTACAGATTTTTAATTGATAATGGTATCAAAAATGGTTTGATACCTCATCTGCGATACCCAACGAGTTGGATGTTAAGCTTTTGTGTATGAAAGAAATGCCTTTACTTTTTACAGAACTGAAAATTATAAATATTTGTATATACAATTTAAACATAAGGTATTGTTTAATTAATTAAAATTATTTTAATTTATGTTATCAACTAAAACATTGAGATTTTTGAAGGAATATATTTCAAGGTCCTCCCCAAAAAAGGTGACCTGAAAACAAAAATTGGCTAAAGAGGAGGCAGGTTTGAAATATATTCCATCAAAAACCTTGATGTTTCAGTCGTCCCAGTTTCTATGATCTTTCAATAGAAAATATTTGATGTTATTGTATATCTGCCCTAATTTTAAACAAAAAAATTGTTATCTGGATTATAAAAACTTAAACTTTTCTAACCTTTCATTTTGATTAAACATTGGAAACGCTTAAGAAGTTTTTACATCCAGATGAAAAATACCCAACAAAAAAATAAGCAAAAAATTGTTATTGTCTTGTAAAAATGATAAAATAAATATATTTTGGATTTGAAAAACCATTAGCTTTATTCCAAGTATTGATATAAATAAAAAAAATTGCAACCACACAAGTGTGTGTATTTGTATAAGATTAATTTATCTACTATTTATCATTAATGATTTGAAATCAATCAAAACTTTGGATTGAAAATCTGCACAATTAACAAAAAAGTGCAAACCTTTACTCCTTGCTTGTATAAAATTTTATTTTTCATAATCTATTCTTCTTCAGGTTGTTCTTCATTTTCAATTTCTTCAGGTGTCCAATTAATAGAACATTTTGTAAATTCCTCTATTGAATTGATTTTCTGCATCCCCTCTTCACATTTAACTCTTTTGCAGCGACAAACAGAGTTACATGGTTTTCAAAGTATAAAGTCTGAAGAATGGAGCAGAGGGAGCGCCCGAAAATCATTTCAATAAAGTAATTTGACAAAAAAAGTGGTCGTACAATTAATTGGACACCCAATTTTATTTATAATTTTATTTGCCCATTTAAAAATCATTTGCAACTACAGAAAACATAAATATGTACTTGAGTAGGTATTTGGTCAAAAATATCCAGGATTTATTGGAATTCTTGTCCAAAAAATTTCAACAATAGAAATAAATTGTAATAAACAAAATTTACTTTGATGTAAATACTAAACAGAATAGTTGAAGAGGATGGTTCTACTAACAAACTGGGTTTGCAGCGATGAAAATTTCAAGCGTTAAATGTTCATCCGACTATGCAAGAAATCTACAAGTACATTTTGGTTCTATTGGCCACAGTGGTTCAACTAATAAATTGATTTTGCAGCGATGACAACTTTGAGCGTTAAATGCTCATCATCAGACTGTACAAGAAATCTTCAAGTACATTTTGGTTCTATTGGCCACAGTGGTTCAACTATTAAACTGATTTTGCAGCGATGAAGAGTTCAAGCATTAAATGTTCATCAGACTATGCAAGAAATCTACAAGTACATTTTGGTTCATTGGCCACCGTAGTTCTATTAATAAACTTGTTTTGCAGCGATGAAGATTTTGAGCGTTAAGTTAAATGCTCATCATCATTCTACACAAAAAGTCTACAAGAACGTTATATTGGTCATAGGCGCCAGCCAAAATCCAGATCACAGTTTGCAATTATATAAGCAGAATGTTAATGAAAACAAGAGCGCATACAAAAAAAATTTCGCAACTTTTTTTTCTGGAAATTTGAAATTGAAAAACGCGTCCGATCGGAAACAACCCAACTACGGGTTCCTCACCCTGCATAGCCAAGAGTCACAGTTTAAATTTTAGCATGTTAAAAGTCAACTATAAATTTTATTACGTTTCGTGTTCCGCTTGACCAAATAAATACTCTACAATTAATTAATGTTTCAGTTGAGATAATAAATGGCAAACAGGAGGGAAAATTCAAAAAGGTGGGGTTGAGATGGGAAGTTAGTGTCCGAGTGGATCGAAATCACAATTGCTCAAGTGGTAGAGCAGCGGCGTATATAGCCAAAGGTCGTGCGTTCGAATCCCGCTTGTGACACTGACTTTTTTATCTCAACCAAAACCTTAATTAATTGAAAAGTTAACTATAAACTTTGAATACGGTTTTTAAGAAAGTTTATTTTTTCCTCCCAGGTAGAATTCACTGAAATTCGATTCGCAGTTTGTTCGTAAGAACGATGGCAAAGAACACGACCTAATCTTGGCAGTTTTAAACAAAAGTGCAGAAATACTTGTACCAAAAAAAAAATCTATTTCGACAAGGTCAGTGATTATGGGCTAAGTCCAAATCTTACGATCTGAGAAAATTGGGTTGAACTATAAACAAAAAAAAACTTGTGTCATGAACAAGAAGTTTTCTTTTCCCCAATAAGACTAACTTTTTTTAAATATTGGTTGTTGTAAAATAAATTGTCTCACCTAGATATTGTAGGGACAGTGCGGCTGCCTTTCCTCTTGATAGGTCATAGATGTGCAAGTAGACGTCTTCCCCCTCGTCCATGTCCAACAGAGGTATGCAACATTTAATAACTACAGCTTCGTATGAAGAACGGCGCACGTCTCGAAGGAGAAGCCGAGGTCTGTTCTGTCACCTTTTCTCCCTCTACTACCCACAAATACGATCTTCTTGTTAAATAGTTGTATATAAATAGAAATATTTTCCTTCGCACGAAAACACCTAGGCCGAATGGCTTTTTAGACTAGAAGTACTCTTGAAGAAAAATTGTCAGTGTATCGTATTTTCTATC
Organism: Cimex lectularius; assembly: GCF_000648675.2. NCBI lineage: Eukaryota > Metazoa > Arthropoda > Insecta > Hemiptera > Cimicidae > Cimex > Cimex lectularius. The sequence goes on from NW_019392813.1 coordinate 3,696,442, forward strand.
TGTCCAAAGACAATTCTTTAATCATTCGAGGGAAAAATGACAAACAAGCCCTGTCAAAGTGAAAAAGGATTTAAATAGTTTTTTTATTAATTCGAAGGTTATTGCCGTGTATCTATTATCAAAAAATAACCGTTCAGAAGTGAACCTCCTACCTGACATATGAATTAGAATAGATCAAAAATATTGTATTATTTTTAGTATAAATCTTTAAAAACAGGACAAAAATGAAAGAAACGAAGTTTACAACTGTGTAGTTTATAACTGTATCCAGTAGGTAATAAAGAAAGATCTGGAACGTTCTAGATTGTGATGTTCGCTAATACAGGGTTTTCAGGAATTGGTCGTTAGGTAGGTACAGGGATTACAGCAATTTGCTTGATGTGTCATGCTGAGCCTTTTCGCTTTGTCATTCTGGTGACGAAAATTTTTCAAAACTTTTTTAATTTCAATTTACAAAAATTGGCAAAATTGTACAACGTTGCAATTTCAAGTTTTCCCTTAGAATTTTTTTTTGTTCATATACAGCCATTATAAGACTGGGAAGGAAAGGAAAAAACATTAAAGGAGAACAAAGTGTGAAAAAAATATATTTGGTGAATTTTTTTGTTCGTGTACAACTATTTTACTCTGAGGAGGAAAGGAAAACACATCTCTGAACTTACAAAACTATGCCACTAAAATAAATAAATTCCATATTAAAGACAATAAATACATATTATTATAAAAGAACAGTGTTGATTTTAAAATGACACTAATCTATATTAATTATAAAATCATAACAATCTTTATAAAAAGATCGTTTCTCATAGTTAGTTGTTTTCAATCATTCGGATTTCAAACTTATAGCTCATCAGGTTGAAGGAATTTACAACCACATCTCTTGACATGAATTGTAAAAGTCGACATTACATTTGTTACGATTACTCCTATCATACCCCATGTAAATTGTTAATTCTCTAACTTGTTTTGTTTTCCTAATGCCTGGAAATCTGTCTTTCTTTTCCACAATGTATATACAGCAGATAATAAAGAAAGATGTGGAAAGTTCTAAATTGCATGTTTCGCTAATAGGTACAGGGATTACAGCAATTTGAGTGATGTGTCATGCTGAGTCTTTTTGTCTCTCTTAATTTCAAATTAGAAAATTGCTATTTGTAAATTGGCAAAATTGTACAACGATGCAATTTCAAGTTTTCCCTTGTCTAGGCATTTTTGAGAATTTGTTTGTTTGTATATATACAGCCATTGTAAGACTGAGGAGAAAAGGAAAAAATATTATAATATATAAAATTATTATAATATATTATATAAAATGTGAAAAACATATATTTTGTTGAATTGTTTATTTATGTACAACTATTATACTCTGAGGAGAAAAGGAGAATACATCTCTAAATTTGACAAAATTATGCCGCTAGAATAAATAAATACCATATTAGAGACAATAAATCCATATTATTATACAAGAAAAAAATGTGGTTTTTAAAATTAAGTTGACTCATTTCTTTATACTATGCTTATATTAATTATTTAAAAAATCTCAATCTTTATTTTCAAAAATAGTTCCTACTCACAATTAGTAGTTTTCAAAGATCTGGATTTCAAGCTTATAGATCATCATCAGGTTGAAAGAATTTACAACCATGTCTCTCGACATGAATTGTAAAAGTTGGCATTACATTTGTTTCAACTTACTCCTATCATACCCCATTTAGCATAAATTATCAATAATCCAACTTTTTCTGTTTTCCCTACTGCCAGGAAACTTATTGTCCAGTGGATAATAAAGAAAGATATTAAAAGTTCTAGATTGTGAGTTTTGCTAATAAATGCAGGGATTGCAGCAATTTGCATGATGTGTCATGCTGAGTGTTTTTGCTTTGTCATTCTTGTGAAGAAAATTTTCCCCCCAAAAAATTTGTTTCAATTTAGAAAATTGCCAAACATAAATTGTCAAAATTGCTGCAATATTAAGATTTCCCTTGTCCATATATATTTTTGAATTTTTTGTTTATGTACAGCGACTTAGGAAAAAAGGAGAAAACATCCCTGAACTTACAAAACTACGCAACTAGAAATAAATATTGTTAAACACAGTCCACATTATTATAGAATAACAAAGGGTGAATTTTAAAATGAAGTCGACTCATTTCTTTACACTGTGCTTAAATTAATTATAAAACTATTACTATTACTCCTATCACACTCCATGCAAATTATTAATTCTCTAACTTTTTCTGTTTTCCCTAATACCTGGAAACATATCTTTCTTTTCCACAGTGTATACAGTGTATAATAAAGAAAGATGTGTCAAGTTCTAGATTGTGAGTCTCACTAATAGTTATAGGATTTACAACAATTTGCGTGATGTGTCATGCCAATGTGTCGTGATGTGTCATGTCTTTTCTCTTTGTCATTCTAATTAATAATTAATATAACAACCGAAGGGAAAAAATTTGTCTAAATTTTGGATGTTATAGAGAAAATGCTAATAGGGCGAAAGTCAGTCAGATTCAACTTGGTTATACATAATTTTGAAGATTTGTTTTTGTTGATTTAGTAGTAGGAAAACTATGCTGAAAGGGAATAATTTTATTTATTAATTATACACAACACTAAGATAATTATAACTAATATTGTAAAAGGATGCAATACATAAGATAAATTAAAATTCATATTTGCATTTAGCAAACATAATTGACTGTATTAATTATTTTAATTACACATATTTTTAATCTAAGGTCTTGGTTGAGATAAAAAAAAGCAAGACCATAGATTAAAAGTATAATTAATTAAAATAAAATGTTTAATGCTCTTATTTTTTTCTTTATCTTACGCTTACATTATGTAACACTCATGTTATAAAAAATAAGTGTTAAATCTTTACAGGGCGAACAGTTTTTCCCTTCTTGTGAACGATCTTGTGCAATCTCCATTATTGCCTAGAGCTGTTTAATACTCGTGTGTTTACTAATGTTTTGCCTTTTCCTCTCTGAAGAGTAAATCTCCATCATCCATATCAGAGAAAATGATCCACTTTTTGTTCTTCTTCCTGGCAATATCGGCACAGTCTTGTTTCTGTTGCTTCAAGTTTGGATTCTGAAGCTTCCATTCAACAGTCCTATTATTCTAGTCCTAAACAGTTTAGTAGTTCTGCTATTAGTTTGTTGATCATTTAATGATCTTTTTCGCCTACATCTTGGAAATTCAATTTTATTGAACTAAGAATTTATTTTTAACTCATTGTATTAATCTACTTATTTTTTTCTCCACACTATATTTACAAGATATGATATTCAAAGAAATCATTGTGAAATTTTTATAAGGTGAAACATTTGGTTAAGATTTTTTTTTCTTCTTGCAAACAATCTTGTGCAATCTCCATTACTGCCTAGAGCTCTTCATTGAGTTTGAAGGGCTCCTGTGTATGCTCTGACTTTTCCTCTCTGAAGAGTAGGAATCTCAGATTTTCCATTATCTGAGGAAATGTTCCACTTTTTTGTTCTTCTTCTTGCAAATATCTCCGCATGCTTGTTTCTGCTGCTTCACGTTTGGATTCTGCAGTGTTCAGTCAACAATGTTTTTATTCTAGTCTTAACAGGTCTTAGGCTTAGTAGTTTTGCTATTAGTTTTTGTTATTGTCAATTAGTGATCTTTTTTGTCTGTGTTTTGGAAATTCAATATTATTGAACTAAGGACTTATTCTTAACTCATTGTATTAATGTATTTATTTTTTTCTTCACACTATATTTACAAGATATGATATTAAAAAAAATCATTGTAAAATTTTTATAATGCAAAGATTTTGGTTAAGATTTTTTTTTCTTCTTGTTAACTATATTGTCCAATCTCCATTATTGCCTAGAGCTCTTTACTGAGTTTCCATACTCTTGTGTGTTTACCTATGCTTTGGTTTTTCCTCTTTGAAGAGTAGGAATCTCAGACTTTGCATCATCAGAGAAATCATACACACTTTTTGGTCCTTCTTCTGGGTCTTGTTTCTGCTGCTTCACGTTTGGATTCTGCAGTGTTCAGTCAGCATCCCTATCAGGTCTTAAGTAGTAGTTCTGCTATTAATTTTTGCATTGGTCCTTTAATGATTTTTTTCGCTGCATCTTGGAATATGATTTCATTGAACTAAAAATTTATTCTTAACTCATTGTTATTTCTTCTTTCCGATTTGTTTATAAGATATGATATTAAAAGAAATCATTGTGAAATTTTTATAGGGCTAAAGATTTGGCTGACGTTTCTCTTGATTCATCCTAAATTGGATAACCGATTCTCGAAAAGTGACGCAATATGCCATGACTTTCATTTTTGGCGACGAAACGCTCAGAATCAACGTAAAGAAGAGTCGAGAAAAATATAAACAACCTTGCCAGTTTGTACTTTGTCGTGAGGAAGACTTTGTAAAATTTCCATTGTCGAACGTGGAAAAGTGAAACGTGAGTCGTGTCACGTGGAAATTTCCTCGAACTCTCTGTTATGTCGAACTGGTTTTGAAAAAAAAGAGTCGCACGGCCCCGGCTCCAGCCCCATAGAGATCTGGTGTATCAGCTGTTTTCCCCTTCAGTACATCCGTCGTGACAGCAGCATTGGAAATAACTAAATGCTCTGTAATGTCAAACTTAAAAAATATTGTAAGGCTCAATTATTTGCTATGGTTTCTTAGGCTTTTACTAATCCCAGACGATCAATCATCCCATAATTTTTCATATATTTCATCTCCAAAAGCCCGAAAACCCTCTAACCTTTACAAACATTCTTTTGTTGCTTTGTCACCTTTATATTTCCCCTGATAATTATTTGCCAATAGACGAAAACCTGTGTTATACAGTGTTTTCATGTGTAAAGAGTTGTGCTTTGAATAACGAATAATTCTCACTTAATCAGGTATTGAGGATCCAGTCTTCAGAAGGGACAATCAGGATAAACGTCTCTACAGATGATACAATTAAATCCGTTTATGTTAAGGTTAATAATTATAGATTTCGTGGGATTGAAGTTTGTTTTTTTCAATTTTCTATTCAAATTTCAGGTGCATGATGCTTTGTCGTTAAAGGGTTTCAATTTTTCGCTTCATCGCAGCAGGAAGTTCAACGATGTGTTGGCCTTCTCGAAGTCGGCCACTGTCCAAGGCAAAGGGCTGAAGCACGGCGACATCCTTTATCTTCAGCAGCAGGACGAGATCAATTGCTGCGACCAAAACAACGATGTTCAAAGTACACCGGGTACGAGCGGCTCTTCGTCGCAGAGCACACCCTCAGGTGAATTCAGTTTTTTTAATGTAATGCAGTCAAAACTCACAAAACAATGAGAAAAACACAGCAGGAATTCAAACAGTATTAACTGTCTAACACAGGACAACTTGACAAACTTGGACATCAACTTTCTTCAATTTGGGACCGTAGAGGCTGAGTCACCTGAGACATATTTTCCACACTAGTGGTTTTGGGTTCGAATCCTGGCAGTCAGTTGCTTTTTAACCGATAATATGAAAAACATATTTTAATGTAGTTTGAAAACATGTTCACACACATGGGTAATGACACCCGATGGGTAGTTAACCATTCTTATATTTTTTCACTCGTTTGAGTAGGTTGAACAAGTTTGGAACAAATCTAGTGCTATACTCATATCTGAGATGTCTTGCAGTTTTTATTTTTTATTATAATTTTCTTTACAAAATCTATTCTATAAATACAGATAAGTCAAAATTAATATTTGATTTGATTTATTATATGTGTAACATTTAAATATAATTAACTATTAATTATTATCATCTTTTTAAGAGATTTTGTTCTACTGCAATGAATATTTCAGTAAGGGATTCTTTCTTAAACTAACTTTCTTTTCTATTAAAAAAATACCTAAAACTCAGCACTTTATTAGCCTAGCTGAGAAATTGATAAGTTTACAAATGACAACACAAAACAGGTGAATCACTTCTTTGTTTTTTTTTTGTTTTTTTGCTTCTGCTTTCTAAATTATCAATTTATGGGCAATAGTGAGTTCAAACCCAATAATAACTAATATCGTGTGAATAACAGAATTTTTTTGTGTCTAGGTGAACCTGGCTTCGATCCTCAAGAGGTCACAAATAACATTCACAATACAGTTGTAGAAGATGAAGTCGACCAAATGCTTTGGAAAATGGACGGGCACATTTATAGGCAACGGGATCCTAAATTGTAAGTCACCTTTCTTGATTTTTCAAAAATATTTAATTTGTCATCACACTAAAAAATAAAAATGATACTTTTCCCTTTTGGTTCACAATAGATAACACAATAATAAGAGGAATTATACGGTTTACTTTTGAACATATGATAATTTATCTGTTGTGTTTTAAAAAATATAACAATAGAACCTCATTAAGGAATAGAGAAATTATGCAATTAATAAGTCGTTTATAATTTTCATTTAACAAAAATAAGATTCATATTAAGGATTGGGATAAAACTTTTTGCTTAAAAGCTAGGGCTTTTATTTTTGAACTTCAGTCCAAATTTAATTATCCTTTAATTAAATTTAACTTTTCAGCTTGATTAGTAGCGACCATTTTTGATCATTCTGGTCTGCATATTATCGCTAGTTTTGCTTAAAAGATGAGTATTAAAGACATCAAGCATAAGCATAAGACAGACTAGGATGATCGGAGATTATCTACTAACAGGCTGAGTAAGTTATTTCCTTTCGATCTCACATCAACACAAATGCTATTGCCTTCAAATTAATTGATCCAAAAAAGGGAGGTGGAGGAAAAGGAAATTAAATTTTCTTAAGGTTATTACCAGAATAAAGAATTAGTAAATACAACAATTAAGTTTCTCACTTCTCTTTATTGTTGCTATATTAACGACTTGTCTTATTCCATAAATTAGAAAATATTGTTCTCACAATCTTAATGCATATGACTCCAATATTTACCTTTCCTTTGCTACAAGCTGCAATTGTAAGAATTCAGGAGGGACTTAAATTTGATTAGCTACTGGGGGGAAATGAGCTTAACCTTAAAGTAGAAAAGTCCCAGGTTATTGCATTTGAATCCTGTTCTCTCTTCCAATCTTTACCTTTTATCCCTTTGTTTACCTTTAACAATTGCTACATTTCTTTCTGTACTACTGTCAAGAACCTTGGGATTGTCCTTGGTCTTTTTCTTGGAATCCTCTTATTTCTCAGATCTCCCGCTGTTGTTTTTCCACCCTCCATCAGTTCCATAGTGCCAGCCACCTTCTCCCCATTAGTCCCTATAAATTCCTAGTCTCCTCTCTTATTCTGCCCAAATTTGACTATGTGTTGTTCACGGGAGACTGGATGATAGACTTAAACACTTAATGAATTGTTTTATATGCTTTATATTTAAAGATAAATATCCTAAGGAGATCCCTGTGTCTGATGTGTACTCCGATTTGAAGTGGAGAAAAGTATGCTATAAATCGAAATGGCGCCACTTCCCATCTTTATAATTTGCACCTTTTCTTTGTTATATTCTTCTAAATTTCTACATATTGTTTACTTCCTTAAAGCCTAAAGTTTCTTTGAATTTCTCTAGTTTATGTTCTGTGGTCAGTGTTTTGTCAATGTTCTCAGCACTGGTCATGACAGAAAATCATTTTAACAAAGAACATCAGGCCATTTTAAAACAAAAACCACGTCAAGATTTTTGTAATAATGCTCAATTTTACATTTGATATATTTCCGCTTTTTCATTATTTTTACTGTTTTATAAATATACAATTTAAGTAATAATGTGTGGTGTTTAGTGACTGTTAGTTAATGATTATTCTTATCTGTCACAAGAATGACACATCTACCCGGAAAACAAACACTTTGAGCCCTGAAGGTGATCTCAGTAAAGATCGAAAAGTTGATACTATAAAGAAAATGTTTTTCTAACCTACGTTACACCAGACCAGTTGTATTACTTAATGATTTCATGATCTCCAAATAATCGTTAAGTAATAACTTGGAAAAATACATATCAGCTCTTAAATTTTTTTTAAATTTTCCTCTTGATAATTCAAATTATTTTTGTGGTCCCTTGAGTTTCGAATTATCAAGAATCGACTGTACCTCCTGTCAGTGCAACTTGGCACTAGATGCCTTAATTGGTTAATTATCATGTTATTAAATTTTTTGTGTTATTAAACTTAATTGTCCCTTTTAATTTTATTACAGTACTTTTTAATTTATGTTCGTATTTGTATATACTTTGTGAACAGGCCCTTTTGCATTTTTGTCAGGCATGGTCTAGTTGTGGCTCTATTTTGTAATTTTGATATTCAAGGAGGCTAACACGTTCAATACAGTACTGATTTGTAAAGACTCTCCTGAAATACGTCAGAAATTTTTATTTAAAAAAATGTTCAATATCAATTTGAAAAACAGTCTTCACAGTAAGGTTGCTAAACTATTGGGTTGTCCGGAAAATAATGCAGGATTTTAAGTTTTCATTAAAAAAAATCTATATAAAATATTCTGTTTACGTTTACAGGATTACTCATTNAAATTATTTTGATTAAAGAACATTGCTTTAAAGTAACTAGTTTCTTTTTTTTTGTTTAATACCAAAATCCTGCATTATTTTCCGGACAACCCAATAACATTAAAGCCTGTGACACCTATTCAATTTCAGAAATACCCCCAAACTCTACAACAAGCTTCAGAAGCAGGGGTCTTGTAGAAAAGGTGCATCGTTCCAGAACAACGGTTGTAATGAATAAGTTAAGCCCCAGAATAAAGATTATTATATATTTTATATGACAAGTTGAATTTAATTTCTGACCCCATTGTAGTAATGTGTGTTTAATAAATATTACAATATTTCTATGTTCTAAAACCCAAAAAGAATATTTGGAGAATGTGTATCTATGTTGCTGTTGGATTTGATTGATTTGAATTAACAAAATTCAATTCTATTGTAATTGTCAATTTTGACTTTATTTTAAGATGCCGTCATGGTACAAATGCTTGTTGCGTCCACTGTTCCTCCTTAGAACCGTATGATGAAGAATATTTAAAAGAACATAATATCAAACACATGTCGTTTCACTCGTACTTAAGGAAATTAACTGGAGGAGTTGACAGGTATTTTTTTTATCCAAGTGTTAACATTTATTTGAAAGTATTTTCAAAATTCTTCATAACGTTTTTCCCACAGGGGTAAATTCCTAGCGTTAGAAAACACTACATGTCGCATAAAACCTGGTTGCAAAGAGCATCAGCCATGGCCTAAAGGGATTTGCTCAAAATGCCAGCCATCAGCAGTCACATTAAACAGACAAGTAAGTTGTCAATTTTTTTAAAATAAAAAAAGTTGTTAACATTTATTTTTTTCGCAGGTCTATAGGCATGTAGATAATGTTATGTTTGAAAATCCTGAAATTGTGGAAAGGTTCCTTGAATACTGGAGAGTCTCTGGTCACCAAAGAGTTGGATATTTGTATGGGAGGTATGAAGTACATTCAGATGTACCTCTAGGTATAAGAGCGATTGTAGCTGTTATCTATGAACCTCCACAGGTCAGTTTTCAGCAATACATTCAAATTAAAAAAAAAAGGTAATTTATTTTTAACTTTGTAGGAAACATCTAGAGATAAAGTTAAACTGTTACCCGACGAAAGAGAGTCATTGGTGAACGACATTGCCCGAATGTTGGGCCTTGTTAAAGTAGGATGGATATTTACAGATCTTATAGCTGATGATGTACAAAAAGGGACAGTAAGTATCAAATTTTTTCATTTTTCTTTTTTTGAATGCTTTCATTTTCTTTCATGTATGCTTATATTTGACTTTTATTTGTTTTAAGGTCAAACACATAAGAAATATAGACACACATTTCCTCTCTGCTCAAGAATGTATAATGGCAGGGCATCTCCAAAATCTTCATCCCAATCCTTGTAAATTCTCTCCAACTGGTTATTTCGGTTCTAAGTTTGCTACTGTCTGTGTAACAGGTGATGAAATTTTTTTCCTTCATTTATAAAGATATTCAATTAATATAGAATCATTCTGTTTCTAGGTGATGCAAAAAACCAAGTCCACATGGAAGGCTACGCAGTATCGTCACAATGTATGTCTCTGGTTAGAGACGAATGTCTTGTACCTACTAAAGACCTTCCCCAGTTGGGTTATGTGAAAGAGTCATCAGACAAGATGTACGTTCCAGATGTGTACTATAAGGTAAGTCGCTTTTCTTTTCCTTTTTAGATTCCATACTTGATGCATGCATTATAGGAGTTATTACCAAACTGTGCCGCAGCTCCCAAGGGTGCCATGGCTTTTCTAGAAGGGCACTGTGACAATTTTCTATAAAAATACTATTACTTCTATAAAAAACAAAACAACCTAAAAACTAAACCACCCTTTAAACACATTTAAAAAAAAAAAAAAAAGAAAAGAAAAAAAAAAGACCCTGGTGGCCATGGTGGCCATCCAATCTCAATATGAACGTTAGAGACAGCTGCAATTGTTGTGTATTTGCCCAAAAACAAGTTTTTGTTTTTCCATTTTTGCTATTAAGTGCATAATCGTTTTTCAAAGGGCAAGTTTTTCAGTTTCATAAGAAAGGATTTGGATTTGGATATAGGCTATATAGGCTCCATACATACAAACATGTGCCAAGTTGAGTGTATTTGCTTTTCATAGTCCACCAGCAATTACAGCTTTTGCTATTTACGGTAAATTGTTGGTAGACTCTTGAATCACTCACTCTGGGTATTGGCAGACCATAGTTGTGTCCGTCCAGCCACCAATGTTGCACTCTAGGGGGAGGGTGCTATCAACAGTAGTACAATTCAGCATCCAACACACACAATTCCAAACACATTCATACTCACATTCATTCTTAAATACATTCACTCATATTATCATTATTATTTACATACCTTACAGTACTTGATATTCCTCCTACGCCCTTTACACATATTATACAACTTACCTAATCGAGGGTCGATGCAGTACTCGATATTCCACCATCAATGCTCTTACATCACATATTCATGCTAGTAAATACATTCACTCTTAACACAAGCTAGGTATATATAACTATTATTACTCCATAAAATAGAACAACCCCGTTTTCTGCTAGAATCGGAATAGGGGACCTAAATACTTGCTGCTAAGCTTAAGCTCAATTCTCAAATCGGGTGGCATTCGTGCCTTCTCTCTTAGGCCCAAAAATCAGTGGGTCAAACTTGCATGGCCTATCCTTAATCAGGTGAGGATGAGCCTTTTTCTATGAGTCAGATCCGAGGGCCACCCATCAACAGTGCTCTTGATAAGTGAGAGCTTTTCTGGCGACCCATTGATGCTACCACCTTCTTTTAATCGTGTTTTTTATTGCACTCTTAGTGTCAGAGGTTTAGATATATCAATGCTTTTTTGTTAATTGGAAAAGAATTACTACAGTAGAAATCCGTTTATCCGGACTTGAAGGGACCGGAATTTGTCCAGATAATCCGAAAATTTGTGATTTTATTAGGATCGTGTCATAAAAACGGAGTCTTTTATTACACGCATTTTGTGGTGGTATTGGTAAAATTGGTATGTAAAAATACTATATAATAAATATATAATAAAAAAAACAACAGCAATTTCTAGTGTTTTAAAATAGGGTACACCTTTTATTATTATTATTTTTAATTTAAAATTTTTTTTGTAACAAAACGACGACTGTCAGCCTCTCCAGCTTCTTCAATCGTGTGGCTAGTGGAAGGACGATTTGGTGACATTTACAAATTTCGAACGATGAATTAAAAGTCCCATAGTAAAAAATTATTATATATATACCTGGACGGACTGCCGGATTATTAAAATATTTTTTATTAATTTTAATAATCTGGCAGTCCAGATAATCGAGGTCCGGATATATGGGTTTCCACTGTACTATTATCATAAAGTTCACGTTGAGATTTACAATTGTTTTGACTTGGGGCACCATGGAAAAATTCTGATATATTAAGGGTGCCAGAAAAAGAAAAAGTTTGAGAACCACTGCATTGTAGGATTTAAACAAGACATTTTTGAAACAAGTGCTGTCTTTTCTTTTTCAAAAACTGGTTTCTGCAATTTGGGAAACAGGAACTAAAAATATTTGATCTGATTCTTTGACAATGACACGTAAAATTAGTTGGAATTTATTCTGTCTTTTTTGGTTTGTTTAATTCTATTCATCAAGCCTAGGCAATGTACCGACATCAGTTGTCCAACAAAGTCGTAAATTTAGCAAAGTTTATTTTTTCATAAATATTATTCAACATTTGACATAAAATAAGATTAAAAAATTGCAGTTATTAAAAGTTTGAAATCTAACATGTCAGATGTAACGATGTTTTCTTATATTTCGACCTCAACAGTTTAACTTATGATTTTATCCCACATTCAAGAAGGAAAAATCATAAGATGAAAGATATATAAAGGGTAGGAAATAAATTGTCTTTTTCACAATAGGTATTTATTGTCAGATGCGTTTCAGTCTAATATAGACCATCTTCGGTGACTTTTTTTTTTTATATAAAGTGGTTTGATGGTTTTTTATGTTTACATAAGTTGAGTAGTGGATGTCGATGACTATGGACTCGGTGAGTAGTCTGTCAAGAATAGGCTATTTGGAATTATAATTTAAAAGTTTTAAATTGAACAAAATGAAAATAATTTCATATTTCTTACCAGATGTTACTTAAAGGTAACGATGATGATGGTGAACAGAGACTAGGAAGTGGGCGTATTGTGTTCCCCAAGCACCGCAGCTTTCTGGCTTATTATGCTTTTCCTTAGTTCCTTAGTTCAGTGCAATCGATTTGATCCTTCTTTTAATAAGTGTTAGGCCATTGACTGTTGTCGCTGCAACATTTTTTCCTGGGTTTTCTTTGTATCCCAGGTGTGTCTCCAAGAACTCTAGTTTTCACTGATAATCATTATTTAGCCAGTGCAAATTAAGTATATATAAGTGACCTTTTTATGTTTTGAAACATGAAAGGCTTATATAACTCCAATGACTTAAGATCCCATGAAATATGCCATAATTCTCCTCCCAAGACAATTCTTAACTCAAGCATTATTAAGTAATTGTTTTTATTTTACCTTGATCCAAGAATCTGAATTTTTTTTGTCTATTATGTTTGTGGATAACTGCACATTTTGGTCTTCATCTGCTAAATTCTCTTTCTAAAGCTTATTATTCGGGATATTTTTATAATTTTTTTTGACACATGTACTAACTATATGGATGCGAGCAGCATCCCCCCCCCCCAACTATGTACTCGCTTTAGTGGTACATATACTAAAATTAGATTCAAGAAAATGCATGTAAAATATTTGTCAGATATACAATAAAAATTATCCACGTACTTGGCCCACCGTTAAAGTTAAGCTCTATAAACCATGTGGCAGGCATTTGTTGTAATTCATTCTAAATGCAAAATCTAGTCTTATTTTAAACAAAGGCTTCTATTTTTATGAGACTTGTAAAACCAACTGTTCTTTGTTGAAATTATACCCTTTTACTGTTGAAGTAATACTTCATAAGTGCACTAATTTTTGTGGTCCGTTTGACCAAATAATATCTTTCAATTAATTAATCTGTACTTAAGGTATTGGTTGAGATGAAAAAAGTCAGTGCCACAAGCAGGATTCGAACCCACGACCTTTGGCTAAATACGCCACTGCTCTACCACTTGAGCTATTGTGTATTCGATTCACTCGGACACCAACTTCCATCTCAACCCCACCTTTTTAATTTTACCTCCTTTTTGCCATTTTTCAAATGTCATGTAATCTATTTGATTCTCGGCGACAAATAAAATGGCCATGGAGAGCTTTAGTGCTAGTTTGGCTTCATGTTTATCCAAAAAATTATTTTGTGCGTCAACCATATCAAAGACAGTTTAACTTACCTCATGACTATTTCTACTTTAATTAATGCCTGTAGTAAGAAATTTTTGTACAAATTCAAAAACTGTTATTGTACTGGTAGCAATTATTATCTTAAACCTGACTATTTTTTTTAGTACTATCTAATTTAACGTTTGAATTTTATAAGTTAGGCAAATTTTTGATTTCCATCTGAAAACAACAATTTTAATAGTTAAATAAAATAAGAGGTTGCAGTTGTTTCAATAGAATGTACATGCACAAGTAGGAAAATCCCATTTTTTAAAGGTGATTGTCTCGTTTAATTTTAATGGTTACAAACCTAATAAAATTAAGTTACTTAAAAAACAAAAATAATTATTTAGCATACGTACACATTAGGCTCTTAGATTTTAAGTGATATAAAATTTAATATTTTGTCGGATCCTTTTTAAATAATGCTAAATTCAACTAGTTGTTTACTTGATTTGGATTGTGACAATTGTTTAAATATTTGAATGATCTTATCTGTGAATATTTGCAATATGAACTAGTTTTGTGACAGGAGAGAAAGAAACAACAACCAAATGTTTAATGATAATTTTATTTATCTTACGTTTGCAAGAAATTTGATTTTTTTTTAATATATATACATACTTTGCTATATAAATTTAGGTTTTTAAAAGGAGACGGGTGCAGATATAAAACTGAGTCGGATAGTTGTAAACATTTATATTTTTTTCTTGGGGCAGAAAACACAAAGAAGGCTTGAATCCGTTGCAAATCTTTGTAACAATTTACAAGGAGAATCTTTCTTCTGGACTTTGTTGAGTACAGCCAACAAGATTTTGTTTATGATATTGTCATTTGATATTAATTTTACAAACATATCTGCTTTGCTTGCTTTTGAACCCCCATACATCAGTTTTTTAATATTTTAAACATACTTAAATTATTATGTATATTAATTATACATACATGATTTTGCAGTTATTTTATATATGTTTAAATATACATTTTGTTTGGAGGGGGGATTTTTCCATCTTTAAACTTTCAAACTGTTTAAATTTAAAGTCCAAAATCATTCACAGGTACTTGAAGGCACAATACATATTAAAAATAATAATAACAAAACAGTTTTGCTCTGTGAAAGGTATAACTAAATTTCACAAGTAGTTAATATAGTTTAGCATAAGAATCTACTTTTTAAGTCTACACTAACAAAGAGTAAAAGCAATGTTGGCTGTACATTTTCAACCAATGCTAAACCAACCGTTAAACCAAACACTGAAAAGTAAATTAAAAAAAAAAAAAAAAAGACAAATAAAAGGAGAATCGCAGATTTTCTTTTTTTATTTAACACGAGAAAAAATATATTTATATTTATAATATATATATTCGAGACTACTGTACCTTTTAGGCTTTTCACTAGAACCCTGACTAAATTGACCATTACATCAACTTTAAAAGGAAATTGCGGTAATGGCAGGATTTTCGGATGGGAATTCTATTCTATATGCTATACATAAATGATCCATCTTAACATAAGTAGTTGGTTTTATTTTTTAAAACAAAATTTCAGAGTTCAAAAATAATTTTGCCTTTTTTTTATATTTATTTGCGAACATACGTGGTAGATAAAAATTTGTAAGTAAAAAATCAGTTTACGTTCTATGATGGAACACACAGTATTATATATTTTTGTGTTTATTGTGTACAAATTCTACAGCTAAAAATAACTGTAACATATTTAACAACACAAACCTTCGTGTTACCGATTTGATCAAAAAATAAACTATATCAAATAACTCGATTAACTGGTTTCGCTCGAAATTAACGCCACTATATATATATATATATACCCTTCTACAAATATTATTTTAAAAATATTTTTAATATTTTTTTTTTTTGTTTCAAAAATACTTCGTCACTTTTTTCCGAATATACAATCCCGTATTTTGTATTTTTTAATTATTATTTTTTTTTTACGAAGGTTTCTCCCTGAAAATCACGTTTCGTTGTACCCCACGCTGTACAAAAATAGCCTCAGGGAAAAATTAAATTGTCGAAATTATAGTAATTAAAAAAAGTTCAAATTTGAAAATTTGTACAGTTCGGTGAGAGGCCTGAGATCCAAAAAAGAACTACGATTACAAATTATAACCACGAACAATTCTATGCTTAAATTTTAACTAAATGTTGGCCGATTTCATATTGCAGAGTTACAATTACCAAGCACGACAAGAGGCCAAATCTTATCACATCACTAGCGTGTAAGATTAAAGATTAGCCAAGATCTTATTTCTTTTTTTTTTAATTTGTCATTCTCTATCTAGTGTTGTTTGTGTGCTTTCAATGTAACTCTACAAAAGTAATGAAATTTTCAATGCACTCAGTTACATACCAGTGAATTAGCTAGAGAAATTGCATTTTGTTTTAATTAGCTTTTACGTGAACTTGATTTAATAATTCAAATAGAATTTGTGTGTGTAAATAGATACACAAATATATATATTAAAAAAATTAAAAGGTGGCTCTTCAATTATTTTTCTTGTACTAACAGTCTTTTAATAATAATAAAATTCTTCTTTACATCAATGCAGATATTCATGTTTCATAATTTGCTAAAATTTATATATGTATATATAATTACTTTAATCAACAGTAACTGAGTGGATTAAAAATTGTATTGTACAAACGCTTCTAAAGTTTACCACAATTTACTATTACAACGGTTTTTGTTGGTTTTCCTGTTTGGTCACTAAACGATGCAATTTTTTCAACGAGTTCAATCCCTTCGACAACATGGCCAAATATTGCCGTAAACCCTCGCATTTCTTGCAGTATAACTCTAAACTGAGATCCGACCATTCCAAGATTATCGTGGCGTTTTTGAGTCCGTCTCATTCCCACAGCACCTCTCACTGCTGGAAATTTAGTGTCGTCTGGCATGAAGTAGCCTTCGTCATAAATCGATCTTCCTCCTCGACCGTTGTTTGACTCAAAATCACCAGTTATGACAGACTCTCCCTCCCAACACTGGAAGACGGTACATCCTTTGTACGTTATTCCTCTTTCTCCAGTGGATAAGACTGCAAAGTTTTTGGCCATTTTCGGTGCAACATCTGGCCTCGTTTCAATGACGATCCTTCCGTGAGGAGTTCCATTGACTTCGATATTAAAATAAAACAAAGGGTATGAGTTAGAAGGACGGACGACAGTCACGACCGAAGACTGTTGTAAAGGTACCGATAGACTCATATCGTATTGAGGTTTTATGTAATCGACATTTCCATTCTGCTGTATGTGTTGTTTTGACACCATGTGTCTCGTGTAAAGCTGAGACATGCAATAATTAGTCAAGAAGAGCAATGGGTTCGGTGGCGGCGCCTGATTTCTCGGATGAACAGGAGACTCAACTACCGTGTGAATACTTGCAAGGGCTTGTTTCAGAAGTGGAAAATCAAAAACAACGATCGAATTACAAATCAAGTCATCCAGCTGACACTGGAAATACATATCTTGCACTTTTGCCTGGAGACGTTGCTTTTCTAAAGTCAAGCTCGAGTAAAGAGCTTGCGCTTCTGATGGGTTCTCAACCTGTGATAAAATAAGCCTTGCTTTTGTAAGCAAGTCTCGACTCTCTCCGATCTCTGGCATGTGGATCCATCCGTTCTGCAAATCTGTTTCAATATGTGTTTTCAGAGTCATGCAGGATTCGAGGACTTGTAGTAAAAAGCCTCTCTGTTGGTTCAAAAGCCTCGATACATCTTGTAAAAGTTTTGACACTGCTGATATTTCAGTTTGAACCTAAAAGTAAATTTATTTTAGCATTTCTCCTTTGTATAAAATTAAGTGATCAATAAATATACATCGGATATCAGTTGTTCTTTTGCTTCGGCGTGAGATCTTATTTGATGTGAAGGATGATCTGTTGGAGTAGCGCAAGCTCTACAGATCGCATTGCTGCAGGTTTGACACCACAGTGCAAGAGGCATACCATGCCTATGGCAGTTTTCGCTTAAAACGGTCTAAAGTAACAAAAAAATTGATTAAATATTACACTATTTATACAAATTTTGATAAAAATACCAACTTTTCGTTCTTTTTCCGGCGGTTTGGACGATGTAAGTTTCATATTAGAAAAGTGCAAGGAAAGTTGTAAAATTGGGTTATAAGTTGGCAGTGTTTCTGGGCCTTGTTCGGCTAACTCTGTCCTCTTCCAACAGTTGACACAAAACACTTCAAGACCCTACAATTGAAAGCCCTTTATTAGTACAAACTATGAAATGGGAATTCTGTTTTAATTAAAAAGTGATATGTGATGCCATTTACTTATTTTTTCAATTACAAAATATTGAACGATATATTTTTAATTGTAAAATGTGGTTTTGCTCATCTTTTGTACAAGTTAGGTACGTTAATTACAAAATTAACACAGATTAATATTAACAGCTAATATTAATTGATTAATTATAATAATTATACACAACTGAATAGTTCTTTTTCACACACACGCGCATGTGCACCGTATCTATTGGATACTGGCAAATACAACTAAATAAATAAATCTTCTGGTTATAATTTTTGTTTATTCTGTTTTGTTTGTACCGATAAGAAATTTTATTAAAAAAAATTACATTGTTTATCTTGTAGCTTCAGTTTATTACATCATCAGTTGGAATTTTTTAACAGCCAATATTATTTTTTGTTCTTTTTAAGTTTGAATCATCCAGTTGGAATAAAATTCCATTTGGGGAAGAAGGAAAAAAGCAAAAGATTTTAGGTGAGAGTAGGGTTTTTCAAGTTTAATCTCTTATCATCTGCCGGTTTTCAACTGTTAAATAATAAAACGTTTCAAAGATAAATTTCATTCAGAAATTTACTTTTTCAGTCCGTTCAAATGCAGTATTTCAAAAATTGCCTTTCCACTATTTGTTCCATGCAAAAAAAAAAAAAAAAAAAAAAAAAAATTAAAAAATGACTACATTCCAATCATCAAATATTTGAAAGAGGAAAAACGAAGAAGTTTTTAGTATCAATTATTGCAATAAATGAAAAAATAGCAATATAATTTTAAAACCTTTTCTCCATTAGATAAAGCGCAGAATTTTTTAAAATATAATTGTTTTTCATGCAATTTAAGATTACAGACCAAATCTACATGAAAAGAACACCAATGAATCAATTACATGTAAATGTTCCAAAAAACATTCTTACATGGTTATGATCATATTTGTCTGCAGGGGATACAAAAGCAATGATAAAGCTTCTGAAGTTAAAGAAAAAAACGCTGGTGAATTAACCGCATATAATAGTTGAAAAAATGAATTTTCACTCACAAAAATGAAGTAGTGCATGTAGTGAAATAAATAATTGACATAAAAACGACAGTACTTATTTAGCACATTTGACTGCTAAATGTATTTTTAAAAAGTTTAAAGATGAATATGTATAATTCACCAAAATTTAAACGTTCTTTTCTGTTTCACTTTGTCATTTTTGGTTCCGATCATTTTGGTCGGCACTGACTAAAAACCGTAATTATAAGATCAAAATGATCGGGAATGACCAAAACTAATTCATCGCCATACAGACTGTAAAAGACAATCTCAATTGAAATTGTTTCAGTAGAATTTCAAGATTGTTTATTAATCTTTTATGCAATTTTGGTTGTCTTTATTCAGCATTTCTGTTCCTTTGGCTTTAAAATGTTTAGATTTATTGAACATTCTATTTACAATAAAAATTCTTATTCTTTTTATTGTATTAACTGTAATTAAAAATTATAACCTATAATTATGAAAAGTATGGTTGAGTTGAAAAATTAGAGCCATTAGCGAGACTCGAACCTGACCTCCGGATCAGTACCCTGTAGGCCATGGGTTCGAATCCCGATTGTGACAATAATTTTTCAACTTAACCATTCTTTGCATAATAATTAAAGTAATTAGTTTGGTTAATTGGCCCAAGTAAAA
Organism: Cimex lectularius; assembly: GCF_000648675.2. NCBI lineage: Eukaryota > Metazoa > Arthropoda > Insecta > Hemiptera > Cimicidae > Cimex > Cimex lectularius. The sequence continues at coordinate 3,716,277 of NW_019392813.1, forward strand.
AATAACAGATTATTATGGCCAATGATAAATTCGTTGTATACGGTAAAAGATAAAATAAAAAACCTTTCTGGAGTATATTTAGTATCGCAGGCATTACATATTTATTTATTTATAATTTCTTTACCTTCATCATCGAGTGGACACAGCTGAGGCAGTAGTAATGCTTGCAGCTGAGGAGCTTGGGTATTTGATCTGTGTCATTGTACTTCTGTTTACAGTAGCCACAGTATGTCATTTCCTCCAGCTCTTTAAGCGCCAAAGCATCCATCATCTGGACGGCGGAAAACAAATTCAAATTTATCAATTTTGTCGGAACGAAAAAAATTATTTTAAAAAAATTAATTATTTTTTCACGGGCTGTAGGATTTTTACACGCTCGGTTTTTCCTCCCTCCACAGGCGAAGAGGTTACCTTCGAGCGCTCAGAGGCATACGTAAATAATAGATATATTGATAAGAAAAGCGGTTGTGAGGATTTTAATTTATATTTTTCTTTTAAATTCTTATCGAGCTTTTTTTAGTAAAGCCGTAAGATATTGAAAAAAGGTTCCGTTGGTTATCCCAGAGAAGACGAAATCACCGTTGGCGTATGAAAAATACGTGGTAAATAAAAATCAATTCTCCGACTCACCTTGGAAAATAAAATTGAGAAACTGGAAAAGACTTCTTTCCTTTAAATAAAAAACAAAGGCGAAAATTTGTTTTTTAATAGGTGAAAACAGAAAAATAAGAAACTGGATTTGGGATGGCTTCAGGAAACAACCGGATCGGTCGCAATCATTCAAAAAGGCTCCGAAATTATTTAATATTTTTCCGAGGGCCCGGTCGAGTCGTATCGCGTTCTCTCCGCCCTTTTCCGTCTCGCACCACTTTAGAAATCAACTCAAAAGAAAATAAAAAATAAATTACGATCGTGTTTATCTTTTAAAAATATCGAACGGGGTTCGGCGGTCGTTGTTGCCACATCATGGAGAGTCTAATGAACTGATGCGAACAAGCATGGCGGACGGTGTTGTCGCTTCCCCTCAAACAAAAAGACTGGGAGGGGCGAGTGCGGCGCCTCTGCCGGCCCGGATCACCAAACGCCGCCGCTAACCATCGCGCAATCCGCCAAATTCTTTTTCCCGCCAATACGCAAAATTAAAAAAAAAATACACCAAAAAATTGGAAAATAAATTTTTTTAAGACACGTCTTTAATTTCATGGATGAACAACTGATGGACAAAATTAACGCACCATCTTTAAATTTAAATGTAAACTGCTCAAAAATGAATAGGGATATTGGTAATTTATTCTTATTCTATTGATTTTAATTAAATTAACCGATATATTCTTGTTAGTTGGATAAAACAAATAGAAAATACAAACCAAAAACAAACAAAAGTTAATCCTCACTTTTAATAACGGATTTACTTAAGAATAGTAAACATGAAGATTTCTCATTTTGTAAACAAACATCTTTTCTCCATTTTAATCCAGTTGTATTCTCTTTGACCGTGGAAAGACATCATCTTGAACAAGAAGTTTGTAATATTATTGTGAGAATGATTCATTGAGGTAACCTGCAAGTGGATATCGAAGAGTCATTTGGTGTTTCTCAGAGTCTCCCGAGCTTTAGCCCGATTCCTAGAGACTGGAAGTGCCAGTAGGAGGCCTGGTAGTGGATCTTAGCACAGAGAGGACAGAAATATTGTCATTGCTGAAAGACGGAATCCTTTCCATAGTGCCCACCAGATCCTAAATGAAGTACAAGATGTTTTGGTAAGGCCTTTATCAATGCAAACAATTCGTAATCTTTGTGGAAAGTTGGCCACACGTCATATGGGCCCCTTTGAGATGATCTGCAGCAACAGACCACTACCAGCAACTCAGGTGAATATGGTGCAGCGAGTGCCTAGGAGCTGTTTGTGCTCTCTTTAGTGCAGTTTGGAGGAGGTGGTGCAATGGTCTAAGGCTGGGATTTACACTGGAGGACAAACTGGACTCCATATTGTTGAAGGCAATTTCACCGCAGTCCATTATGCCGAAGAAATTATCGAGGAATACATCCCTCAAACCAGGGATCTCATTGGCAGGGATTTTCAAATTTCTGGATGGCAATGTCAGATCTCAGTTGTTCATCAATGTATATAGACAATCTGGAAATTGCCCACCTGCCCCTTCTCCCTTGTCTCCAGATCTAAATCCCATTGAACACATGTGGGATGCGTTGCAGAGAAAGGTTATCGATCACCATCCGCAGCCATTTGACCTGCAACAACTGAAACATCTTTGGAGTGAAATTCCTTATGAAATTAGTGACAACAGTATGCCTAACAGGTGCACAGAGGTTTTAGCTAACAGAGGACAATACATAGTATTAAATGTTTAAACCAATTATTGTGTCCAATAAACAAAATTATGGAATATAAAATCTTTTACTTATTTTTCAAAATCCCTTAATTAGATTTTCCTTCAGTAAAAACATCATTTCTAATAAATTTTAATGCAATTTGTAATAAAATAAAAATGCTAGGGAAAGTAAATACTGCAAAATTGACAATATCCCTTTTCAATTTTTAAGCAGTTTATTTAAATTTATTCGTATTTTGCATACCAAAAACAGGTTTGGTTGTAAAAATAAGACATTTAAAAATAAAATGTTTAATACATGATGCTGAGCTTCTGTGAAAATGTGTAAATAATCTTGTCAAGTGGTGTTCATGCAACGGCATGGAACTGAATTTAAATAAGTGTAAGGTTGTTAGTTCTAGTCTTGGACGTAGTGTTGTCTTCTACAATTATGCCATACAAGACATCCAAAGAGGAATCGCCTCCTCCAACAACCTAACATTTAACTTGCATTGCACTTCAATAATTAATAAAGCAAATCAAATTTTAGGTTTATTACATAGAACTAAAAAAAAAATAATAATATGGATAAACAATGATTGTACTGTTTAATGCTATGGTCCGTCCCATTTTAGAATACTGTTCAGTTGTTTCATCACCAGAAAATGTTCATTAACGATTTATTCGCACTCTGTGGTCTAAAATTACTAGAACATACTTGGCTACACTGTACGAACTTTTTATGGAATCCACAGAACTGCAACCACTAAACATAAGACGACAAAATAATGACCTGATATTTTCTTACAATCTCTTAAATAATACGATCGACTGTCCACAATTAATCAGTTTGCTAAATTTCCATCTTCTACAATGCCACCGAACAAAAAATGTTATTTTCAAAATGTAATTATTACACAAATTATTTAAAATTTAGTCCTTCTCCTCGACTCATGGAAACGAGTAATAAACTTCCTTTACATTGTGACACTTTTTACCTTTCCTTAAATTGATTTAAACATTTTTGTAAAAATATTGATCATGACAATTGATTGATTTGTTTTTTGTGTTCATTAAATTTTTATCATTACTTCTCACTTCTTTTTTATTTTTATACACATATGTACTATGAGATAATACTTACAATATTGTATTCATGTTTGTTATGTTGACTCCATATTTTTAATTATTATTATTGTATATTATTATTTATGTTTCAAGTAGCTTTTGCCCAGAACTTCATCCATGTGGGACTCTGTTTTAATGTACCTTTCTAATGCGATGCATAGTGCTAGTATTACTTTCTTATGTAATGTCTCGTTTCTCAAATTCTTCAGTTCATTTCGATCTTTAACACGGTATAAAATTGTCCATATGATCCCCTTAGTAATGGAATTTCAAAAAATCCTTTCTTAGCCGCTATCCATGTCATAGTTATACAATGTCTAAATTTCAGCCCTTTAGATCCAGCAGTTTAGTCAGTGCGTTGTCTGTCAGTCAGTCACAGAGCTGTTTTATGTACATAGATTATTAATTATTACTTATATATAGTTTAAACTCTTATAAAACTTAAACTTACCTTATATTTACCATAAACAAATAAATACCTAATAAAAAACAACAACCCAAACCGTCCCCTTTAATACTGAGTATTTTCAGCTATGGCATGAAACACGACCATTAAAGCTTTTGTATTCCTTGTAAAAGATATCTGTTAAATCTTGAGGAATTATTTCTGTTTCATCAGAACAGTCGTTTCCAACTCTTCTAGAGTGTTAAGACCCGGGATTTGCTGTCGTACTCATCGCTTAAGTTGGGCTCAAATGTGTTTCGATTGGGTTCAAATCTGGACTTCAATCAGGCCACACCACTTAAATTCAACCCCGTTCTGTTCTACACAATACGTGATTTCATTGTGGCCACTGCTCCCCCAAATGTATGAAAAAAATCCAGAACCCGTGAGAATCGAACCCACGACCCACAGGATCTTCTAGCTGAGTCTGATGCCTTAAATACTGTGGTCCCCTTATAAAGTGCTTAAATTTAAAGCTGTTGAAATTTTCTAAAAGTACTGCTTAGTTAATAAAAGAATTTGTGCAAGATCATGAAGGTCATATTTCTGTATGTTCATATATTTAATTATTCTTACCATTATTACATTAAATATCCTCAAAATCTGCATTTCAGATTACTTAATCAAACAAATTATGTTTTTATGTATGTTCCAGGAAAAAGATACTTATGGAAATGAAGTGTCAAAATTGGCTAGGCCGCTTCCCGTGGAATATTTATTAGTTGATGTTCCTGTGTCAACACCCCTCACACCTTTACATACTTTCAGATCGGATCCGACAAAATCACCGTTTCCAATTGAAAATAGGTAAATTGAGTAATTCCATGTACATTTAAAAATATGTTTGTATTTTTTTGTAACTATTTTTACTTTTCAGACTCTTAGATAAACATATACAGGATTTCAATGCATTATCATCTTACATACATCAGTTTTCCTCAGATCAATTTCTCACGGCCGTTTCAGATTTCCATGTTCTTCTGTACATAGCGACTATGGAAATGTTACCGATGAAGGTAATTTTTTGTTTTTTTAATTAATTTTACTGAGAGTTAATTAAGTTTTATTTTTTCAGGATTATTTAGGGCCTTTATTAAAAGCGGTGAAAGAAAGGGATGCAGTCGCCGCGGCAGATTGGGCCAGGTCAGAACACTGGGCGACCGTGGAGCAGCTAGTCGCTTCGAGCCAAGAAGGTCCGACAAGCATGGACACCTCGGCCGAATGGACTTGCCCGCATTGCACTTTTCTCAACCTACCCCACCTTCAGTCATGCGATATGTGCAGCCTTCCGAGATAACCATAACTCCAAGCGTATCTTTGTGATAAATACTTTTTTTTTAGAATGCCGAGATGATTGCTGATTATGAGAGAAAATAAATTGATATTTACCTATATACAAAACAAAGAAAAAATTTAAAAAAAGTTAAAATTTTCAGCAAAATGCCCCCTCTTTCTTGAGTCCGAATGGATGCTTCTGAGCAACCGATTTTTATGGTATGTTGGTTCTAAAAGTAAAGTAAAAATGTGTCAATCTCAAAACTGGGGTTCAGGGCTTGATTCTGTAAAAAAGTGAAGTGTGAGATGGGTTTTGAACAGATTTTTTCAAAAACATAAAAAAATACTGTGATGAAAATAAATTGTGTACTCTTACAGTGGATTGTTTCCTTAGGAAAAAAATTAAACAATAATTATCATCATTAAATAGCAGTTGTAAATTTGTTTTATGTTAAAGTGTTCTTCCTTTCTCATTTTTTTTTACTTTTTTTATAATTATATATTTATATAATTTTTTTTGTAAAAACATTTTTTACTTAAAAAATAGTTTGCATTTTAAAAACCTTTTACTCTTTTCTAACATGAGTCTAATTTTTATCTATTTAAATTTTAAAAAAGTTTACCAAAAAACTTTCCTCGCCACCATTCACTCCAGGATGCGTCATTGATCCAATTTTTTCATCTCAAGGGATTTTATATTGGCTTGCAAGATTAATCTCATTAATATGCATTATTTTTTTCAATAATTTATATTAATTATATTTTATTATATGAAACGTCCCTTTAATGAAAAGAAGACAAACATTTTTCACATTCAAGAGAACATTACACACATCAAATAAAAAATAAAAATCACTGCCATAAGGATGATGGCAAACCAAGGGAGGAAAAGAAAATATTTCTTTTGATAAAATTTTATTTTCATTCATAAATTGCAACTCTCCGAAGGATCCTACACATTTATACTTTTATTCTGAAAGACAAATAGATGACAAAGAGTCACTGGCTTAATCTAATATCATTCTCAACATTGAAACTACATAATGCTATAAATAATTTAAACATGTGAAAACGTATAATAAAAATATGCCATAAATATAACATTCACAAAAGTAAGCTGTCTCTTGTTGGCTTGTCTAGATCGATAAAGTTATTTAATATAAATACCTTTATTTAAAAATCACACAGTATAATGTAATTCATCGTTCACAGGAAAAACACAATTACGAATCACTTAAATTTAAGTTTTTTTTGTTAAATGCTTGGATTTTTCAATTGGTTAAAAAAAATCGGAAGACGAAACATGCTTGGTAAAAACATCTACTGGAACACACAAAAAAAAAAGTTTTTTTATTAAACAATCCATTGCATAAATTGAAATGCACTTTTTGCGCACATATTTACTGTCAATTTGACTCTATTAAAGATAAATTGAATTTTTTTTTGTCACGAAATGTATTATATATATTAAATTATAATTCCATCATGTTTCTTTCTTCTTTTTTCTATTTATTTAAAATAATAAAATTTTCAGGTAGTTTGGCACACTTCAAGTATAGTTCTGTATGAGCAGGGCTAAAATAATTTTTTTTAAAAGTAATGTGTCCAAGCTGAGATAAAAAAGAAAAGAAATAAGCGTGACATAAAAAGCGATATAAATTTATAGGAACTATAAAATAAATTCGGTCATTAAAAATACAGTAATGGTTCTTGGTTGATAATCCCCGAGAATCCACTGTCTTTGGCAAAAATATTTGCATATAATTTTAAACTTTTGAATTCATGACATTATCATAAATGAGCAAACAATATCACAAATAAACCAAGTTTTAATCAGCTGGGAAGGCTTGGTTGGTTTGTTTTAAATTATTTTCAGTAATTTCACTTAGCTTTTTTTTTGTATACAAAAAACAAAAATATATTTTAAATCTCAGTTTGAACCAATGTTTAAAGTTTGATGGCAAATATCAACTATCTCACTTTATGTTTACTTTTTCATATATTTTTAATAGTAATAAACTACTCAATGAAAATTGACCACCATGGGAGTTAATTTTAATTTGTTCTTCCAAGCTTGTATTGTTTCGAGGGTAAAAAGCGACAAACTAAATAAGATATTAAATAACTCCAAAGGAAGCCGACGAGTACGCTTGCAATCCAACGTTAAATATACAATTTCATACTTTAAACAGCTTAACAAATTGGAAAGATGACAGAAAAACCTACTACATCGTATAATTTACGGTTTTTACTTCTATACCTAAAAAATGCTAAATATAAGTCTTTGAAGAAATTTTTTTTCAAATTTTCATGGATGTAAAAAAAAAATTGTACTATTTAATTGTAAAAACTGTGTTCACTATTAAAACTATAAGCCTTAAATGTAGTTTTTAATACGCCTATTTAATAATAAATAATTGATGTTTATTTTTTTAATAACAATTTTTTGTCAGTTTCTCAATTTTTTGTTTTGGATTTTAAGCATTTTGCAATGAATTTTTTTTCATATTGCAAAATTTTATAAATTTTCTGTTTAATTTTTGTAGAAAAAAAATTGTCAGAGTAAGCAATCTCCTAGGGTGGTCAAACATTCTTCTTAATTATAAACCTCTAATTACTCATAATTCATCAAAATACATTTCTCCTATATGTCAATTTCTTAGTATTATAAATAGACTCATGTGACTACTTTATAAGACATGGGTACTGTATATGTAAATACGATTAAATTTATCACAAACACCGAATAACAACATTAAAAGTTAACATCGAACTATTAACACAATTCTTATTGCAGTAATTTATCAGAACGAGTTTTTTTTAAGTACACTAAAGGGGATAAAGATATTCATAGTTCTGAAAGTAAAGAAAAACAAAATATTGTCATTTAAGGCTTATTCTATATGGATAATTTGAACATATATCGATTGGAGACAATTAGCATTTGATCACAGATAAATAATTTACTTGCTCGTCTTGTAATACTTTTAAACAATATGGCATAGTTTATTGTATACCATATGAGAATACTACACGCAGAGGAATAAAATTTTTGGTTTTAAAAAGACAGAAGCCGCAAATTTAACAAATATCAAAAGAATTCATTTGGCTTAAAGAGACTTGTTTTGGCATAAACAAAGAATTTAAAAAAATTCAATATACCGATAATTGCAGAGGGTACTAAAATGGATGGAAGCTCTATAATTTCTACAGTCTAAAAAATTATGAAATAAAAAGTGATACAAATTTTCTTACAGTAATTTGATTAACTATCTTAATTTTACCTAATCTATTAAAAAATAAATATAAAAATATAAAATAAAATGAGCAAAACGGTTACTAAAAAAACAATTAAAAACATAAAAAATGTCATTTAGAAACATGTTAGCTTGTGTTCTATTTTCTATTGGTTTTGTTTTGTCATAAGGGGTGTCTTTTTGTTTAACTGTATAAATGATTGAGAATGGCAAAGTAGTGAATGCCAGCAGCACAGGCAACAAACAGATGCCAGATGGCATGGGCGCATGGTATTTTACCATCAGACTTAAAGAATATTACACCTAGAATATATAGCAAACCTCCTAGTTTCAATGCCTCTTCGCCGGGGCCCATTGCCTGAAAGCATACAACAAAATGAGGCGTTAATTTCAATCAAAACTTAAAAAATGTTGAGGACTTACATTGTAATGCATAACAATGATAGACGGGCCCAATCCCATTAAAACGTAAAAGAATGTCTCGAGTGATTTGTACTTTTCGTGAAAAATTTGTTGATAGGTGATTCCTAAAAATGCAAGCACCTGAAACAAATCAATTAAAAAATATACATTGAGCTAGCACATATGTATATATGCATAAATCTGACAGTATCAAAACATGACATGGTTAGGAGAAAAGACAGCCAGTGCTGGAACTTTGTTATTTTGTTGTGATTAGGTTAGGAAGTCACGATGTCATTGCCGTTTTAGACAGCATGGAGGATCGTAAGGATGAGGGTTGAGGAAAAAGCTTGGGCTAGTGGGTCAAATGTGGAGGGATGCTTGGTTTGAAAGGTGATCAGATAGGTTGGTGGTGTAGAAGGGAGTGTTGAGGATGCAGCGGACTCTGTATTGAAAAGATTGGATTCATTGGATGTTGAAGTGCTTTATAAGCAGTATGCTCAGAGTTTCAGTCAAAGTAGGAGACTGAGTTGTACATTTTTTTAAAGTATGAGATATATGCTACCCAAATAAAAACCAAGGTAGCAAACATGGTTAGTTGGAAGGATTAACTTGTTTATATGCACAGGTGGGCAGGTCTGAAATAGTTTAACCACCAATGAGCACCAGTTGGTAATTAGGTTTAGGTTCTTGTATTGGTTCTATTCCTAGTATAAGGTGCGATATAATAAGTGAAGATTTGTGTGTTGAAATGAGTAACAAGTGTCCTAAGATACCTTGTGGAACATCATTAATGATATGATATATGAAAAACTGGAGCTGATTTTCTCTGTAAACCAGCAATCCAAGAAGGACTGGGATAGTAGATGTAAGGGAGGATACTTTTAACTTGAAAAGCAGACCGTGGTGCTGTACTTAGTCAAATGCTTCAGTAATGTCCAGAAATAGAGCTCAGCAATATTGCTTATTTTCTAGAGCTGAGGATATCGACAAAGGGATCTGAAACCAAACTGATGAATTATGGAAATCTGTGTGACAAAAAGAACACTGTTGGAAAACTTTTGTTTATAAAGAAAACCTATGTTAAATGAGATTTTTCTTTAAAAAATTGTTATATAAACTATGACCTGAAATGAACAAAGACGGATACAGCCCAAAATTTGGAGATGGATTACCTTGTTTATGGGCACTAGTAGCCACTAGGCAATTTTGTCTGAGCACAAACGCCAAATCGGCTTTTTGTTTGTAACTTGATCCCCCACAGGAGTGCATTAGTCGGTAATAAAGCTTAAGTGTTCTTGGATTGCTTTTGTCGCTAGAATAAGGTCAGAGTATGTGCAAAGGATAGCAGTGTTGTCAACATATGTGGAGGCCCTGGCAAAAGTCAGCAACACCAATGACCTAACTCTGACATGGGTCCCTGGCAATGAAAAGGTTGACATGTTGGCCAAAGATGGAGCCAACACGGACTCTCTAGGTCCTGAACTCTTCTGTGGCCTAGCATTTAGCCACAAAAGAGAATACATCTCAAAAAAGTCCAAAACCTGGTGGGCAATATCACAGACATGAAGCACGCCAAGGGATTCATAGAAGGGATGTCCACAAAGGATTTACTGGAAGGCAACCCCACTGAACCAGGATCCTGGTTGGACTCCTGAGAGGACATTGCCACTTAAGAAAGAACATCCAATGGAGTACAGATAGAAGAAACACTGTGCAGATACTCCAGGAAGAGGAGATCGCATTTTATGTTTTTGTGAACGTCTATGTAGATGCAGATTCTTGCAACTAGAACAGGAAAGTCAAAGCAAGATCCTACACTAAGGAGCTGCTGACAAGGCTATGGAGGTTGATTAACAACTTGAAGCTAGCCAGTTAGGTGTAAAAAACAGGGGAGTACAATAGATTTATTCAGGTTGGGGTGCAGAAGGCCTTGTAGTCGCCTCTTTTATCCCTATCCCCATCCCAATGTATGTGGCATGTGTTAGAAGCAGTGAAGATTGTGTAGAAGTCTGGTCTTAGTAGGATACTTCCTTGTGGAACACCATTACCTGCATGATGCTTAAGAAATCATGGCTGGTTATCACTTTAAACCAGTAATCTGAGAGAAACCCACATAATAAATTAAAATTGTAATTTGATGAATTTGTATTTTTCCTTCATATATATAGTGATTATGTATCATTATTTGGCACTAAGGGATTTTTATGTTCATTTAAAATTAAGCAATGGTATTGTGGACTAATTCTTTGTCCAATTTCTGAAAAGTCATTGCATATGTTTTCCTGTTGTTTTGAATTTGTTGAATTTAAAATAAACATACAAGGTGAGGCTAGGACAGTCATGGGGGCCACCAATTTCAACGAAACTTTTTAAATGATACTAGGTCGAAAAATATGAGACACGTGTCCGAGGGTTACGTCCAATAGGCCTCAGGAGTGAAGAAAATTTTTTTTTTTAAGGTGTAAAATGATCACAAATTACGTTCACAATACTGCTACTGCTCCTGGCTCTCTCTCAATTTTAATGAAATTTTAAAGGATGTTAGTACATCGAAAAATATAAATTTATATATGGTATAGCGAAATTAGCTCTAGGAAGCCTGGAGCCAGAAAAAAGTTTAATTGAAATAATTGGTGATCCCACGACCATAGCCTCCACTTGTCAGTGTGAAAGCATTAGTAAAAGAAATACTTTACAAAAAAAAAAAAAAAAAGATTCGATTAGATAATCAATTTTAAGTAGTATATCACCATGTCAGCTTGATTGTTCTTATCAGAAAAAAAATTATCAAACTAAACTCAATAGTATTAATTGTATATGAATAAATAAAGCCCACGGATGGGTATTTTAAATTTTGTTCAATTCTGAACCACAAATACGAAAACTGAATAAATAAAAATTACATAACTTTCGTAGTTGCGATTGTTTAAGTTGTTAAGAATGTCAAATAAAATTCAACACAAGAGCCTCTTATGATTATCACTGTTGATATTATAAAAGAATAATGACTTTGATCGGAACAATAGGGTATCAAAATTATCAAATTGATTGCAACGATAACGGATATCTTTTAAGTGATATATTATATAGAAAAGCTTCAAAAATCCCGGGTTTAAATATTATTAGTTTTACTACTACAAAAATAACTCTTAGATTCAACAATGCCTAACACTTCAATTTTAATATGTAGAATTTGTCCAAAAAAATTTTTTTTTTTATTGTTCTTATCTAATGTAATTTTAATTTATCTTTAAATCCACTCCCTGCCTGGTGTTCATTGACGCCTTTTGATTTTTTTTTTAAATAGTGAAGAGTATTATAAAGTTGAACTTTTCTTCTAGAGATTTTTCATCTGGGCATGATAAAAATTTAGTTTTTCGGTGCATACAATATTTCTCTCTAGTCAAATATATAATACATTAGAAATATAATTGATTTGAATCAAGAACTAGTAGATATTAAATAAAAAACTAAAATAGTGCATCAAAATTCTTGTCAATTGCAATTGAAAGATAATTTTTTCTTTTTAGAAGGCAGCTGGCATAAAAATTGGTTCAAAATATCTTCTTTGTGAGCCAATTAGGACAAATTGAATCATAGGTGGTAGTTACGTCACCACTTGTGCTAATAATTTTATCATAAAAGGCTCACAGCAGGATCAATACTTAAACGCTTGAAACCCGCTGGAACTTTGTTAATGTTCACTCACCCATACAATCCACCACAGATGAGCTGGCACCGTGTCAGTCGGTAGCGGTTGCAAAACTAGCCAGGGAAAGTAGGAGGCTGCTATAAAAACATAGATCATTGCCCTATCACCCCTATGCAAAATCTCCTTCAGGGGTCTTGTAATATAAACAAAATACAATAAATAACATCACAGTATAAATGTAATAAATGTAATATAAACCTGTTGTTCCCGCAATAAAATACAGAATGGAATATCGTTGAAACGGTGAAGCAAAGAAATAGGGAAATTCCGTACACAACTGCTGCCCAGAAGTGAGACCAGCTCGAAGAACGTGCGAGTAGTTCATAGCTTCCATAGGCACTCGGTAGGACCCAAACCTGAAAATTAATTGTAATTATATTTAAGCGAGGCTATCTGATAAATATTATAAGTCAATTGTAAATAGGTTAAATTTCTAGAATAATAACACCTAGAAATAACTTATTCCTGTAATCTGTGTAAGGTAACAGATTTATGTAAGCTCAATTCTGTGAATACAAGTTATTTAAGACTTTTCATGCCAAGCTACTTCAGGTTTTGGCAGTTTGGGTCAAATCCAGCCCAAACACATGCAGTTTTTAATGCTAGATACAGTCATATTCTTATTCATTCTTCAATAGATTCTTTCCTTCACTTTACCACTAATCTAATTGAGGGTTTATTGGATGCTCAGTATAATACTATCAGCCCTCACACTATTCATTCACGCTAACAAATACATTTAATCACAAAACACAAAATGAGATATCAACCAAGTGTACTATATTCAATAAAACAGTCCTGTTCTTTTCAAAAATTGGAACAGGGGATTCAAATATTCAAAATTCTCATATCAGGTGGCATTACTACACACTCTCTATATAGAGCCAAGTAATGACACCTTTCAATTAAGTGGGACACATCGAGCAAATTTTCTCGTTCTCAAACACGTGCTTTGGGCAAAAAGTAAAGGTCAATGTGTCTTGCCTCGCATGGCCTATTTTCAATCAGGTGAGGATGATACCTCTTCTACGATTCAGATCTGATGATATTTTATTTTAGTATTTTTAGTTGTGTTTTTTTATTGCATTTTTAGCATCACAGTGGTGACGTCCAAAGGTAGCTGTACCTTTTTCATTCTGTTCAAGGACAGGCTGAATCTTCAAACACTCTTCAGCAGGCCAGTGGCCGAGTGGTTAGGGTGTCTGATTCTTATTTGCCAAGCTAGTGGTTCTGGGTTTGAATCCCCCCCCCCAGCAAAGCCTGTAGTATTTAATGTTTATAGTATGAAAAATTTATGTGGTTTGACCCCTTGTGCACAATACCCAAAGGGTTTTTGGATGTTAGTCCTCCCATAGGACAGGAATTATTTGACTTTACTTTTTATTTTATAAGCTTGTACTCATTATATTGATGGGCAGGAAGTAAATCATCGTCTTTTCCACAATAGGTAATTATTATGTCAGACGCATTTTGGTCTAATATAAACCATCTTCAGTGATGTTCGTTAATTAAAGTAGTTTGACAGTTTGTAAACTTATAACTATGTAAAAAACCAACAAACTACTTTAATTAACAATAGTCATTGAAACGCGTCTGACAAAATGTTTATTGTGGAAAAGACAATTAAGTTCATACCCATCAACTTATTATGGATGGAAACTGATCCACAAAATCAGGATGGAAACTATCAAAAAATTAAAAGAAGCTTGGTTCATTATCTACATTTTAAAAATATCATGTTTTGGTTTTGCAATATTGGATAACTTTTTCTTATGATATAATTTCAATGAGCTGTTAAAATTAAACTAAAAGAAAATTTTAGAAACATTATTACGAGGGCTGGAAGGTTGTCAGCTCCTTCTAAAGATCATGATTGAGAAAATAACACAGACCAACCACTAAAGAACTGACAGGTCTGACAAGCAAAACAGTCGGACAATGATAGAATTACAAGAAAAATATTATTTCTCATTATGACATTTAATATAAATGAATCAATAATCAATAAGCTAATAAAAAAAAGGTTCATTTAGATTATTTTGGATCTATGTAAATGAATTTTGAAAAGATGTAGTACAATTTGTGTTATATACCTCGATAAAACATCGATCGACTTAATAGCTTAATATCCTTGTTTATAATCTTCTGGAGAGAAGAATAAAGCTAGAAATACTCCAACTAAAAAACATGCAAAACACGCAACCCCAAGCCAAGGTAGGGCTTTTTTGGAAAAATAAGAGAGATGTGTAGGTTTTAGTAAAAACATTTGTTTCAACAATAACTGTGTTAAGAATTTATCAGTTAGTTTGAGCTTTATCAACAGGATAGTGCCTATGTTTACATAGATCAGCAAGCTAGCGCAATTTCAGTCACAACTGCATGAACATTGCAATTTGATCCAGCCGTTACCCAATAGACTTAGTCAAAAGTCCATAATTGAGTTGGCAACTTGGATCGATAAAAGTTCAATAATTTTAAAGATTCTCCCCCAAGCTTGGAACCGTTTAAGAAATTTCTTTTAAAACAAAGAAAAATCCGGTCAACTGAATTCTTACACTAGCGCCCGTCTTATAAAATAGAAACAAACAAAGTGCAGTTGTGTATGCATTTTAAATTAGGCAAGTTTAAACAAGCTTGGAAGAATTTCGAAACAGTACTGTTGGCAGGAATGTAGTTTTTTTATTTTTACACAAAGAACAATTTATATTATATATGTATATATATTGTATCTATATATAAAGGTATTATCTAACATTATGAATATGTATATGAACTTTTATTTATTGTGTATTTTAATTTCTAGAAGGTATTAACTATTCTTTTAGAAGTGAGAAAGGAAGGATAAAAAGGTATAACTGGCTTGGTAATCAATTTAATCTATTTGTTCATGTCCGTGAAACCATAAAACTGTACGTGGAAAAGAGGCTCAAATCAATTCTATTAACTAGTGATAAAATTTTCAAGACTGTTTCATAACATCACGCATTGCGTAAAAATATAATGAAGATCTGATGAAACGAAAATACTTTTTTTTAACACAGATGATTTATTGAAACCAAACGCTTTCAACAATGGTATAATAATAGAAGATAATAATTGTCGTATGTGTAGTTCTAGTTCTAATTTGAACTAGGCCTTGAAAGCTAAATATCGCACCTCCTATTTTGGCAAATATTCACATATTTTCCCAAAAGGCATCTTTGAAGTAGAAGATAATCAAAAGATCTTGTAATACGAAACAAAACGCTGATGAAAACTTATAAAAATCTACATTGTATCCCAATCAAATTTGTAGTACCTAATTATATTTTATCAAAGTTAATCCATCTGTCAGTTCAGTTTAAAATCAGAGCCATAATTTTCCCCATGAAGTGTGATTCTAAAAGAAACATTCTGACAGGTTTTTTAAACATAATTTTTAATATTATTTTTATCTTTCACTTTTAAGACAAATTGACTTCTTTCTGAAAAAAGCATTGAAGTATGTTTTATCTTCTCCCATAGACCTTGGAGTTTATATTCAAATGTGTCATAACAAATGGGCCAATGTATAGATTTTGAATTCATATAATTACCATACCAAATTGGGCAAGACGATTTTTTAAAATTTACAATTCTTAAAAGGCAAATTGATGTAAATTGAAAAATTCAACCTGAAAACCTAATCTAAATTGACTTGAATTACGTTAATTAATTGAATTAACACACTTAGAAGTTAACATCTTAAAATATACGATTAATAAAGCTGAAAATATTAAGCCGTTAATAATGAGTTTTGCTGTTCTTATCTGTTTATTATCTTTGTTACTATTTTAATCTTTCCGTTTTCATGAATGTTGAATTACTC
Source organism: Cimex lectularius (assembly GCF_000648675.2). Lineage (NCBI taxonomy): Eukaryota > Metazoa > Arthropoda > Insecta > Hemiptera > Cimicidae > Cimex > Cimex lectularius. The sequence continues at coordinate 3,732,676 of NW_019392813.1, forward strand.
TTTTATAACTAATAACTCTGGTAATAAACACACAAGTGCTGTCATTTAATAATCAATCGATCATACTAATTATTTCGCAAACCACAAGTGTGTGCTTGTACATACACGTGTAAAGATTTTTTATTTTTATTTGTTAATATTAACTTTATAATAAATTAATAAAAACCTTTTTTAAATTTTAAATATAGATAATAGAACGAGTTTATTTGATTAAATCGAGGTTTTGAAAATTATAAATTCAGTAATTATAAAATTAAGTGTGATCAATTTGTATAATTCAAAAGGCTGAAGATAAGATTTTTACTTTATTAAAATTCTGTGAATATTTGAATTGACATAATTTTCAAATGATAGAAAATTTAACAGAGTGGATGTTATTTGTTGAAATGTTACAACACTGCTGAAAAAACATTCAGCCTGACTTCTACACAATTTCAAAAAAACTTTCACTTTATTTTGTTCTGTCCTAATGAACTTATTCAACAAGATAACAGATATTTATCCAAATTGTATTTTTAGACATATCTGTCCTATTATTTTGATATTCAAAAATATAAATAAAGGAGAATTTACAATTTACAATATTTATCCTTTCTTCCTCTACTTAAATAATAAAAACTGCTATTTTAATTTTATTTAAAACAAAACGAGGAAGAAGATTATTTCAAAATACATATTTGTTTAAAATTAAATTTCATAAACAAAAGATAAACATTGCTGTTAACGGCTGTGTCAAGATCTGTAGACTAGATTATATAATTACATCCCGTAAACATGAACACAAACACATGCACGGTCACATGTAGCATGCAAAAGTAAATTAATATTGCAAATAGTAATAATTTGATGATCCTGGTCTGATTATCCTTGATGGGTTGGTCTGTGGCTTCTCGCCATCTTCAGTGTGGGGTGTATTGGTGCTATAGGTAGACTAATTTTATCGGTATTTCTATAGTTCTATAGTATAATTGCATCTATATGACAACTGATTTATAGAAAACATTATTTATTGGCTCAATTATTAGCCAGAGGTAAAGAAATTACTAAGGCCAGGACATCCCCAACTAAAAACAAAGAAAGAAAAACAAGTAAAAAATGTGACTCATATAAAAAGAGTCAACCTTTACCCTATTAAGGATAGGCCATGAGGTCGTCACACGAACACTTACTTTTGGGCCAAAGCGTATGCAGGATGCCATTCCTTGACTCCATATAGAGAGCGTGTAGTAATGCCACCCAATATGATAATTCTGCTTGAGCATGGGGCCTCGTTCTGATTTTTGGAGGAATATAACTATATAACACTAATAGTTTTGTGTCTTTAGCGTGTTGAGAGTGAATGTATTTATTAGCACGAATGTGGGCTGCTCGGCAGCTGGAGATAAGAGGTCTGTCCCCGGATCGCCAACACCCAAGGTGGGTGATTCCCAAGGCCAGTCATTAATTTATAGAAAATTACAAAGGCTGAAAAACTGGACTGTGAGAAGTGATAGGCTCAACTCTACACATGTATATATATATATATGTACCTGTGTGTGCATATTTGAGCTTATATTAATCAATAATCAGTAATTATCAGTAAAAAAAATTCTTCAACACTTTCACAAAAAGAGAAAGATAAAATAGAGGGCAGAGATATCAGAGATACGAATGGTGAGAAATCGCATTAACAAATGCTTTCACCTTTTAAAAACCTTTATTGTTTTGATTTTTTATTATAACAATAATTTTTTTTAAATAAAATTAGAGTCAGGACTAAGTTGTCGATAATTTTTTTGAAAACCCAAGTCAGGATTCCTTCCACAGAAATTAAATAAATTTGTTATACCCGCGGAAACTACTGTTTGCTAACAAAGTTATCTCAAAAAGAAAACAATTTATAAGATTAGAATAAGAAGATAATACGCTGATAAGTATGGCACCAAAACACTGATTGCAAAATGATTTCACCTTTAACCTTTTTTTGAGTTTTTATTAAGATTAGAATTCCTTTTCAGAATCAGAGTTGAATTACATTTTAAATCTTTTTTATAGGTTCCTACTTATTTATTATTTTGCCAAATAAAAATTATTATGTTTAATGTAATATTAATAATGTATTAATATTATAATATATGTATTATTATGTGTAATACATAAATTATAATAATGATTTTTTATTGGTAAGAATTTTTGAACAATAGGGTCTGGATTGGTTCTATTTCGTTTTTGCCAAATAAAGTTTAATCATGTGATTTCCTCCTGTGGCTTGTGGGTTGATGAACCTATAATGTGATCCTTACTGATCATCTTCTTGGTTTAATTTCCTCATTGGGTTGGTCTGCATTTTGCATTTGAAATCTCACAATATAGAAATAATTAAAGTTAAAATTTCTCGTGTAGAAATGTGTGGTGATTAGTGACCGTTAATCGATAATCGGTCTGGACCGCATCTCACGATTTCTGAATAATTAGTTAAAATTTCTTTACAATATAAATTTATTTTGTATGCGACATGCATCGAAGTGCAGTTGTATGTGCGTTTTAAATTTGGCATTTGCCTTGAATTGAGACCAGCTCAGAAAAATTTAGAAATAGTACTGTTGGCACACAGGAGTGCAGTTTTTTATTTATACAATAATGAATAATTTTGTACATAAAAAATGTATGTTTAGTATGAATATTTATTCCTCAATTTTATTGTATATTTTAATCACTAGAAGGTATTATCTGTTCTTTTTGAAGTGAGAAAATAAGGGGAAGGGAAAAAAATGTATAACTTGTATAAAAATCAAATTAATCTATTTGTCCATGTTCCAAATTGTAAAAGTGTACAAAGAAAAGAGGCTAAGTTCACTCTATTAATGAGTGGTAACATTTTCAAGATCGTAATTATAAAACATTTATAAACAAAAATTTCACATACTGCGATATGCTTTTTTTTGTACAAATTTTATTGTAAAAAATTGTCAATTTGATCTATTTCCATTTGTTAATACTAGGAATTCAAAATACATATTCACTCATGCATGTGCATGCAAGCACACATGTGCTTCATACCAGAGAATCGCTTGATATTTAGTTGGAAATGGATTCGAATGTTATGGATTTTTTTTTTTAAGAACTACTGTTTTTCTAAGATTCCATTTTTGTTGACTGTTAGTCGAGTGGGTCAGGGAAGAAAAGAGATCAATTTTTAATAAAAATATATTTGCCATTATATTATCTAATGTTTTGGCTCTCTCGGAGCCATCTTCAGGGGTATATCTACAAAATACATGCAGGTTCAAGTGAAAGTACAAACATTAACAAACTAGGAAATTTTTATATAAAAAACAAACCTCATCTTTTAAAAAATAGCTTTAAAGACTAATCTAATTTCATAACTGTTTTATCTTATAGTAGTATAAGAAACATTGAGAGTTATAATAGTAAATATATTAAAAAACTAATCTCTTTTCTTCTCTGGCCGACTCCTTGACTAATAATCAACAACTTATCAATGTTTTTAAACTGTGACATTGAATCTTATTGAGTTTCTTTTGTAAAATAATTAAGAAGAAACCTCTTATGTTTATTGTAATAGAACAAACCAAAAATGTCTATTCCTATTTATTTATTATTTCATAAAATAAAGATTATGTTTAAATGTATGGCTGGTCCATTTTTATATTTTTGTATCAGGATTTTAAGTAGGTTGTCTGTTTACTTTATTATGGTATGGTAGTACTAGAAATAAATCTGTTATACATATTCACTCATGTGCCTGAACAGCAAACTGAATCTCTTTATATTTGGTTAAAAATTGATCAAAACGTTATGGATTTTTTTTTCTTTTAAAGAAAACTGTATTCGATGTTTTAAACCAGTGACATTGTACATACATTTTCTGTGACTATTCTTATTTTTTTAAATTACATTCATAGAACGATGTTCTTTGGAAAGATTACATCCTGCTTTACCAAAATAAAATAAATAAATAAAAAGTTGTTTAATTTTTCCCTTATCAGATCTATTCTCTTGAAGAAATTGTTTCCATTCCAAAAATACCTACTCTCGTTTTTTCCAGTTTCAGTGACCTGACAATTTTTTGTACTCTGAAGGTTTTGAGGCCCTTAAAAAAGAGATTTTTTTTTTGAGGAAGGGAGATTGAAAGAGTTATAGTGCAATAACACATCTAATATGTAATCAAGAAAAAACTATCGTAAAGGAAAAAGTTCAAAATCAAACCAAAATTACACAATATTTTAAAACATAAATTTTTTCATACATACAAAATGTTTACACACTTGGTTAAAATAATTTTATATTCATTTTTTTAATGTTTCAAAATGTGCATATATTTATTTTTAAATACATAATAAATATATTTATATGCACATATTATGGCAATATTGATTATGGAGTGAATTTTGTTCTTAAAATCTACTGTTTTGTTACCCACCCCTCCACCAAGGACAATTCTTCAGTTGCCTTAACTGATTAAAAAATATATATATCCTCTTACATATGTACACTGTATAAAAATATGCCAAAAAGATCTATTCCTTCTTATTTATTAATTTTTGATATAAAAAATTGGCATAATGTGTGGTTGATCGATTTATATCACAATTGTAAGTTGGTTTTAAATCAATTCTTATCTTTTTATATATAGATTTTTGTTTTTGTTTTTAAATAAGTTAAAAGAAATCTCTCTAATATATGCGTACTGCATTACAATATGCCAATAAGATCTATGCATACTTATTCATTATAATCTGATATAATAACAATTTGATTTAATGTACGTTTGACATGTTGATAAATTTAAATCAGGATTTTAAGTAGGTTTTCAATTCTTATTGTTTATTTCGTAAAATAGTTGAGAAGAAACTTCTCAAGTGGGAATTGTAATAGAACCAACCAAAAATATTTATTCATATTTATTATTATTTCATATAATAACAATTTAGTTTATATGCCTGGTTGATCAATTTATTATTTTTACATCAGAATTTCAAGTAGATTTTCAATTTTTATTGAGTTTCTTTTGGATAATAGTTGAAAAGAAACTTCACATGTGAGGATTGTAACAGAAACAACCAAAAATATCTATTCTTACTTATTTATTATTATTTCATATAATAACAATTTAGTTTATATGCCTGGTTGATCAATTTATTATTTTTACATCTGGATTTGAAGTAGATTTTCAATTTTTATTGTTTATTTTGGATAATATGTAGTTGAGAAGAAACTTCACATGTGAGGATTGTAACAGAAACAACCAAAAAATATATTCTTACTTATTTATTATTATTTCATAAAATAACAATTTTGTTTATGACTGGTTGATCAATTTATTATTTTTACATCAGGATTTGAAGTAGACTTTCACTTCTTATTTAGTTTCTTTTGTAAGATCATTAAGAAGATGAGAGACTCTCACGCCGCGGTCGTGGGTTCGATTCCCACCGTTGCCCCTGGCCCTTTTTTCCCAATAACCCCCCAAATTTGAACACACATATACGAATTTGTCACATGGCTAATATGCATAGTTCATAACGCCAAAAAAAAAAAACAAGTTAGAAATGTTAATGACAGTTTACGCACTTTCGGATGCTGGATTATGTGGGAGAAGGCCTGNAGAATCCGCTTATGTGTGTACTGTATTAAAATATGCCAAAAAGATCTGTTCTCATTTATTTATTATTATTTGATATAATAACAATTTTGTTTAATGTATGGTTTGTCAATTTATATCAGAATTTTATAGGTTTTTAATTAATTTATTAAATTTTAATTACTACAGATAGATGATTTAATTTTCTTAAAGAACAATGCATTCAATGTTTAACGTGGGGTTTCTTTTTAAGATTAAAGATTTTTTTTTTCATGTGAGTATGATCTTGATAAAAACAAATATACATTTGAACAAGTGTTGTTTCAGATATAAAATTTTTAGAATGAAAGATGTCCATGCAAGAAATGTCTTGTGCATGTATATGCAGTTATACATTCAAACCGATAAATTTAGAGCGTACTTACTCCATGAGTTATGACATTTGCTATATGTTCAACAGTTGTAGGTACGTAAGCCTTGTCCGAGGTTGCCCTCTCATTCATCCAGTTGATTCTGCGAAAGATGAAGTTGTTAAATTTAGCAAGGTTGTCGGTTTTTGTAATGTGACGATAAGTTGTCAGTACTTACGACTTGAGGTTTTGCAGGGATGTGTTGTGAAGGGGGCTGAAGAGTGATGTGTACTTTCCGAGTGCCATCCTTAGAGTTGACATGTTGACGGTGTCATGCCTGGGGGCCGTCGCTCTTCCGTCCTGAGTGTGTGCGCGCGTTTGTGTGTGTGTGTGAGTGTGTGACTGTGACCGCGAATCCGTGACCGGCCGGGCTCGGCTCCCTCTTTCGACTGGCGAGTGGGGACTGGTGTCTGTTCTGGCCGCCGTCGCACGATTACTCCATCGGCCGAGAAGAGGGAGACTAGAAGAGTCGCGTCGTGAGATTCGCCCGATTGATGCCCCCGGCTCCTTTCATCCTCATCTTCCGCCCTCTTCTTCCGAGTCTAGTTTTGCACACTTTGCAAAGCCCGACGCCTCTCGGTTGTATTTGTGAGTCTGTCTGTCTGTATGTGTGGAATTTTGGAAAACTTTCGAATTTGGAAGCACTGAGTTTGTCGGGACGTTCTTCGGACCGGAGGCCGGGAGTGATTTGAGGTCTTGTGTCTGAAAAGTTACAGAACAGAGAGGAGCCTCTCACCTGTGGGGGTAAACGACATCCATGCGCATTCCGGCCTTTTTACCTGCGAGTATTAATAGTTACTATGAAAATTAAATAAATATTCCAACAAAACCCTTTCCCGGTATAAGAAACAACAATCCTTTAAATTTTATATCGTTTAAAAAACATTCCTGTTAAATAATTTTCCAACAAACAATATTATATTTCCACCGAAATACATACTAGTTTTATAGATTTTTAATTAATTGCACCAATTATTCCTTCTCTGGTGTAATAAACAGTATTTATAACTTGGAAGAAACCTGTGATATTTTTTTACAGCTTATTCTCCGGCCAAGTTATGATGTTTAATCTAACGGTAACCAACTTTCTCTTTTCTTCTATCCTTTCTTATATATTTTATATCCTTATATCCTCCCTGTACATCAGGGCCTCGTAAATTTTGGATAAAATAACACAAATAACAATCAAAAATACACAGAAACAAGTTAAAAACATGATAGTCTGGTTAGGATTCACACTTCTCCATAGTGCTCGATATTCCTCGGGGTGATTGTGAATAAACCCATCCATTCGTGCTAATAAATTCCAAGCACACATCACAATTCATTCACACTACCCCAGAGTACTCGATATCTTCGAGGTAATTGGGGATCAAGATCAAGGCATCACTGGGCAGTACCACCATGGGGGAGTGCAAGGCAGATCGACGATCGCAATTGATGAGCTAAATACACGAGTAGCTTCAAATATGTCGCAGTGTTTATTTTGACATCAGCAAGGCGCTCGATCGGGTATGAAATCATGCCTTCAGAATTAAAAACTTCCAGGATACATTATCCGCCTGATGGGGAGTTACCTGAGTGATAAAAAGACTCTAGTGTAAGGTGGTAAAATGGGTGAGAGGCGGGTCGAAATGGGAGCCCCCCCCCAAGGATTTGTCCTGGGCCCCCTACTATGGTCCCTCACCTTCGAAGGGCTGCTGCGGAGGTTGAGTGAAAGAGGCTTCATGTCTATTGCATATGTAGTCTACTTGGCTGTGATCATCGAGGGCAACATAAAAGAAAACTGGAAGAAAGAGAATGCCGGTGCAGTGGTTTGCTGACTGAAAACGGCCTTGCTCATGCTCAAAGGTAAATTGAGTATGAAGTTTGTATCCAGGGAAGGTCTGTACAAGTTCGAGTACCTCGTTTGTGAGAGGAAGGTACGTCGGCTTCCAAAACTACGTTGAGAGCCTCAGGGACAAAGTATTCTACCATGCAATCCGGGGAGTCTCGTACCGACAAAAAATTAATAGCCTCAGCAATAAGCTTGTCGGTACTTACGTATGCTCGTCCGGTTTGGGCAGCGCACGTTGACAAAACGCGAGCTCAAATATTACTACAGACTCAGAGGAAAACCTGGCTGAAAATAAAAAGAGCCTACAGAAACGTTACACGCTGGTGAGCTGCCCGTGGATATCCTTGAGCAACAAAGGTGTTCCATCTGGCACCTAAAGAGAGAGGTGCCCCTGCAGATACCAGCCACGAATATAAGGGAAATTTAAGAGTGGGAAATGAGTGAGAGGCAACGAAGGTGGAGCGCCAGTTACACCTTTGCCATCCTGCCGTAGTATCGCAAAGACGGAAGCTAAAACACCTGCAGCCGTGGCACTACCTGCCAAGTGGCGACTTCGCAAGCAAGTTAAATAGCTTCAATTTATCTGAGTCACCTCTGTGTGCAATGCGGTGAAGAAGAGACGGCGATCTACATCATTACGCGATACTTTTTTTTACCGTTGCAGCCACCGACGCCCCCGTAGCTGAGATTAAGAGACTGGAAGGGTGGGGAGTCAAATTAAACATGTATGACCGATTAAAAAATCAGCAGATGGAGTCATATGTCGTTCCGAGATAATCAGCTGCGTTGAAATGCTTGCATGCGATATGCTAAGGGTATCTGTGATTCTCTGTCTCATGTTCTCGAGTGTGTGTTATAAGAGACAAAAGCTTGAGTTTGGTCATCATCAGATATCAATGGTCGAAGGGAAGACTAGAGGGCTTTGCGCCTTCTAAATCAGAATTTACACATCTAAATCGAGCAAATCACTTTCTTCTAAAGCGTCATCTTGACTAGCATCCCTAACCATTCCAATTAAACTCTCAACAAGACAGACAAGAATGACACATCTACACGGAAAACAAACACTTTGAGCCCTGAAGATGATCTCAATAAGATCGAAACGTGGCACGATAAAGAAAATGTTTTTTTAAACCTACATCACACCAGACCGCATCTCACGACCTCCAAATAATCATTCCAATTAAAGTTGATTTCAAGCCTATAAATCGGTCAATTAAATCTATAAATGGACTAAAATATTTCCATTTGGGAGACCGCGATGATCGAGTGGTTATGTCGTCCTCTAGCTGGGTTCGAATCCTGGCTACCTCTTGAAATTTTATTTGATTTAGAAAGAGTTAAGCAAAATTATTTTGACCTGTTATCCGGGAATTGGACGTTAATCCGTCCTATATGATTTTACTACTTACTTAAGCTTGGTTCTCATGGATACATTTTTGAAATCATCATATACTACCACACCACATATTTTACTTTAATTTATATTGTCTTGCATCAGAATTTGGAATATCATCTACAATTCTGTTATTCTTTAAAACAAAAAGGAAAAAAAGTTTAATTGGCAAAACCCGACCAAAAAAAGATCGTTGTATTTCGGGACTCTATTCAAAGGTTTGTAAGCTATTTGCTATTTTTAATGTTGTTTCAAGGTTTAAGTGGCATCTGTCAAATCGTCATCGATACATTGGAATAATCAGATATGCTTGAGATTTGAAGTTTGGGATGTTCATCAATTGCTTATTCGTTAGGAGGTTTAATTAATAACTTAAACGCCAATTGTTCACTTATACCAAGTCTACTTTTAGCTGTTGAAGCCTTGAAATTGCTTAAGCAAGGGAACGTCGCTATAAATACGTGGATTGTCAAAAGTGTAATCAAATAAAAAAAAAAAATAAAAAAAGGAGATGAGGTCTGTGAATGTGAAGAAAAAAAATGTGAAGAAACTGTATCTTGATAATCTCTAAAGTACATAATAACTTACAAAATAAATCAGTCAAATCACTGATCAAAATGTCGAACGCGTCTGACAGCAAAGCAACGAAGACCAGGATGGTCGGAAACCCCCAAGCGATTTTTATTTTAACAGGGGTTTTGTTTAAATTGATTTATGCATGTAAAATAATAAATAGAATTATATGTATTAATTGAAGGGTGAAAAATCGTGTTATTACGCGGTCTGAAAGGCGAAAAGCTTGATCGTCGCTGAATCAAAACATAGAAATGTATCTATTTTTTAGTGTACCTCTTTTTTTATTATTTTTTATGTCCATATTTTCATAAATGTCAAATAATGTCCCATATAAAAACTAAAGGATCAGAGTCACGACTTTTAGAATTTTATAAAACCAAAAATTGTAAGACAGTGCAAGGTGAAGGAACTGTAGCTTGACGGTTGCTTTAGTTGGAGAAAAAACACTAAGACCAACCTGTATCTTTTATTTATCCTACGGACACAGGCAATCGAGAGTTTGTTAAGGCGATCAAACCAGCAGAATCGAAATGGCTATTCTCTATCTGAGACAGATAGGTATTCTGACTGAGAAGACACCTCTTCGTAATGGGTATGCTACCAGGTCCCTTTTGCCGCTTCTGCTTAATAAATGAAGAAACGGCAAGGCACTACCAGAGTGTGATAGGTATGCTAGGTCTAGATTTGAAATCTTTGAAGGAGAGGACATCACCAAATCAGATAAAATGGTCCAAAATCTTGGGGTTTGTGAACAAGTCCAAGAGGTTTATGCAGGACAGGTGAGCCGACCAAGTCCCGGACCTTTTAGGGATGGGGTACGAGTCTACCCAGGCATTTAACCCCTCGGGTCTTGGTCACCTACCCTGCATAATACATATGTATATATAAAGACCAACCTGTAACTAAGAGACCAAGTTGAATTGAAAAACGCCAAACTATTAATTTATTAATTTCAACGATTTTATTTATAATAATGATGATCAACACTTGGCAATGTCTCTTTTTTATTGCATCTCTCTTTTACCATTGGCAACCTTAACCTTGCGCAGTGACTACATCGTATTAATTAATTGTTGTTAATAAATTAATTGTCTTTCAGTTGTCTAGTAAAAAAAAAAAAAACAGTACGAGTGGCAGATAAAGAATCGTCGATTGTTAATTGTATAGTCAATTTATACTTGTGGTGAAGTTTTATTGGATTTTAATTTAAATATTAATTATTGGGCATTGTAAAAGTTTGTAGTAATTAATTAATAAGTAAATCGCAATGTGGACTTTTATATTTTTCATTTTATTTTATACATTTAAACTCTAACGGGAAATTTTTATCATATTATAAACAATATATTTTCCTTTATAACAAAAAATACTTTGCCCCTGTATTTTTTTATGCAAGAGCTAACGGCTCCTCGCAATTTGTAGCCCGTTAGAAGTTGTTAAAGTTCATCTGATTCCGGACGAGGTGGGGGCAGCACGTATCTTGACAGCTGTCAGCTGGCTGTCAAGCACAGGAGAAAAAAGCACTACCTGGATAACCGAACGGTTTTATCGACAGCTTGCTTTCCCTTTTTATCATTGTAATTCTTTTAAAAATGTTATCTCTTTTATTTATCTCGGTAGGGGTCAAAGGTGGGATGTTTTCTATCCTCCGGTGGATTACGAATGAACACGTGCTGATAGATTGAATGGATAGAATTAAATGCCCAGTAGTGGCCTTTAGATACCTCCAAGACCATCTGTCCTGTTTGAAAGAATGGTTCAAGAAATGGAGGGTCAGCCTTTATGAAACGAATAGCAACACTTTTGTCATATCACCTCTCATCCAAACAAATTACGACTGCAACTCTACCAACAACCAATGTCGTTCGCTATTTGAGGCTTTAATTCAACAAAAAGACTTATTTTGAAACTTGAAACTACTTTGAAACTTTACTACAAAGACTACTTGATAACAGGTCGAAACACTCTTTACAAAACAAACGCCTCATGTACATAAATACGTATGGAATTGAACTGTGGGGTTCAACCAAGCGTTCCAACTGAGAAAGTGACCAACCACCCTACTTCCTACCTAAACTTACTATCCATACAGACCTGCAAGTTCCATTTGTCCTCCAAACCGCAGGAAGTCGATATAGACGCCTCCATATAACCATCGAAATCCAAAGAAAACAGTCACTTTAGGCCAAAGTCCTTTGAACCATTGCCCAAGCTCCCTACTTCATATATACAACTTTACTTTCCGCAATGACCTAGAGATCCCATTTGTCCTCCTAACCGGAAGAAGTCGATAGGGACGCTTCCATATTTCTGGACTTCCAAAAAAATCAGTCAATCCAGTCCAAAATCCTTCGAACCACTGCCAAAGCTCTCTACTTCCTACCCAACTTTACTATTCATACAGATCTTCAAATCCCATTTGTCCTCGAAACCTCGATACAGAGCCTTCCATAAAACCCTGGACATCAAAAGAATCCAATCACTTCAGTCAAAAAATCCTTCGAAACCATCTCCCTACTTCGTGTCCAACTTTATTATCCACGAAGACCTTCATATCCCATTTATCCTTGAACCACACATGTCGATACAGATGCCTCCATAATACCCTGAACCTTCATCCCAAAACTCCAGCCCGATAACTTTCAACCAGAACCCTTCAATCATCTTAAAACGCCTAAAGCGTGAATGACCGACATTTTTTTGTAGTTTGAGATTATGCCAATATTCAGTGGTTTGTCTGTGTGTTTTTGTCAATTGTGTCCTTCAGAGAAGCTCATGCTACATGCTTGGAACTGCGAGATTACAGAAAATGTTTAAAAAATTGTACAGCATTGAGATGAAGTCTGTAAGGTGAAGAGAAACCGTAGCTTGATCGTCGCTGAATGACCCAGTTGTCAGTGACACAAACAACGGATGAAATCATGGACCAAAGTAGCAATGAACGAAAACAAGATAATACAAAAGGATGATCGGAAACTACAAAACGACATTTATTTATTTAAAAAAATATTAATCACGGCAAAAGTCAAATAAAAACTACAAAAAAATTTAAAAAGGCAAAATATTATTTATGGAAAAGACCGAACTAATTTTTATAAATTTCGATCCGATTGAGTCTATTTTACTATTCTCTTTGTTTACAATTTCAAATAATGTTGCCCAATACCAACTATTGAATGGAATCATGATAATACAAAAATAAGACATAGAAAAAAATTATATCTGATAGTGCGGAATGTTATCAAACTGATCATTCTAATAAATAATTGTTGCTCAAATTTATCACGATTCCGAAACCATTTAAATTCAGCTTCATTTAAAATAATATTAATCGAATGTTCGCATCAGGCTCTGGGGCAACGAATCGTTATGCCAACTTGTTATACATATAAAGGATTTTCTCTTTGACTTAATAGGCCAAGTACGAGTTAGGACTTGACATAATTGCACAATCAAATCTAGTCGCTCAAGGTTTACCTAATATACAGGGTGTATCAACTTCTACGGTCTACTCATTTAATTCGAAAACGATTAACTTTAGCAAAAAATGGTCTTATACAACCTCAAGTTAATTATGGCTAGGAATCGCGTGGTGGTAACAGATTTAACATAACTTTCTCTAGCTGGGAAATGATGCTAACTTTGTTATTTTAAATGAGAACCCCATATTTTTATTGTACAGTTCGATTCTAGAGCTTATTTTATGTCACTTTTACTGAAAGGAAAATGTTGATAGGATTGACCATTTTTGATTCTGCCCGACGGTAGACTCGTGAGGGGGGTATGCTTTTTGTAACAAGATGGCCCACCCCCTTTATTTCGAAAAAATTTCCTCGCTAGATGAGAGAGAGAGTTATGTTAAATCTGTTACCAACACGCGATTACTAGACAAAATTAAATTGGGTTTTGTGTAAGATCAGTTTTTGCTAAAGTTAATCGTTTCCGAATCAATTGGGTGGACTGTAGAAGTTGATACACCCTGTACTGTGTATTTCTAAACACTTAAAACAATTTTTGTTCCGAAACGATAGTGGGAAATCGTTTGTAGGGAATTTTTTAAAAATAACTTTTAACGCAATTAAGGATCTGGCTTATTTCAAAGCAAGTGAGTCAGAAAAGTCTGTTTAACCACATGCCCTCCGGCAGTATACTAATTAAAAGATGCATACTTTTCAGTCGTGCTATTCTGTCAGCTCGGTAAGGGTTTTTGTTTTAAAACCTTATCGTTTGTTTACTCTACTTGCATTTATTAATTTTAATGACATAAACCCCAATTAAACATACGGAGATATAGCAATCAGATAAATCCGTCCTTGGATTATCGAGATCTTATCGACCAATTTACAATGTGTAATTTACCCTGAGAGAGTTTAATATGCAATTATGCAATTGCGTTATAGCTTTAACGTATTTTTTATTTATTCACAAGGTTTTCTTTGGTTCCCTAACTTTTCTCCTGGTTTATCATATTGTGCATAAATTATATCAATGCCTGGACGGATTGACTTTTCCTTTTGTTTACAGTCCATTGATTTGGGTTAGTTTATCGAAAATCACAGCTCTTCGACAAATGGCCGCAATCGATCGGATCGACGTGGCCAATTTTGTGATTGAAATTTGCATCAGAATTTTGAAAATATTCGTCTTGCCACAAGAAAGAACTTGTTCTTTGTTCCAGTTATTCTTGTCTCAATATATTTACAACAAACAAGTTTAATGTAATTTAATGGTATGAGGAAAAACCCGAGAGATTTTAACAGTTTGAAGAAACACGATTGCTCTTTGACAATTTCATCTCAAAAAGATCCGACATTGGTTTTATCAATCCTGGTGTTCCACATGGGTTCATCTTAAGCCCTCTTCTATTTAACTTATACATTATTACATAATATGCAGATGAATGTTAATATATGTCTTTTCGTCTAGTTGATATGCTACTCTACGATAATAATTTTAAGTTGGGTTAAAGGTTTACACCACAAGAATAGCACACTTTATGCCCTGAAAATGACCCGAATAAAGGTCGAAACGTCGGCAAAAAAATGAAAAAGGTGTTTTTCTGAACTACCTCATTCTTAACCGCTCCTCACGACTTCAATAAATTATGAAACAACAGGTGACTAAGAAACACAAAATAATTTTAACTTTGGATTTAAGAGGGCATCAGTGCTCAGTGGTCTCTATGGTATAGGCGTCGACACAGCACTCATCACTTTAAGGTGCTTTCCTCAAAAACGACACCATGAGGGTTGATATCATCTCTGCTGTTTCAGACCTTCGGGGGGGGGATGAGCTGGCATGACAGATGATGGAGACAGAGAAGCAATGTCGGGAAATCTGGGATCTGATGTTTACACACCTATGCACACAATTTTTTAAATTTACAGTTACTTCAGGAGTTCCTCAGGGCTCTCACTTAGGGCTTCTTTTATTTCTTGTTTTTATAAATGACCAGACTCAAGACTAACCTGGAACCAGCACACATGACTTAAACAACAGGAACTAAACCAAATTTCGCACTACTTTACAGACTACTGTTGCACAAATCTAATGTTTCAACACAAAGCACACTGATAATCTACAAGACAATACTATCTGGATGTACGGACTACAAGTGTGGGGCACCGCCAAACCTCCCAACTTCTAAAGAATACAGTTCTTTGAATCCAAAGTCCTCAAAATCATACTTCTTACTACATCTCCAACACCCTTCATAAGATCTCAAAATCCCTTTCACACAAAAAATAATTTTTAAAACAATTTCAACTTCCACAGTAAACTCTGCTCTCACCCCAATCGAGCTGCCCAATCCTTATCCAATAAAAACCATCCCTATAATTCCACCAGTCCTTGTGTACAGCTGGAAGGACAGCAATGGCGGTTAACTCCCCTCACAACACATGATCCATGCCAAATTAACGCATTACATGTTGTAATTAATGTTACACATTGCAATAAACGTATTATATAAAAAGTAAATAAATGAGATTTACTCTGTGATTATGATATAAATTTTCTTCTCATTGCTGATGATCTAAAAATCTTTAAACCTGTTTCTTCTTTTTCTGACCATTTAATTCTTAATACTACAAAATATTGCCATATCCGCTTCTCAAAGTGCAATAATTCTAGCAATTAACACAACCAACGAACCCCCTCAATTCTGTTAATCGGCAACTTGTTTGACCAACAGCTAACATTCAAAAACCACATTTTAAGTTTAACTGTTAAAGCTTTAAAACATCTCGCACTTATAATTCATTTTTCTAAAGGTTTTCATAATATCCAGGTGTTAAAAATGTTCTTTAGTTAGATCCATCATTGAATTTTGTTTTGTAGTTTTGTCACCATATTTAAAACTTTCTCTTCAACATTGTTCAGCATAGATTTGTCAGATATTTACATTCAATTTAATTCCACAAATTTGCTGTAAATTAACCAAAAATTCTATACACATTGAATACAGACCACTTGAAACCCATAAAAACATAGTATATTTCTCATATATTATTAAATAATCAAATAAACTGTCCAGAACTCGTCAAATTAATTAACTTTGACATTCCATCTCATAATACCAGAAACCCTCAGAGTTCAGATATGAGCCAACTCCATTGACATAGGTTTTTTATTGACAAAAGTTCAGAAATAAAAAAACCTTTTAAATTCCACTTCAAAATTTTCCCTAACCATCCCTAAATTTCACTTCAAATTGTATCTAGTCATAGTTATATATTTTTATATCCACTTATGTGTGTTCTTATATATTTACTTATTACCTAGTTTAATTTTATTTTGTGTTTACGTTGTTTTTCTGTGTTATACTCCTACGCCTGTGTCTGTAATAACAAAATTAAAAAATAAAATTTTGAGATGTCACATAGCCTCAAATGTGGATTGCCTCTAGACCTCCCCACCCTTTAATCCCTTGAATTGAATGCCAGCTTTGGCTTGTTTCTCTTAAATGCTGGCCAGTGTTGTGACTAGGAGAAAAAAACCCACATTCATATATTAGCAATTTATAGTTTTATATGTACAGGCTACAAATAAATTTTTTAAAAACATTTAATTATTCAGAAATCGTGAGATGCGGTGTGATGTAGGTTTCAGAAAAACATTTTCTTTATCGTGCCAACGTTTCGATCTTTATTGAGATCATCTTCAGTGCTCAAAGTGTATGTTTTCTGTGTAATTGTGCCATTCTTGCGTGTCATGTTGAGAGTGCCAGTAAAAAAAAAATTTAATTTTACAGTAAAGGATTAAAGTAAAGTACTTCCTGTCATTTATGTCCAAGTAACCGAGGGATCAGACGATCAGTTATGCCAGGATTTGAACCAAGAACCACAGAAGAATTTAACGCCCCAATAACTTGGCCATCATTGGTGGTGAAAATCATAGAAATTGGATGGATAAATGCTAAATTTTTTAAAATAATTTTACACTTTTATATGGTGGCTTGTCTGTTATGGCTGTTTTTCACTTGTCATCAAAGTTTCTGCTGACAATCACAGTAGAAAATAATTAAGCTGTGGTTAAACATCATTTCAACATATTAATTTACAAAAATGAAATAGCAAAATTTACCATAAATTGGAATTTTCAAGGTTAATAAAAACATATCTCTCTTTTTTTCAATATATCTAGGTTTATTTTACATTCTTTTTATTCTAATCTAGGAATGCACTAAATACATACAGTCGATAATATTATACAAATACCTTTCTAATTAATCTACAAATAACTATATATTTCACCGCAAAAAATGCAACTCCAGTCTTATATAATGTTAATTCTAATTTCATACATACAAAACAAAAGGCAAGATACCCTCCTCTTTATATCGCTTTATAATAATTATTTTTTATATGTAAGGAATGATACAAAATCTGCCTTTTGGACATGCAGAATTATACAATTTGTACAAAAACCTAACATGTACGTTTATTTCATATAATTCAGTTATAAAAAGTGTAATGATAGTACAGAAATCTTATGTAGCATTTTGTACCAATTTTTCTTTTAAATATAAGCCAAAAATATACGTTTTAATCAGAAGGCTTATCTTTAAGAGGGCACTTTATATTAGTTTAATACATACTTTTAGTTAAAAAAAAAGAAATGAAAAAAGTATATGTGTAAAGCTACAAATTTACTCAAAAACAAAAAGAGGGCCAATTTTTTTTTACTTTTAAATAAATTAGCATAAAATTGATTCTCTCAAAAATGGACAGCTTACAATTCTTTCTCTTTACCTTTGCAATGAAAAAATGTACATCATACATGTATATCTATAGTCTACAATATTAAAAGGGGAAAAATGCTTTAATAAATTATATTTTCATTCTTAAACATAATTTTTTTCTTTTTTAGAAAAACAATAAAGAAAATTTCATTAGGGGGAAGGAGATTAAAATAAAATCAATACAGTTAATAAAATACTCAAAAAGAATAACAAAATGTACAATAAATCTCTCTACATTTGCCTTTTTTTAATTAAATATTTTAAAATAAAATTAAGTTTGACTATGTACAAAAAAATTCAAATAAATTTACTTTGTTAATCTGAACAAAAATTTATAAATCTTTACAAGAATATATTATATTGATTATAATTCAACAATTAATCTTACAATACATCTCTTCTGTATTTTAAAAACTGCAGTCTACAAGAAAAATAAAACAAGACATTTTCGATGCCTTTTATATGAAAAGAAAATGAAAAACTTCATTTGAAACTTATTATCAAAAGCTTTGTCGTTTCTAATAAAATTTTTAACGTTTATCCCGCATAATATTGTACACATTTTTCAGATTGTTATTAATTAATATATAAAAATTTATTTTCCTATTGCCCTTGAAACATTAAGGAAAAAAAGATTGTGGAACATTCGATAATTTTATGCCAGATTAATTTTTTTTTCTCTCTCTCTCTCGCTTAAACTTCTATGGAAATTAAAAAGAGGTAGACTATGAATATGTTATGGCCTTCTGATCGGCCACCTCGATGGTTAATTTGTGTTAAAAATTGTTTTGCATCTGATTAATCATCTGTCAGACCTTGGCGCTTTTCTTCTTCGAGCATCGCGTCTAACTCGTCCGTTAGATTGGCGAGCATGTTGCCGATATCGTTTAGGACGTCGACTGGCTCCTGCCCTGGTTTTCTATATTAAAAAAAGCAAATTCGTTACTCTTTAGGATGTAAATTCTGTATCAGCATGAAGGTTATATCGCAAGTAGTTCAATGATGATTATATTTAAAAAAAGTGCTATTAGAAGTTATGATTCTTTATTAGAGTTGAATATTTATTAAGTTTATAGCAGATGAGGATTATCAATTTAAAGTGTAAAGTTAGATCTGTGTAATTCTTTTTAGAGCATTAAATATTAGTTTATGGGCATACACTTTTATACAAAAGCTTTTTCTTATTTATTTTAGCCATTTTGATAAGTTCATTGATAATGTTTTGTTACAAATGATATGCTTTTTTTTTTAAAAAAAAAAGAAACTTTACAATAAATTATGGTTATTTGTAAGGATAAACTTTGATACTTTGTTTTTGTGTTTTTACGTACTTTCTTGAAATACAATGTTTTTTATGGTGTGCCTTATTCGATGACCTTGTCGGTCGATTATTTGGTCTGATAAAGGAAAAACAAGTAAAAACAAACACTTAAAGAAAACTGATAATTGTGGTGCAACTAGAAAATTAAATTATCAATTACCTCGGCGGAAGGAGAGAAGACGAAGGCTCTGGCGGCTGCACTCTCACAGTGGGAATAAATTCTAGAATAAGAGATTTTTGTTGAAAAATGAAAGGGTCAGACGAATTTGAAGGTGTTTTAAAATTGAGTTACCTGTTGGATTTCTTGTCGCTCTTTGTTTTATAGTGCCGGCATTTTCATTCGCGAAAGGTATCGAATCGGACTCAGTACTTGAACTTGACTGTAAAATTAGTCAATTTGGTTTACAAAATGTTAATTTGGGGGTTTTCAATTTTTTAAATGGTGAAAAATTTACCTTAAAACTAGCATCAGAGCCGTTGTATTGTTGCGGATGGGGGCAATGCAGATCTGCAACTACAGTTACACTCGAAGAACAATCACTGCTCACCCTAGCAGGAGGGACCGGCCCAGTCCTTTTCAATGTGCAGTTACTGCCTTCCCTAATTAAAAAAAATGTTTTACAAAAATAATATCGAAATAAAATTTGTATATAAAAAAAGAAAACATACTGAGAGAAACAATGTAGTGTAGGGGCGATTTTAGCCTGTGGCCTGGGCTTGAGTAAGGCCCGCGGCCTTGGCAGTGTCCCACCGCCTTGGTGTAAAGGAAAGACCTCGTTTGTAGGCGTGATGTCCCCGTCTTCGAAACACCTCCGTCCGCCGACGTTCCACTGCCCTGTGAAGCTACTCGTACCGACGCCGATACCATTATTACCCTCTTCCCCACCTTCAAGAGATTCTAGAGATTTCCCCCGACCTCCGCGAATCTGTAAACACAATTGGAAACTTTCGGTTTAAAAAATTTACAAACTCCTGAGAAATTTTAATTGAACGAATATTTTTTTCTTGCTGAAACTAATAAAACACTTGTCAAACACTATTTAAAATTTATATATTTTAAATAGTTTTCTGTTTCATTTTATGAAGCATTTAAATTTACAAAAGCATTGGGTGAATGCACTAGTAGTTGCAATTTCCTAGCCTTTATACAAAAATTATATTAAACAATATTACTTAAATTTCTACATTTGAAAAAAAAAAAAAATATATACCGAGACTTTTAATCCTTATGGCTATTTATAAAAAAAAATAAATGAAATAAAATAACCTATAAAATTCACATGACATTTTTTCAAAAGCATTGCATTACAAAAAGTGTTATGAAAGAAGCACTTACTTGAATCGGAACGATATCTGTCGTGTAATAGAGATGGTGCGACCCTTCGATCTCCCAGGGTTGGTGGAACGTCTTGAATGTGCTGTGGACTCTTGGGCAATCGCAGTCGACGAATGGGTCTCCTGCGTCAACCTTCACACAAACATGCGCATGCACTAACACTTCGGATACTCACAGCTTCAGATTGTCACTTGACCTGTTGAGCTTTTTGACTCAATAAATCAAGTTGTTATATATAATTTTTGTTAATTTTATTCACTAATTTAATTTAATTTGTACCAGTTTGTGAATAAAAGTAACGTGTTAGAATCGCAAATCAATCTGAAGCTGCATGTAAGTACAAAAAATGTCAATAAACTAAAAAAAAACAATGTGATCGATTTGGACTAATGAGCGCAAATGTTTATTAGTGCTCTTTAATGCCGTGAAGATGCTTAACATGTACAAGCATTTATCCATGATTTGATTTCCTCTCGTTTTCAGTCTCGTGCATGGACCAAAGCTTTTAAAAGCTCAATTATTAAACTAGGTAATTAAATCAATCTGTACAAATAAAAGTACAAGATGCAGTTTGGAAATTTATGATGGTCTGAACATATTCTATGATGTGAAGTTTTTAGTGAAAAAAGAACAACAAAAATTAATGATATTAGAAAAAATATTGTGACAAAAAACTACAAGGTGGTTGATTACTCACAAAGGTGATTTTATTTCTCCAAATGAACAAAAATAGAGGAAAATATTTAATTCTTTATTTTATACCATCGTTACAAGGGTTTATCGTCAAACTCTATTTTGAGGTCAAGATGGGGGAAAGCAGTTATCAAATCGGCTATATGAAGGCTTTGTAATTTTATACTGATTACTTACATGTGTCGGCGTAAATGGAGTAGGTGGGAATGTTTTTCCAGCCCTCAGGTCCTGGATCCTCTTGATCGCGAGCAACATTCTCTTCTGATGGCCCAGCTTGACAATACCGATATCTTCAAGATCTTCCCATGTTATCTGCGTGGTGTCCTCGACTGTCGTGTAACCCTGAGATCTTAAAGCGCTACCGTACTCTTCCAGCCTCAGCAGCCTCAACCATTCATTCAACGAACCCTAGAGAAACAAGAACAAGTTAGAAGGTAAACCAGAGAATAAAAGGATGGTTTAATAGAATCTAAACTTTTTTCATTAAACTTTCAATGATTAAATCACCATTTTCAACTTTACCACATTAAATTCAATATTTAGAACTAGCTAAGAAGATGTTCTATTCTAAAACATAGAAAGGAGGAAGAACAAAACTGCTTTTAATAGTGATTTTTTCCCCATTATATCATTATTTTATCCCAGGAGGGCTTAAAGTCTTAATACCTGTTGAATGTCGCGCATGAGGGGTCAAACCACTTTATAATATTTATTTAGAAATCGTGAGATGCGGTCTGGTGTGATGTAGGATTCAGAAAAACATTTTTATTGTGCCAACATTTCGATCTTTATTGAGATCATCTTCTATATCATCACATTACATTCCACACATCAAATATTTTTCACATAGTCTAATTTCCCAATAATTTAGCTTTCCTTTTCCTATTTATCCCTTTCTATATAATCCTGAAAGGATAATCTGGTCCATTACCAACACATTTTTTCCCTTCGTCGGCTCTTTTCACCTCAAAGAAGCCGACGCCTTATACAAAAATGTCTTTTCTATTTCAAAATCCAACGTATATAAACACAAAATAGCAAAATCTCACTGGCACTCTCGACACACGCAAGAATGGCACAATTACACAGAAGACAAACACTTTGAGTGAATATATATAAAAAATATATTTTACATTGTATAAATTCACTTTTCCACATCCAAAATGTAATTGTTATGTGTAAACAATGTTTGTAAATCCCAGGCCTTGAAGATGATCTCAATAAAGATCGAAACGTTGGCACGATAAAGAAAATGTTTTTCTGAATCCTACATCACACCAGACCGCATCTCACGATTTCTAAATAAATATCGATTAACGGTACTAATCACCACCCACTTTACAATACTTCTTCAATTTTATTGTCAATTAAAAAGCCTTATGCTATGCCGGGAATTGAACCCAGAACTGCTAGGATGGCAAATACAAGTCAAATCCTTAACCACTCGGTCACTGTAGTCCCCCAATGGACAATTTATTCAACCTTAAAAAATTAATTTTCTATCCAAGTGTACTTACAGGTATGTAATCAGGTAACCCGTCTGATATATTCAAAAGGGCTATCTCAGCTTTCAGCTTCTTCCTGTGGTTCGGTTTTTTTATTCCTATTGCAGTTAAGTCCTGGAAAAAGAGAAGCCAATGTCAATACTGAAATTAAAAAAAATAAAAATAAATAAAAAATAAAATTTTACCTCGGGCGTCATTCTTGAGATGGTGTACATATCATATCCTGCATTTACGAACAGAGGAAAATACTCCTCGAAATGGAGGTCAATCAGCCAGCTGTTGAGAATCTCAGGGTCCTAAATATGATTTCAATTAGAAGCCGGTTGATGCGAAATTAAATTAAAAATTGATTAGTAGACTCACAGCTACGCCCTGCAATAGAAGTCGTTCAACCCTAGCTGGAGCGGAACTTTCTCCGCTTCCCACAGAACTTGACGAGAGGCTCGGTCGGTGGTGATGGGACATAGCACATGAAGCTCTTCCGCTGTCTAAGCTCACAGTGGAATGGCGGGACCCAGAGCCGCTTGAACCTGGGCTATCTCTTCCAGGGCTCTAAACATACGAAAAATTAATAAATTTTACACACTAATTACAGATATATTTAAAAAAATTTCTTACCTGGGTCATGTCAATCCCTTGGTCCTCCTGGAGTGAAAGTTGGTGGTGGTAGTAAGACGCTTTACTCCCGATTTGTGTGAATTGCTAATTAAATATATTGTCAGATCAATAGATCAATAAAAAAAGACATAAAAAATATGTAATTTACCTGAGGGCCGGGAAATGTGAAGGCAGGGTAAGAAAATGTACCGGGGCTTTTCCCAGGTCCCATGCTGTACATACCGTCTGATATCTCATACCCATCTACACATACAGAAAGTTCATATAGATTAGACAGGACTGGCAAGAGTCCAGGAGCAATAAAAAGAACCTCTGCAGTATTGAGAAAAGGATGGAAGGAGGAGGGGCGAGAGGGAAAGTGGAATATAAAACTGTCTGGCTTCCTATACAATTAAATCCACTCTTATTCTATTTTAGACAAATATTTGCAATTGTACACTTAAAAAAAATATTATTGCAGAATTTAAGTAGTGCATTAAACAAGTCAAATGATTCGTATTATTTTGGAGTTTTACCTCTGTTGTCATGGAAAATGTCCTCTCCAGCACTGGAATATCCTGCTGAGCCAAAGGATGAGCCGCTGTTCCTGAAAGCCGTTTCTGGGACAGCAGGAGGTGCCACCTTTTTCGCCTGAGCCGGCTTGTTGCCCCTGCTCATTCCTCCAACTGGAACATACAAAATTTTTAATTATTACACAGGCTAAATAAAAAAAATTAAAATTACATGTAAAAATATAAGAGATCTATTTTTAGATCCTTAATTCCAAGCCATTCGACACCCTAATATTTCAGAAGGGCTCCCCTATGAACGAGATACCAAATATATTATATGTCTGAAAATAGTTTAAACAGTACAAATAAATCAAACCTAGTTTTCTGTCTATTTATTGGATGAGTCGAAAACCTTGAAGGAATTTAAATATTGATTAAAGGAGAAAATGAATAAATTAAATTTGTATGAAATTAATTGTAGAGATGCCAGAAAAACTGAAATCCATACTATATCCAAATTATGGATATTTCATCATATTTAAATTGAAAACAATTAAATTTAAATACAATATACAATTATTTTTAATTCAAGTTCTCACAACAGAAAACAAGAATTGGTTTTTGTTAATACCAAAGATGCAGTCTATTTTAAATTGAATGACTTGCGCAGATAGCTACACGGTGATATTAAAGAGCCAAGAAAATATAAAGAAGGTTGTTTTGCACAAAAAGGAAAACTATAAAAGCTTAACACACAAAGGCGGAAAAAAAGGCGTAAACTCATGCATAATTCATTAAAAACATGTAACTCTGTTCTTTCAACAGCCACTGTTCTTTCTTCGGTAGTATTTCAGCTTGGCAGATTTTTCTTTTTGAAAATAATGAAAATAAAATAAGTGAAATGAAATTGTTTTTTTAATTATAGAACATGATTAGCTGATACAGTTAGTTTTTACTTTGGTATGTGGTTGTGATAAGCCGACATTGGAGAAGAAAACTGATATCGGTGGTGTTTTATATACCCGTAACAATTCAGAAACAAGTTATGAACAAGAATAACAAACATGTGACAAAACTTTATACAACTAACAGTATAATTTTTATAAATATTTTATAATAAAAAAATAAATATAATGGCAGGGTTATATTCCACCTACATAATTTTCCCATATTATTATTACATAATTACAAATTAAATAACACACTAATAAACAAGTAACTCGATTAATTATCCAGGCTACACTAAACTTTAAGTCATGAATTAATAACCAGCATAGTTGCTGAGATGGAAGCAATATTATCAACTTACATTTATATAATAATTTGTTGTATTCGTGAGGAATGGTCAAAAATGAGGTAGTTTAGAAAAACACCTTTTTCATTTTTTTGCTTATGATTTGGTATTTTTTTTACACTACCTCATTCTTGACTGTGCCTCACGGATACAACAAATTATTAAACAGCCGGTCGCTAAAAAAACTTACATTTATACAATTTAATTAATTTTTTATGTATATAATTAAATTAATCTATCGGTTGTTATCCTGATATCCACCCTGTGGTCAGTGAGGTGATGATATTTTCAGTTCATACTTCGCATTTATATTGCTTATTGCTACAATTTATTGTATTGTTATTATTGTATTCAGCATTTAAATGATAATAAATAATACATTTAATGATTTGGAAAGATTTGCAGGAAAGTGTTGTACAAGTACCAATGTGTCTTGACCCTCAAAGATACTCCATCTTGTTTATTTGGATCAAATTCCACTTCCTGCAGTGTATCATGTTAAATTCTTAAATTGAACTGCTGGTACAACTAAAAATCTGCAGACATAAATTCAAGACTCCCTTTGCAAAACAATAAAAATACTTTATACAGCGCTTCTAGCTATGGACTGAAAATGTATGAGACAGCTAAAAAATCAAAACTTAACCGGATACAATTCCAATAGTCAAAAATCACATCCCCTGGGAGGTTGATGTGTGGTGGACTCATGACCACAACGGTGAACAATGGTCATCAATTAAGGTAAAATCATGCAGTCAAAGAATCATGGAAATGACCAAGCAACAACCAGGTTCCCAAAGAAAGATACAAAGATAAAAAGGGGGAAGGGGGAAGGGGGAAGAGAAAAGAGAAAAGAGAAAAGAGAAAAGAGAGAGAGAGAGAGAGAGAGAGAGAGAGAGAGAAAGAGAAAGAGAGAGAGAGAGAGAGAGAGAGAGAGAGAGAGAGAGAGAGAGAGGAGAAAGAAAGTTGCCACATTATTATAAAATATTATAAAAAACTACATTTTAAAATGTTTAATTCTTTACATACGTATAATTAAATGTATGTTTCTGTTAATGGTTAGCTTAGGTAGACATAGCTCTTCAAATTATAACCGACAATTGACACCAAGAGCAGAAGAAGTGAACAAACCCGGTAAAAATATGTTCCAAAAGATTTTATATGTTGAAATCTAAAGTTGCAATTTACAAAATCGCCCACTTGCCACAAATTCAATTGGTTTTGAACGTTATTTCCCAGGGACGGGGGACCGGGAAAGGCCTCATGTTGTCCTCCAACGTTCTAATATGGCGAGATTCAAATTGGTTTTGCCATTTCAAAACTACCCGTCTTTGAACGCTTATTGGCAACAACCGATACAACAACATTTCACCTGGGCGTGAAACTTTTCTATAAAAGCGAAAAACCGACGTGCAATGTATAATCTTGTTACCGATATCGCGATGGATGACCAAAACAAGAAGAACCGAGGTCGTGCCCTTTCTTTCAAAGAAAACGAACTTAAGTAGAAATTCTATGAGAATTTCGGGACCCTGTGTATACATGGCTTATTTAAAATAATTTAATAAGCATAGTTTGATTTAGATTATTGTAAAGTATTGGATTAAAAAAAAAAATCAATTAGAATAGGGAAAAGTGAGCGAGGTGAACTCACGAAACCAGCTCCTCATGAGTTATGCAAGGGGTTTCAAATGAAGAAATAAAGACCATATGGTCGATAGACAAAAGTGCTTAGAAAAAGGTCGGAATCTTTTCTCAGAAGAAAAAAATTGAATATATGGACGCGTTAACATCGCGAACCTATAAAACAAGACAGGGCCTCGGTAGGGACACCTACGTACTTCTCAAGATCAGGCGCACCTGCTAGCAAAAAGTGTGAAAACCACCCGAAAAAATTCTCAACGGTGAAAACTAACGCGTTTTCCACTTTTAAATCGGCGATGACGAGAAAAGTGTGCCGTTTTAAAAATTGTATACACACGGGGAAAACGGAAATTAAAACGACCCGGTGTGTCTGGGCGCCATGTATCTGTTTATTAAATTTCAACAAGGACGTCTGATTGTGAGTGTTTTTTTAACAGGTGAGCCCACAGGTTCTGTCTCCTTGTGTTTTAAATTAGCGGATATCGGTCTTTAAGATGATATATACGTTAATTTCCCCTATTTCGACCCAGTTGATCTTCTTTCTCAGATAAAACTGGAAGAGGACTTTCGCCGAAGCGCTTAAAGACGACACAACTTGATGCCTTTGGTTTTAAAAACTATGTCAAGGATTGTTTTCTTTTCAATCCTTTAACGATTTTTGGCAAATTAGGTGTGAACGTGTGAGCTATAAACTATTTTATCCGCTAAGATGATAAAATGTACGTTTTGCTTTGTGTTTTATTTCAAAGCAAGGAATTTGCTGTGCAGGCTAAAGGACGAAGACCACATATTGTGCACACGTGTTCATTAATTCTTTTTGCCGAGCTTCCCTTTCTGCAGCATTTTTTCGCGTGAAGAAAGTCAGGCTGAATGACAGGCCTTAGAAGCTAATGAATTACAGTCCTCCTTTCAATTTTTCAGCAAGTTGAACCGCCGTTGGTTTCATAAACGTAACTAAATGATTGAACTAAAATGATTTCGTCTTTTACTGACGAGACAAAAATAAAACTGTTTTCCTTATTGTTTCCGATGATTTTGGTATGTCAGAGTCGGATTTTTGTCATTTCTGGTCAACTAACACATCAAAACCAACATATCAAAACAAAGAGGATAGGCAGATACCAAAATGATCGGATACTAACCAATTATAGGTTCCAACCGAAAAATTTGAAGGGAAATAAATATTTGAGAGTAGAGATAGAGAGATGGAGAGGGAGAGGGAGAGGGAGAGAGGGAGAGATGAGAGTGTGTGAGAGAGAGAGAAGAAAGACAAGAAAAAGGGAGAACGAGAAGTTAAATAGATATAGATACGAGAGATGAGATAGATAGATAGAAAGATAGTTAGAGAGAGAGAGAAAGAGAGAGAGAGAGTGAGAGAGAGAAAGAGAGAGAGAGTGAGAGAGAGAGAGAGAGTGAGGGAGNGTAGGTAGATAAACATACAGAAGTGTGTATGTGCGTGCGTGTGCGTGTGTGTGTGTATGTGAGTGAGAGAGAGAGGGGGGGAATGTTAAAGCCATTTTTAATAAGCATATTGAAATTTATGTGCTTTTATATTATTTCGGCATCATGAAGTGAAGTGGATCGGTTGCGATAGAATCTAAGGGGGTATTGAGAAAAACAATACATCCAAGCTGCAATAAGTCATGTTGATGAGGGTCGTATTATCGTAAGCTCTCTTCATCCGGATTTCTATCCCGGAACAAGACAAAAAGAGAACGAACGCCTTTAGAAGGAGTAAAGGAGTTAAAAAAATTCTCCTCGTTTGACAAGGGAGTCAACAACTCCCTGATAATCACAGTCGTACGCCCCTCTTCGCCGGTAGAAAATTACCATGATTACTACACTTATGGACAAAAAGAAAATAAAAAGGAAGAAGAAAGAAGAATTCTCGGGCAAATGCCCCCTCCTTTGGTTTACCGCCCGGTTTAAATACCTTTTAAACACCCTTATTAATATATATTTTCCTTATCGTCCAAGATCCAAGAGATAGGTTCCCTTAATGGTTTCGAAAATACCGGCCGGAGGGCGCGTTCTAAGTTTCCTCCGTGGAGGGAAAACTTAGGAATTAATTTTTGAACTTTATCGTTTAAATAATAAAAAAGTATGTCGGCTCTGATGAAATCCAACGCTAAATAAACGAGGCAATAAAGAGTCGACCCGCTTATAATCCCGTTTTACTTAGTGATAATCCCGTTGTTCCTTCATTAACCACTTTTAAAGCAAAGAAAAATGTAAGACTTTAAAGAGAGAAATAGAGAAAAAATAGATTAGAGAGGGTATTAGTTTTAATCATTAGGATCAAGGGATCAATTTAAAAAGGAGGGCTGTAAGACACTAATATATTGCTAGGATTTGCCTTTTCGGTTTAATTTTTTAAATATTCTTTCACTTCTTTCCCATTGGTTACATTAGCAACTAGAGGTCCTTTCTTTCGTGTGTCATGCGGAGATAAACGACAGGATGTTATCAATACGTTTACAAAACCATTTTCAGAAGGATTTCAATTTGAAAATTAAGGTAGAAATTTTGCCTCTCTTTTTATGATA
The DNA here is from genome assembly GCF_000648675.2 of Cimex lectularius. Classification (NCBI taxonomy): domain Eukaryota; kingdom Metazoa; phylum Arthropoda; class Insecta; order Hemiptera; family Cimicidae; genus Cimex; species Cimex lectularius. Next base: position 3,762,169 of record NW_019392813.1, read on the forward strand.
CAATCTAATATAATAAAACCCATAGAGAGCTTTCCATATTCTAGCACCTGGGAATCAACCACAATTATGAAATAGTATTGTCCAACCCTCCAACCACCAACTATGAATTTGATAAAACGCGATTTTTAAGAGGAGAAAATTACATAATTTAGAGTTTCAAAGAATTCTCACATCTTTCTTATTATAACTAAATGGTCAGCGAGAGGACTTTTCTTCCGGGTCACAACTGGAGGATATTTAAAAAAACAGCAGGATGTTGTAAAAACTCAAATCCATGGCTGAAAATTTAATGCTGGTTTCTAATAATTAAAATTTGAAAATGAGGTCAAAAAATCTTGCCACACCTTTTATATATTCAATCTGAAAAAAATCCATAAAAAGTGTTCCCAATTTAGGAATCTGTATCAAATACAGTTATCAAATAGTGCTGTTGAACTCTACACACCTCCAAAATGGAATTTGGCGTATCAAAAATTTTTCTAATCCTTCCGATTAGCAAAATTGCCAACGCGCGGTCCTTTCTTCTAGTCACAACTGAAGGGTATTAAATTATATTTCTAATAAACAAAATTTAAAAATTAAGGCCAAAATCTTGCCGCCCCTTTTGTATATTTAATTTGACACAATAAAAATCAGTAAAAAGTGTTCTAAATTTACCAACTATAGTTATCAAATAGTGCTGTTGAACTCTCCAAACCTCCAACATGTAATCTGGTGTATCAAAATTTTTTCTAATCTTTAACAGAATTGTCAACGAGATCCTTCCTTCCATGTCACACCTGGAGGATATTAACACACAAATCCTTGGCTAACAAAATGCTGGTTTTTTTGGAAAGAACATTTGAAAATTAAAGTCAAAATCATACCTCCCCCTTTTGCCACGAAAAGTGATCTAGAATTGTCAATTGGGTACAACCTACAGCTATCAAATAATGTACTATCCACAACTCCAACAAGGAATTTGCTCAAATTCGCTGTTTAAAATTATATATTTGGCGTTTCTAAGAGATCCACATCCTTCAGATTAACTACATCGCCAGCGAGAGGTCCTTTCTTCCAGTCTGACAAAGAGGATTTTTAAACAACCCAGGATGTCGTCAATACGTCCATGAATGTTTGAAAAGCAATGATACGTCCATGTATGTTTGAAAAGCAATGACACAAATCCATGGCTAAAATATTTAATGTAGGTTTTTAATAAACAATATTTGAAAAGTATTGTCAACTCTTCCTCCACTTTTATGAATTTAATCTGGCACAAAAGGCCAGGAAAAGTGTTCCAAATTTAGCAATTGGGAACCAACTACAGTTATCAAATAGTGTTTTGAACTCTGCACACCACCAATAAAGAATTTGGACAAATTAGATTTTTAAAATGATATATTTGGCGTGTCTAAGGGATACACATCCTTCAGATTAACTAAATCGTCAGCGAGAGGTCCTTTCTTCCAGTCAAACAAGGAGGATTTTTAAACAACCCAGGATGTCGTCAATTTGAAAAGCAATGACACAAATCCATGGCTAAAATATTTAATGTCTGTTTTTAATAAACAATATTTGAAAATTATTGTCAAACTCTTCATCCACTTTTATGAATTTAATCTGGCACAAAAGGCCAGGAAAAGTGTTCCAAATTTAACAATTGGGAACCTAGTTATCAAATAGTTTTGTTGAACTCTGCACACTACCAATAAGGAATTTGGACAAATTAGATTTTTAAAATTATATATTTGGCGTTCCACAAAGAATTTCTACATCCTTCATATTAACTAAATTGACAGCGTTAAGACTTTTCTTCCTGTATCGCAAGGAGGATTTTTAAACAACCCAGGAGGATGTCGTCAATACGTCCATGTATGTTTGAAAAGTAATCATGACACAAATCCATGGCTAAAAGCATTAATGATGGTTTCTTGTTAAAAAAAAAAAATAATAAAATTCAGGTTAAAATCTCGCCACCATACTTTATGTATTCAATCTGGCACAACCTAGAAAAGTGTTCCAAATTTATCAAGCGGAAAACCACCCACAGACTGTAAAAGTGTGTTGAACCCTCCACTCGTCAATTTGCCGAAATTCAGTTTTAAAGGGAAGAATTATACGGTTCGCGTTTCAAAGAGTTTTTTAAACTGTAAGGCGTCTGAATGTGGGCGAGTTAAATAGGTTTCAATTAATACATCCTACTAATTGCTCGGCGGGCACTCTCACACATTACGTCTCCAATTAAGATAAAACGAGGACATGCTTAAAAATGTCGTTTTTTCCCCTGTCTCCTTTTCGGTGAATAATCGATTCAGAGAGAGATCCTTGCAAAAAGGCAGGAGAGTCAATAATTGGCACACAACACTTCGGAAGAGGGCCGATATTTCTTCTTCTTTTCCCTTTTCGGCGTTTGAGCCACCCCATCTATTCTAGAAGAAGCAATCCTCTTTGACGCATAAAAAACACCCTCTTTTATAGATATATTTTCTCCTTATCACAAACTACATCGATTCCCAAATATGAATAGTTATAGGTGTCAAGATAAAAGACCGAGTAAATAAGTAAACAGTGTGTGTAGAGATTAGTGACCGTTAATCGATAGTTATTCATATATCGTGAGATGCGGTCGGGTGTGATGTAGGTTTCAGAAAAACATTTGGCACGATAAAGAAAATGTTTTTCTGAAACCTACATCACACCCGACCGCATCTCACGATATCTGAATAACTAAGTAAACAGGGTTGATATACACAATAATACTACCAGTTAACAATATTTTTTTCTTTGAATTTCTTTGCTATAAATATTTTTTTGAAGCCGAATACACCCGAAATATTAGGGAAAAGATTTCCATTACAAGTCTTAAAGGTTAATAAAACCATTTTTTTTTAAAGAAACCTCATATAAGTCAAAGTCGTACCTTACAACCAAGATTAGATCAAGACCTGTGCACCGCGGCTAGTATTGGTCTATTGTGCATCTCCATTTTTGATCTAGAACTTCGTTGAGCTTGAGGCTTTTTACCAGACCCCAAAGCTTTTTTTAAGGACTCCCGTGTGTATCCTTCAGGCTTTGGCTTTTCCTCTTCCAGGATTAGGAATCTCGGCCTACATAGGCCTTCGCACCAACAGAGGATGTGTTCCCTGCTTGGCAATATCTGCACAGGATTGTTTCTGCTACTCCGAGTCTATACAGAGTCTGCAGTGTCCAGTTAGCAGTACAACTATTATTCTAGTCCTAGCGTCCAAGATTTAGTAGTTCTGCTGTTAGTTTCTTCGATGGTCCTATGGTAAATTTTTTCGTATGCCTGTCCTGTGCTATATTGATCTATTGTCTAATGGATCCATGTTTTTGGCAAGCCACAAAGGGTTCAGGGCTGAGGTGTCCTCATTGAACTTTCCTTGGCTAATTTAACGGCTTCTTCGTTGCCCGTCTGCCCTGTGTGTCCTAGTATCCAGACAAGGGTAATTTTGTTAATTTCTCCAATATCTGACAGGGTTCTAATGCAATCCAAAACGACTCTCTACCGTCGATGCGGCAATTGCCTTCAGTGCCGCCTGGCTGTCCGAGTAGATGGCTATTTTTATACTGATAATCCCCAGCCTTTTTATCTCCCTGGCACAGTGTTCAATCGTCACAGTTTCCTTTTGAAAGACGGTGGCATCTTACAACCAAGAGTCGAAGACTCGTGAGAACAAAATAATTTTATTGTCGACGACAGATTTCTGCCAAAACAATTGAAAAGGATCTGAGAGGCTGAAACATTTAAGGAATTGTGCTAACTCAGATGAAAAGCTATTTGCGTTTTAAGAGATAAATAAAATTTGCATTTCTTTTGTCGTCCTAGGTTTTGACGAAGTCAAATTGTTCACAATCAACAATATAGACCTGCTGTTAAAGTTAAGTCTTACATCGGATTTTCTCGAATTTGTTTCAAAGGTAAGACCAAGAGTTGAACGTAAGTGCTCACTAAAAACGAAAGCTATATGTCTCTGATCATCCTGGTTTGAACGGAAACAAATGACAAAATAACGACTGCGAAATGCTGAAACGCGCCTGACAGATCTAAACAGCGAAGACATCGACCATATTGATCGGAAATGACGAAAATGGAGAGAATTATACATAAACAATAAAAACAAAGTACAAGTTAACAAATAAACACTTTAAGAACTGGACAATTATGGATGATGTGAGGAGTCTTCTTGAGGTCTGCGAGTTATGAACCTAGTTGGTCTTTATTCATCCTGGTCAGGATACGTTCGCAGTTTGGGAAGGAGGACCAGATTGATAGGCAACGACGAATACAAACTTTTATGGATCAAGAACAATACGTGTACTAATGCTAACAAGAATTCAACTTGCTATACAAGAGATGTACACCGACAATATCATTTATGGACATAGTGAGATTTCTTTTTGAAGTTGAATGAACCTAGTTTGACAGTATCTGATCACCTGGTTACGCAATGTTCACTGGTTTAGGCTGTTAGACTAGTTCCAGTATTTTAAGTGATATTTAATGAAGTTTGCATCATTTAAAAATGATAAAATAATGCACAAACCTACCACTGAAGATGGTAAAATGTAAAACATCGTTTGATAAAGTAAAACAGCGATGATAGATCAGATTGATTGAAAACGACAAAACAAGTGAATTATGGATAAAGAACAATATGTTATACATATACTACTAATAAAGGTAAAGATAAAGGGATCCTAAATTTTCTACGCCTACTGAAAAACCATGGACGTTTTTTCATCCGATAGTAAAACCAAGGGCCAAGATCTGAAACGTCCTACAACCTACTTCATCTTATCGACATCTACATCAAAATTCTTATCGCCGCAATACAAAAAAAAAAGACATTAGCAAACTGGGATATTTCGACCTCCTTGGAAGTTTAAAAGTTGATGGCCGCCGAGTAAAGGGAGAATAATAACGGGCAGAGTTCTGCTCCTTGTGGTTAATCTCATATTTTATTAAAGATTGCCAGTAGTACCCTTTTTGCATTATTCTGTAAATACTTCAACATCTCATAATTTATGCCGTCATAGCCTTGTGACGTATTCTTGCTTGTACAGAGTCTTCCAGCTTTTGAGAAGTGAATGAAAACCATGACTCCGCGTCATCATTAATAAGCAGTTCATCCCATCATCTGTGTTCGCAGCTACGGAGCAAGGGGCTAACATGTTCATAAATTCGTCTGCGCGATAAAACTCGACCGTGTTTCGAATGCCTTTCGATCCCTACAATCTTGTTTTTCTTTAAATCCCAGACACAGCTTATAGATGATAAATGATTAAGAAATCACAGAAATTAGACCAGCTTTTCTCTTTTCTCTCTTTAGTTTCTTGACAGATGCTGCTCCCCCGTTGCACTAAAAAGTTTATCGTGCTAGGGTTGTTTTTATTATTTTGGGAAATCAACTCTTTCCGTCCGATTTTGCTTGACACTTGTTCCTACCATAATTTTGGATATTTACCCGGCTTGTGATAGTCCTTTGCCCTGGGTATGCTAAATTTGGTTCCTCTGTTAATGAACCTAATTAGCTCATTGCAGTTTGATCGGTTCTCCTTTACTATCAGATCATGAATTGAAAAAGCCTACATTTTCCAATCGGCCTTTTTAAAAGGGCCAATGGTATTTAGTTAGATGGCCTATTCCGCGCTTAATCATTCAATCCGTAATTAATGGAAACGGCCACCATCATTACGTGGATGTCGTGAGATGGCTCTTGAAGTGATGAACTTGTTTGATCGTCTCTGATCATCCTGATCAGGCAATGCTCGCTGTTTGATTTCTCAAATTCGTTCCGATATTTTCAGTCGAAGTGATATTTGAAACGTTTAAAAGGATAAAATAATTCATAAAAGTACTACACCAACAATGTGGTACAAGAGTACAATGTGCCTTTCAAGAAATGGACACTGATCGTCACAGATGATTCAGGGCGCCTATTATCATCTATTTTGTCTGTCTTGCGCGTTCCAGTATCTTCAGCGGTCAGTAGTGATGTCTGAATAGTTAAAAAGAACAAAATAATGCACGCACCTACAGCTGAAAGTGGTGAAATGCCGAAACGAGTTTTGACATGCAAAAACAGCGCGGATAGTCAAATCAATTCGATCGGAACGACAAACTACATAATTCTTATTTTATGATAAAAACAAGCGGCGACAAAACTATATATTTATGGACATCCTTTGAAAAAAGACCAATATATATCATGTAAATATTGCATGTACCAACACAAACTAGAAACCTGTCACCTGGTTTACGGAAGACTGTACATCCTGCGGGATTTTAACCTTGTAATTTAATAAAGGAGAAACGAGTAAAATCGATTAATTATAATAATTAATGCGAACATAACTCAAACAAATGATGTCTGTTAAGGTTATAATTGCCCTGGAAGAGATTGATGGAGTGATGTCCTTTGTAAATTCAAAGGATGGCTCCAACCAGTATTGGGCCCATTCTAATATCTAATTCAGGACCCTAGGGCGCCCTTACACACCTCCAATTTGCAATCTATAGCCTCAGAGGCGTATATTTAATGAAGGCCGGTCCGAGAGATGGATTTGGTATTCAACCCTAGCCTAAGGGTCGGTCGGTCCTTCCTTAATAATTCAGGGAACCATTTCTGTACCTTACTCCACTTACCTCATTGCCCTTTGGCCTCCATCTATGATAAAGCCGTTAAGTTTGGCCGAGGGTACGGGGATTTTTATAAAAATCGGGTATGATTCTGATGACCGCAGCACTTCTTAATATAGAATGAGGCGAACTTTTAAACAATAAACCGAGGTAGCTCAGGGTAAAGAAAACAATATCATCAAATCGTAAACATGCATTATCATTTATTGCTGAGACTTCGAAACCTTTCTGGAATAATTGAACTTCGCAAGCTAAGGCAGATTTCTTTTTCCTGAATGAAACAGGATTTCACGATTTTTTTCTTCTGCAATTCAGATCATTTGAAAGGTTTCATTTTTGAAAAATAGACACGGCAACCGGGCATTACGAGTCAATGCCAGATGATCTGCGCCTTGTAACAACATTTTATCTCTTGTTTTTCTTCTCGATGTCGAAGAACGCCCTCGGGGAAAAGGGAATGGAAGACGTAGAAACCTCGTTGGAAAAATAAGCCGTATCAGACGTAGGCGAACCAAGTAGGAGTAGCGTAGGACGCAAACACTCCTTCAACCTCACCCTTTAAAAACCTTATCTTTAATTGAGTTTCTAGGGAACTGAAAAGAAAAACTGCATAATCCAAGGTCTTTGAGCACACTGAGTTTCCCTTGGAGAAAGGGGGAAAATTCAGAACAAGGAGGGACTTTTGAACAGGCCCTTATCTTCAAGCAGCTCAAAACGACAGACGTTTTTCAAATCCAAGGTTATGCCTGTTGAATTAAGAATGGAATAAGAGTGCACAAATCTATTTAGAAGATTTATAAATTATCTCATAGAAAGTATGCTTTTTATTGAGTGGTTCAATATTTACCATAAGCGTAAAAGTAAGCATACTTCCTTTCCACCTATGCCAACAATACAAAAACTGACGTTCTAATGCAATCTGTTGATAAATCTGCCAAATTGAGGATTATGTCGAAAGAAAAACGCGTACCAACTGAAATACTAAAATAAGGAAGAAATGTTTTGAAAAATCTACAATTTACTATTTTAGATCTGGTCTAGACTAATTACTTTGTCCTAGATTAATGCCAACAAGTCAAATTTAAAACTAATCCATATATGTATTTATTATTAATAATTGACCGTATTAATTATTTAAATAAAATATGCTTTTTACCTAAGTTCTTGGTTGAGATGAAAACGCTAGTGTCACGAGCGAGATTAGAAACCACCACCTTGGGCTCAATACGCCGCTGCTCTTCTAACCAAGTGAGCTATCGCGACTTCCGAAGTGGTTCACGTTTGCTATGATTTGGGAAATGTTTATAAGTTCAGTTTTAAATGTGATGTCTAGCAGGATGGTTATGTAATTTTTTCCTACATCCAGTTTTAACTATTTCGCATTCTAAACGAATGAAAGCCCCTGAGGGGCACAATCAACGAACTAACACACAGACCAAACACTGAAGAAGAGGAAATGCCAAAACACATCCCACCATACCAGTGTAATAAGCAGATAGTTTTATGGTGAAAACAAGATATAAACTTACTTTATTTGCAGTTTGGTCGTTGCAGGTCTGACTATCATCAGGATACGACTTGACAAAACAACATACAGATCACTGAAGAAGGCGAAAGGCCGAAAAGTATGCGTTTGACATACTAAACCAGACTGATCGGAAACGATGAAAAGAAAGATTTATGATCAAGAACAATACATGTATTAATGTAAACAAAAATCCAACTTTTCAAACATAAAACCAACAATTTCATTTAATCACATAGAGAAATTTATTTTTGATGTCTGGTAATGAAGTTTGTTCGTATCTGATCACCCTTGTCAAGATAAATGTCCGATGATTTGGTCTGTCCTATGCCTTCCAGTATCTTCAGTGGTTTGTAGAATGAATCGTTGAATGATCATCCTGGTCAGGATATGTTCGCCGTTTTGCCTGTCAGACGCGTACCTATATTTATCGTCTGTGGACAACTGACTGGTTTAAGAGGAACCAAATAATACACACACCCATTACTGAAGACAGACAGAAGTTATACATACCAAAACAGCGAGGAGAGATGGACTGGATTGGTCGGAAACGACAAAACTACAGATTTATCGATAAAGACAAATAAATGTTATATGAACAACCGTGTGCTGATAGAAGCGGGATGCAACGGGCCTTTCAAAAATGGACCAAACGTCAGAGTCAATGTCTTCTTAGAAGGCGAAATGCTGAAACGTGTGTTATATACCAAACCAGCTGGATAAGTAAAAACCACTGAAAATGGCGAAATCCCGAAACATGAAAAACTACAGATCATACCCCAGACATCAAGATGAAATCTCAAAATTCTGAGCAGTTTTGGATTTACGAAGTGCCAAGTCAAATACTTTGTCGTAGTTTTTTCTCTTTTATTGAACATTTACAAATTGTAGAGTTAACTACAAGTAAGTATAACAATGTGGCCAAATGTGACTTGTGTTGTCTTGAGCTGAGAAATAAGTCAGCAATGGTCATCCGAAGTAAGCATTTATAGGCAATTATTGTCACTCATTATCCCTTGAGGAGGAGATCATATTAGTCGGACTACTAGGGAGTGAGGTTAAGCAAATCTGGGTTCCTAAGGGATTGGGATGGGCAGTGAGTGAGGTGGGGAATTTGCTATCTAGGGATTCTATATCATGGAAAACGTAAGGGATAAGGTCATGATGAAGGGTAAGATAGGACATATGGAAATGATGCAATACAACAGATTGTGGAATGGAAGGATTGAATTCTGTAGGAGTTTGATGCTTTGGCTGAGCATACTGTCAGATTGTATAGATTATGGAGGCAAAGATATGATCGTCTGTCTAAAGGTCGAGAGAGTCATTGTATCACAGTCATACTTATACTTCAAATGGTTATGACTGATGACCAAATATAATCAAGGAATACGATCCTTCTTTATATGTAATTGAGGTTGTTCCTGTTAATCTAAAGTTTCAATTGATATGGTTTAAATGGGTTGAGATATCTCCAGCTAAACAGCGAAAAGCCGGTTCAAGATCTGCTGATTAAATTACAGTTTACTGTTTTTCCCCTTAAGACACTGTTCTCATTTTTTTTTAATTTGCATTCACGTAGTACCCCCGGAACCTGCTTGTATATCTGAATTTCGAGACGATTCCAACTTGAAAATTCAAAGGCATGGTTAGTTATTTGGACGTAAGGCCCCGGGGAATTGGATGCCGCCTACCGTGCAATTTATGCACATCGAGCCAATTTTCGTGGGCAGCTAATTGCCCGATGGTATGCCCGCGGTGGGCGTTTCCCGGCATCAACGGTCTTTACGCTTCGTCTCAGATTCTAATTTTTCTTTTTAAACTCATACCTCCTTTGAGACGTGTACGTGTCCTAAGTAAATAGACTCGGTTTTCCAAGAGGCTTAGCTTCTCCTAGGGGTCTCGATCGTCGTTCCAAACCGGTCCCGGAGAGGGAAAAAAGTTCTGGGTGCTTTTTGTACTCGGTTTGAGTTTTTTAACCGGCCAACAATGCGAAGAGCCTGGGGGACGAAGGCCGTTCTTTTCTGACTGCTGACGCGACTGTTGAAAATGGCGTGAGTCTTAATTAATCGCCGGCTAATAAGTACAACCCGATGGGCGACTTTGACTCTCACGCTCCACTTTAAATAAAACGAAAGAGAAAAAACTACTTTTTGATACACATGTTCATTCATTCTCATTTCCTTTAATTTTTTTCTCTCTCACTCAATGATCGGTATCCTGTTAATTAAAACCTACACGTCGAAAGTATATAATCTCCATATATAAATGAAGCTTGTTGACGATTATTTTGGCGCAATGGTCAGCCTTTCATCAAGAACCAAGCAACCTTCCACTTCAAAAATTTTAAATATGCCCTTATTTGCACCCGACTTCGAATCATCCAAGCTCTAGTGTTCAATAACAGAAGATGAAAAACCACCGACACAAATTCCTTAAGATTATCGTCTTGGTGATAAAGGTGATTGGTATAGTTTTGTTACCTCCTTAAAAATTATGTAAAATTTGCGTATTTGCTTCTAGAAGGAACAAGAAATTGAGTTTGAAAGAAGCCAACCTCTATTTATGAGAATACTCCAGGTTAATTGTAACAGTATGTTATAAATATATACATATGAAAAAAAATTATTTGTCGCATATACATATTTGTATATGACAAATGTGAACACAGGACTTTTTTCACTAACGCCTGCGCTGCACCCGGATGATACATGCCATGAGAACCAACCAATGCTAGCACACAGTGTTAAGGATTAAGGGGCGAGAAGGTCTCGAGTCTATTAAGGCAACAAGGAGGGTTAACAGGATGGGAATGGGCAGTATGGATTGAGAGGCTGGTTAGGAACTCTTGAAATCTGGATCGGATTAGTTCATTGACAAAAGGAATGTTTATGTTGTGGATAGTGAGGTTAGTATTGAGGATCTTTGGCAATTTATCTGAGGACTTTTGATTGGAAGGATTGGATGCGCTGGATATTAGATGGATTGGCAGAACCCCACGGTATGTCTAAAGTGGTGTTGTGTTAGTTTTAGTGTTGACGGTCAAAACGTAAGTACGGTCGTAGTTGCCCAAGTCGTGTTGATTTCTCTTAAGTCTTGTGTGGGGATTCAACGTCACTCTGTTGTCTATATAAAGTCCTAATTCCTAAGTTAAATACATAAATACGAATAAATGTGCTGATGTGGAAGAAACGTACAAAAAAGCATTTAAGGCGAAATAACCACAGCGAATTTAAACCTGGAGTGATTATAGGTTGGACGGGTCGAACCCTAATTCAATCATGTACCTGCTTCTTTCGCCTTCGCTTTTTTAACCTGCTACGGGGTCATTTATTAGGCAAAACCCTTTTGTAAAGACGTTTCTTTTGTACAGGTGTCTTAGGTGGGTAACATAAGAGAATTTATTACTCCCCGTATAGATTTGTTTTTGTTCTACGCCACAGGAGGCAATTTGAGAACAAACTGGCATTTCGTGTCGTAAATAAGGTAGTGGACAAATAGTTTGTAACGCCTTTCTGATGGACCGTTCTGGGATGGAATGCCGTAAAACGGGACGGGATTAACAACCGGCCCCCCTCTAAAACAATTGAAATACACAGTTACAGAAAAATCTGAAGAGGTTAAAGCTGAATGTACCGTCTGTAGTAAGTTCATCTACCACGACATAGTATATCAAAATGAAACAAGTTTATTTGACCTCTTATTTCTTTACTATTCCATTTTTTTTCTGTAAAAAAATTTATTATGAATTTGAAACATAAATTAAGCTTAGGTCTTAACTCACTGATCATCGAAAGTATAAGGAACTTTCCGAATAGCTAGAAACGAGAAATTCCGCAAAAAGGTAGGCTTTAAAAAAAATTCTAAAAATTGCCATTTTCTCAAAATTAGTGCCGCTTTTTTTAGGGGGGGGGGAGGAGTCTCACCATCAAAATTATGACACGTTCCGTACAGGTAGAAATGTGATATTTGGCACAAATGTACCTCTTTCATTATAAATAAAGGAAAGAATCTGAAAATAGCAATTTTCTCTTCTTACAAGAGAAAATCCTCGACGTGCATAATCGCTCCTGTCTCGAAAACTACGTCCAGGATGCCGGAGTGAACGAAAAAGTATGATATCCCCCTAACCATGAAAAAAGGGCCACAGTATAGATCGTCATAAGAGGGCTAATTTTCTAGAGGGGTTTTTGGAACATTTATCTCTTCTTTTTTTTTTAGTTTTCCCAGGTTATGGACCAAAAACGAACAGACTTGGCCACAATCCAGATATCATTACATCGATAGGCTGATATTTTTGGAGGGAATCTGGAATCTGCTTTTTTACACGGTTAGGTTTTTGTTGGGATAAAATTCGTTCTAATTGGTTCGGTGTGACAAGATTGTATAGAATCCATCATCTGATGACGTTCAAAACCTTCTGTTCAATGAAACCCATGACACTTACTCATTATTCATACCGTGTAAATTTATCCGTTTTATATCCAATTTGGAGTTAATAGCAAGATGTCAGACTGGAAAGTTGCTAGTTATTCATTAGAGCTAACCATTTCTGAAACAGAAGTGCAAGGATTTGCCCCAAGGATTCAAAGTAGAAAAAAAATCAGGTACAAACAGGGACTGTTCAACAGATGTTTCTGTAAACGTTACGTTTTGTAAAACGTAAAAGTTAGCGATCCTGGTTCGACTGGACGGTTGTTGATCCTGATTATAATTATGAGTCAGCCATCTTCAGTGAGAACTGAACAATTGCGAGAATATAACGACAGAAAAGTGATCAGTGTCGATCAGTACAGGTTTTTTAACGACCTCCAAACCATATAGGTACGCTGTTTAGCAAATAGAAAGTCTGAACATCTGGATTTAAGATTAATTTCCATGAAAAATCAACGTCCACATAAATTCACCACATGCGTTAAAGTGAAAGAAGAGGGGAATGTGGAACGAGTTAAGACATTTTTCGGCTCAATGACAAAATTGGCTTATAAACCACATTTTAACATCGCTTTGATGACAGTAATAAGTCCGATAATGAGCGTTAAATTAGTTTCTTAAAGTGTGACGAAAATAAAATTACAAGACTATGACAGTAGAGCGTTCCAAGTCTTTGATGAGGACACCAATCAATTTAGCCTGAAGTTCAGAGAAAAGTAATATCACTACGGTACTATCATCTAAGGGGAAAACCGCAAGATTAAATATGCGTTTATTTTATGGCTTTGCGTCACCGTAGCCGCTTTTCTTTCGATTCGGCCGAGGAGACTTTAAATTCATGTTCTCATACGTTCTTCATTTTTCGTCATGAACACTCAATTACTGTCAGCAATCAAGCACAAAGTGATCCAGGCACGCGAAAGTCACAATGAACATATACATATATGGGGATATAGTTACAGGAGATAAGTAGCATAAAGCAAAAACAATCGGATGGGAAAGGTTTATTTATCTTGGAAAATGAATGTCGTACCTGGCACTGCGTCGATTAGAGGATAATGTGTCATAATAAACATATGTACAAATATTAAAGAAGTGGAAAGGAATGATAAAAAAATGTAATGAAATAAGAGAAATAGATAAACAAATCGAACTTGAAAAATTGCCATGATCCATATTTCAAAAAATGTTTTATATTGACTTAAGGAAAGGTAAAAAGGTTTACCACGATTTATAGTTTATTTCTCATTTCCATTGGTCGAGGTATTGGATTAATTGTTAAATAATTTGTACTGTAATTTGATTTTCCAAATATTTTTTATCTGTTATTGTTTGTGAAACATGTAAATTTAGTATTCGTGGACCGTCAATCATATTATTAAGATTTTGTAAGTCGATATTAGGTCATTATTTTGTAGTCTTGTGTTTAGAGGTTGCACAATTTAATCTTCTGTAATAAATGATAAGGTGATTCTATATAAAATGATAAGGTCTGTCCTAGTATTTTCCAGTAATTCTAAACCAGAGAGTGTGAATAAATAGTCGCTGAATGGTTTCTATTGAATTAGTATTTTTTGATAAGGTGACCAAACAACTGAACAATATTCTAAAATGGGACGTAACATTAGTCTTAAACAGTACAATCATTGGTTCTGCATCCTTAAATTTTTTTGTAGTTCTATGTATGAAAGCTGAAATTTAATTAGCATCGTGTTGTCAGAGTAGGTGTGATTCCAAGAATGGTAGTTTGACTGTCCAATACTCTGCAAGATTACTTATTTATTTCATTTTTTTTGCAGAAGCATCATGAATAGAAAGAAGTTATAGCAGAATAGACGGTCATCAGCAATGAGGGAGAAATTAACTGAGTAAAAACAAGGAGAAATATTAATATTTTAAAAAGGAATGGACCGAGTATCGACCTCTGAGATATAACAGGAAAGACTGCTAAACTTTTGGAACTTACTGAATCAAATTACGTTTCGGATAAGAAGGCAATGATCAATTTTATCAAATGCCTTGACAAGATCTAAGTATATTGTGTCAACCTGTTGTCGATTAGATATGGCTTTGGTTGTGTAGTCTTGAAAAAGAAGAAGATTAGTTATTAACATACAAAAATGTAATTTATCTTCTGAAATTTTTTATTTCTTTTCAATCCCTTTGAACCAGGGACTTTCGCGCGGTCAAAAATTGACTGAAGAACAGTACAAGATTTTGTTCGTACAAATCGCATTCCAGGACCAAAGGTGCACAGATGAAAGTAGATTATTAATCGCCTAATCATCAAGTCGGTATTAAAAGAAAGTCTCTTGGAAGACGGTTTAACGACAATAATATAAACAAAAATATTACACATTTTCTAAAAACATCACACATTTTCTAAAAATATCATCGTACTTAGGTGGTGTAGGTAGGAAAATTTATACTAAAGCTTGGGGTTTGGCAAAATTCTCTGTTTTTTGTATAATTATGATAAATAATTAATATTTATAATAAGCAGATTGCTGTATTATTTTGTAATGAAGGTTTATTTGTTTAATGAAGTTTGATATGATTGAAAACGCGGCTGACCTTTTTAATATTGAATAGTGCATAACCGTAATTTTTTGTTTTGTTTTAGAAAGGTTAAATAATTAAATTTCAATTGGATCGTATGGTTTTTTGTTTAATTAGAAAAAAGGCGTTGTTTTAATGCGTCTCGGTTTTGTAAAGTGCGTGATCCCTGGATCCCTAAGGGTTAAAAGATAGAAGATAGTCCGATAACCGCAGGTTTTAAACAAAATTAACCCTTAAATAAAACACAACTTACGGTGGAATATATTCCTCCAGCTCCCGCTCAAGACCCTGAGGCATTTGTGGAGGGTGTTGGAAGGTACCGGGAGGGCCAGGGAGGCCTGGGAGCTGCTCAGGTTGCTCTCCGACCTGCTCCTGCTCAGGCTCATCCCGCTTTTCCTTCTGTCCGAGCCCTCTTCCAGGACGACGATGTCATCCTCGGCCTCCCTGAAGCTCCTGTAGGTCACCTCGGGATGGACATTTCTCGTCTTTTTTGTCATCGCGGCCCGATCAGCACTTCATCGCGACAAGGGTCAGGAGACACTGAGAGAAGAATTCGCCCGGGAGCACGTTTCCTATTGCGGATCCCGTCCTCCCAAATGGGGAATGTCAACTTGAAAACGGGCTTTCTTTTTTTTTATATTTACCTTACCCTCCCGGGGCAACTGTACAACCAGATATAATTAAAAACCGACCCCTTTTTAAAATAAATACTGCACTTTTTTTCTAAATTAACTACGTATAAATTTTTTTAATATAAACCAAATCCGACCCGATTATGACAATAAAACGTTAAAGAAAGTTTAAACAAAAAACATATAAACAATATAAAAAATATCGCCGGGTTACGCGAAATAGTAAGTCCTGCCGTAAGTTCGTCCCTGTCTATGTGAGCTCCAACACAAGACTGGCCGGTTTCATAAGAACCGTGGAGACCAGGGACGCAAGTCTGCCTGCTTACAGGACGAGGAGGAGCCACGGCTCGGCACTTCTCGGTTAGCTTCGTTCTCGCCGTTTAAAATGGAAATTTTTCCCGTTAATTATTTATTAAATACGACTTAATTATCGCAAAAAAGAAAGAACGAAAGAGAATTGCAGAACAAGCTTTTTTATTCCTTTTGTCTTACGCGTTGTCCCATAAAAATTACCGACTTCCATTGCCAACTAAGCACACCGTTTTAAATTGAAAACGTTCCATGTTTCAAACAATAGAAATTTTTCAATGAAATATGTTCAAAACTTAATTTAAAACCTCCCTAAATTTTGACTATACCCTTTTGGTCGAGTCCAAATAGGCTTTTTTGTATTTCTACGTTCTAAATTCGATAAATAAATTAAATTATGATAATTCTTATATTGTGAGATTTCTCTGTTGTTTACAGGCTGATGTAATTTGGTCGACACCGGTCATTTTTTTGATCTGCCTACATTCGCTGGATTGGCGATCTTCCGAATCACACACCGACAAAAGTGTCAATATTAACCAAAAAAGAAAAATTGTCGAACTTGATCATTAACATGTTCATAGACTTGCTGTTTTATGTTGTTCTCTGCCGGGAATAGTTTCTCACTGAACATGGCGTGAGCCGATCAAAATCACCTGGTTTCAACACTGAATATGGCGAAATGCAGAAACGCAATAATGACCAAGTTATTGATTATTGTTAACTCAATTCACTAGTTTTCGTGGTCCGCTTGACCAATTGATATCTTTCAATTAATTATTGTTAACCTCGATCTCTTTCATCGCTCAAGAATTTTAAACGCCGAGGGTTTAGTCATTACAAAGTTTAATAAAAATATTCAAAGTTTAGAGCATTGATTTTTGCTTGTTGGACAAGCTCAAATTTCTTGAGATTTGCGGTGGTGAACGTATCTAGATATCCTAGCTGTATTTGGTACGTCAAACTCACTTATTTTTCCAAAATTCCTATAAAGTATGCGAGGTAGTGAACCTAAACTAAAAAGAAGCAAGTAAATAACGCAAAGACCCAACACTGAATACCCAAAAATGGCGACGATATGTTGAACAAAATGATCGAAAACGACCAAACAGCAAACATTTAAAACTAACAGGTAAAATGGCGAGAGTGTAATAAAAAATTAATGGAAACACTGAGCAACAACTTTGCAGAGGATGAGGTAGGCAAATGTTTCGAAGATTTGGAACTAAAGCAAATTTGCAGTAGTACAGCAGTTTACGACCATTTTAGTCTGCTTATCATAACAGTATTTGGTATGTCAAACTCGTTGCGGCTCTTCTACGCCTTCAACTGTTATTTTTTCAAACATCCTATCAGGTATACAACATGACGAATGTGTTTACGAAAGAATAATTCGTCTAAATAACGCACAAACACTGAAGACATCTAAACAGCTAGGATAGGCTGAACAAAATGACCGGAAAGCAATACTGAAGGTAGTTGACAACTGAAGATGTCAAAATGCGGAGGATGAGATAGGGAAAAGTCTGTAGAGGCACGTCTTGAGATCTGTAGTAGAAGGGACCTGTAGTTTGGTCGTTTCCGAGTTTTAGTCTGCCTATCTAAACTGTATGTCAAACTCGTTTCGTCTTCTCGCAATCTTCAGCGGTGAGTAATTTTTCAGACATTCCTGAGCGGAATGCAAGTTGTTGCAAGTTAAGTATAAAAAAGTACAAGTCGACTAAATAAGTCACAAACACTGACCACATCTAACAGCGAGAATAGGCCGAACAAAACTGCTGAGGATGAGACAGGCAAAGGTCTGGAAAGCTTAGAAAAACATAAGATTTTAACGAATGCTTTCTTACTATAATACAATGAAAAGGAATACTTGAGGTCTGCGGTGGAATAGAACTGTAGGACATAAGTCAGATTTGTTTCGGCTTCTCGCCATCTTCAATGTTGATTCTTTTTCCAGACATTCCTATGATGAAGGTTTGCAAGGTGATAAAACTTACGTTTAAAAAATTATAAATCGACTAAATAACGCACAGGTTAAATACTGAAGACTCCAGAACAGGGAAGATCGGCTGAAAAAATGATCGGAAACGACCAAAATATAAATAGATAAATACATTAAAATTGAAATAAAGAAATATTACTAAAGGAGGATTATAACTGAGTATGAAAAAGTCTCTGGTGATGAGCTCAGATCAAAAACTGAACCATTCCAAAATAAACGATTTTTGATCATTGGTGTGTTAATTTCCATGCTTGTACGGTGAAGAAAACTGGAGTTGATTGAAATAACAAAGTCGAACCACTGAACATGGCGAAATGCCAAAAAGTACCAGACAGCAAAGTAGCAAGGATAGGCGCATAAAACTCAATTTATGTATTTCAATAGTAAATTAATTTATTTAAAATGTATAATATGTGAAGGGGTTTTACACGTATACTTGAATCTGACGTGAAACGAGTTAAAGCTCTTTTATGCTAATAAAAGCCAAGACCTATAAAAATAAATGAGACAGCAGGTACAATATTTTGTACTTGTTTCACTGTAAGTACTTAAATAATCAAGGATAGGAATGAATTGTGTTAAAATTTTGTAGTGTTCTAGAGATATTAGATATAACGTCCGAAACTTAACAAACTTTTAGGATGATGTGATTGTATTTTGTCTGATTATTTTTTTAAGCAGTCTTTGTCTTTGTTTATATAACTTAGGGCACATCTAGAAAAAATTCATTGTCATGATGGGGCAAAGTAACAGCTGTCGTTCAGATTCGTTTAGTGGTTGGTCTGTGCTTCATTTTGTCATTAGTGTCCTTCGATGAAAAAACCTAACCGGCTTAGTTTGTATTTGGCGATTAGAAGGTCGAACGGCTCCTCAGTTAAGTAAGTGTTTAGACCCGGATTGGGACTTCGTGGGGGCTTGCAAGCGCCCTGGCGGACGACCCTAAACCACGCCGCACTCCTGTCATTCCATATGACATTTCGTCGTCGATTTATAAGACTCTCCTCCGACCCAGGACGAGGTGGCTTCTTCTGTCTGTTTCCCTCAAATTGAAATTCTCGGTTTAGCCAGAAAAAATCCTCCACCCCCGACCGCAACCGGCCACTTCGTACTGACCATATGGCGTCCAGGGGGCAAAAAGCACTTGTACACACTTTTTCCACCGAACGGAAAAATCGTCCGTTTCCACATTATTGAAGCGGAACGGGGCGGATTTTTCACGAACAAAATATTGATCCGTCAGTTCTTCTCTCGCCTGAAGGGGAGAGGAAGCTAAGTCATTATGAAGGGCTTTAATATTTAATTACGTTAAGGGAAGGACTTAAAAGGAGAAATTGAACGTTTATACCTCTTTAATTGCTCATGAATAAACAAACCGTCCCTTCAATCTAGTATTAAAATAGGATATTTGTATAAAATTTACCCGTTTTAACACAACACACACCGGTATCTTTGCGAAATGGCAGCAGCTAATGAAACTGGAAACTTTCATAAATCATTTAAATCCCCCCCCCCCAAAAAAAAAATATATATATATAAGTGTAGGTAAAAAGACATGGGGTCGTGATTAAAATTTAACCATGTAAAGAAACCCAATTAATTGTTTTCCCTCTCATAATTAATTTTAACTTTAAAATCACAAATCTGAGCGTCGACTTCCTTTCAATTATTTAAATAAGGAATAAAAAGTAATAAGTAATAAGATTCTGGATCCCCCTCTCGGCGCCTAGGGGAGAATTATTTTTGTCGTATTAATTAAACGAAGAATAATAAATCGTAATTAATTTATTTACTTTTTAATTTTTACAAATCTTAAAGCCTAACCGAAGATTGAGCAATAATATCACCATAAATCACGATAATCAGGGGGGAGGGATGTGTAATTTTAATAACCGCTGTTGAAAATCTCCTAATGATTTATAAAAGGTTGATTATCATAAAGGACAGTACATTTCGATCTTATCTACGGATCAGGAATACTAATGAATTTATGCGTAATAACCGTATATCTGGTGTTATTTCATAATATGGAATTATTTTGTCTTTTTCTATTCAAACGTCGTCGTTTTCTAAAAACCGAAACACAAAACTATCTTTGCTATTGTATATTTTTAAATAGATCAATGTAAATCAATACCTGTTATTATACATACATAATAACAGTTATTATACACTATAACTTAAAAAACGATTAACTCAGAATTGAATCTTTTTACATCGATTTTTCTTGAAGACTTAAATATTTTAAAACTAATTGCATTGGGAACGTCGGTTTTTAGATTTTGGAAGCGTTTAAAAGTGACACGATGTGCTGAATAACATGCAGACAAACTACTAAAGATTTAAAAAATGTGATGATATTAAAGCAAACTACAGGTTCTTTATCAATTAGAAAAAAATTCTAACATCCATAAACAAACACGTGTCTAATTAATTATTTTCTAATATATTCAGTGTGTCTATGATAACTTTAATTGATATTGCCTCGACGGAAAACAGGTTACAGTATGCTAAACGAATTTTCTTTCTAAATGATATTTTTATTCAACTTAAACCGAGAACGACTTGACTCGAGAGAGAAATGGTTAGAACTAAAGAAAACAATTTTAACAAGTGAGTAAAAGAGTCTGGCATCCGGAAACTCAACAAATTAAAACGGTTCCAGAGTGAGATAAGACCGACCCATGCCGGCGTTCCTCAAGGAAGCATTCTTGGTCCCATCCTGTACTCTATTTACACTGCCTGCCAACTCCAGTTTGTCAAATTATGCGGACTAGGGTAGTATAATAGGAAGCCGAATCCTAAACAAACCATCGCCACTATCCAGGAAGAAGGTGCAAAAACCAACACGAAACCGTCGATGTACACAAGTCAGATAATTAGGAGTATACCTAGACAGCAGAGTGACTTATTCTTGTCGTATTAATTAAATGAAGAATAATAAAGCCTAATTAATTTATTAACTTTTTACAAACTAACACTTGAAGCTACTACGTCTCTAATCACATCATCCACAGTGACCCTAACATTACCTTCGTTCGACAATTGATCTGTTCCTACTTCCTTAAGGTTCACTCCAATAACTAGATAGCCGACTGGCTTAAAATCCTCACAACTAAGAAGAATACTAAAACCAAAATCAGACATAATTTAAAAAGCAAACTACCAGTTTGGAAACAATAATTCCAGCACTTTGGATATATATATATATATTACACAGGGCGGGCGACCAGGACCCGAGGGGTTAAAAGCCTGAGTAGGCCCGTACCCCATCCCTAGAAGGTCCGGGACCTGGTCGGCTCACGAGTCCTGTATAAACCTATTGGACCTATTCACAAACCCCAGGATTGTGGACCATTTTATCCTGGGGAGTGTTTTGGTTATGTCCTCTCCTTCGAAAGTATTAAATCTTTCCCTAGCATACCTATCGCATTCTGCGAGGTAGTGTCGGGCCGTTTCTTCTTTTGTTTCGCAGAAGCGGCAGAAGGGGTCTGGTAGAGTACCCATTATGAAGAGGTGTCTTCTCAAGGGGCAATGGCCCGTTAGGATACCTATCAGCCTCCTTATTCCCCTCCTAGAGTTAGAGAATANTAGGTATGTTTTCACCCATCCTATGAGGTGTTGGTGAATGTTATATTTATTTAGTGCTGCTATAATGCATGAGGTATCTGCATTATCAAACGCTCCTTGGATATCAAAGAAGCATCCTAAGGTGTACTCATTATTGTATAATGATTTTTCAATCCTTCCTACAAGTGTATGCAGAGCAGTTTCCACTGATCTTCCTGGTAAATAGGCATGCTGATTAGGATGTATCAAGGTATTGATACCACAGTCATGTCTAATATATTTATCTAAAATTTTCTCTATTATTTTAATGAAAATAGAAGATATACTTATAGCTCTGTATGATTTAGGTAATTGATAAGAGACCTTACCTGGTTTGGGTAAGAAAATTACCCTTGTTTCCTTCCAGCGTTTTGGTATGTACCCCAACGCCAGACTACTCCTTAGCACTTTGGATATACGGAGCAGAACTGTGGGAGACCACGGAGCCATCCAATATCCAATCCATCCAAGCCTATGCAGAATTCTTCTAACTACTACGTCTCTAACCTCATCTTCCACAATAACCTCAACATTTCCTTCGTTTAAGACTTGATCCCGTTCCTACTTCATTAAGTTCCACTCTAATATTTCGACTCAATATAACCAATCCGTCTAAGCCCGACGTTGAGTAAAACAAATTCATATATCAGTAAGAGCTACTTTCTCAAGATACTTGTCCTCACGTTCATTAAGCAATGGTGATCGTGTGAAAATAATCAAGCACGAATTTGTAAATGTAAAAGTAAAAAAGTGAAGTGATTTCCGTCATACAGAAGAGTTAGGCGTCCACCAGTTAGGCGTTGGGTGTCGCAGGGTCACACTACTTTACAATACTTCTTTCATAGTATTCTCAATTAAAAAAGCCATGGGATGTGACCGGGATTCGAACCCAGGACCCCAAGGGGAATACAAGTCGGACGCCCTAACCAACCACCACGGTCTCCAAACTTAGATGGGTAAGTTTCAAAACTTACGATATCTGATCAAATCGTACGTAGGAATCATCTGTTTAATTTTGTAAAATGTTGTTGATTAATGTTAATTGTTAATTACAGACAGTAACTAATTTTTGTTTGTTTTATTTGTCATGAAATAACATAACGAGATTTCGGAGGTGATGAACCTGTAGTATGTCCATTTACGATCATCCTGGTCCGCCTGCTCTAGCTGGTTTTGTCTGTCAGACGCGTTCCATCCTCAGTAGTCTGATGATGGCTCATAAGTTTAAAACGGGAGAAAGAACACAAAAACAAACCACTAAACACAACGGAATGCCCAAACGCTAGGTTAGGAAAGGACTAAACTACAGGGTAATGACTTACAACTTTGCTTGAGAATTTTGTTGATTTTAGGAGCTTATAAAAAATAAGCTTTAGTTTACATTGCGCCTCTTTTACCTTTTTTTAAAAAAATAAAATTTTTAATGGTTAGATAAAATAGGATTCAAAAATATCGACATACTGTATGGTAAAGTAAAATCTTTGAACTGTCAAAGTTTGCCAAATGTATTACATTATCGCGACGATTATTTATAGTTAATTATAAGGAGTGTATTTTTGACCGTTGAATTTGTACGAAAATATTATAGTGAGGTCTCCGAGGTGATTGACATGCAGATTTGATAGTCTCCGATCACCTGGTCCGCTTGTTCTCGCTGGATTTGTCTGCTATCTTCCCGTATTTTCAGAAGTTGCTGGGGAGTTACAAAAATTTCCAAAGGTCAAATTTGACGAAGTAGCTCACAGACCAACCAATGAAGACGGCAAAATGCAAAACTCGTATGAAAACAAAATCAATGAGGTTAGACAGACCAGGACGATCAAGCAAACTATTGGTGACGTATGGAAATATACATAATTTTGTATCAATGCATTATGTATGATAAACCTTGACAGGAGAGATTCCGATAACAAGAGTGTAACGCACTCCATACAAAATCGATAATTTAAATGTGTAAAAAACTAACGCATATTAAGCCGAAGTGGCTTTATCTACGCGGTATCTCGATTACCCACCCAACCCTTATAAGTACACCAAGAGACTAAAATGGAGAATTACGTTTTAGGTTTAAACACTGTCTAAATTATTCCTCCGTCCGGATGTTCCGTTTAAGGACGAGGACTGTGAGGAGCTTCGTAGTGGGTAAGATTATACACCCCGAGTGGCATTTAAGTTTTGACATGGGAACAATGAGCGCGTTTGCATATCAAAGTCCCCTTTACTCCGTTGTTTGACATCAAAAACCAACGGGAAACGATCCCCATAATCAAGATCGATCTTTACAAGATATAAATCTGATCTTATCACTTTTTAAGTGTTTTTCGTTGAGATCGAATTATTGATATAACCTCACATCTGAGAGAAGACAGGAAAATAGCAGACAATATAACAAAGAATTTGAATTTGAAAATTAAAAATTTTTTTTTCCCATTTTTCACTGCTTCAACGTTAAGTTCATTTTACAAAATATGCTTAATTCCATTGCCAACAGGACTAAGAGAAAGAGATTAATGAAAATGGTAGGTCTCTAGAGAGAAACTCTACACTCCGTTTGTCTCCGTTGAAGAGAAAGAGAGAAAAAAGGCCAACAATTACATTCCTCTGTCTCTAATTCTTCCATTATGTATCGTCCTAAGGGTGGCAATTATTTTAATTAACTTGTTACATGCTCTAGAAACAATTTTGAGTTAATTGTTCCCCTCAGCGTTCCAACTATTAGGTCGGATGTTGGAAAAATTCTCGATTCTCCCTAATGCTTAAGGGTCATGAAATAAGTAAAATAATTTTAGAAAGGTAGGTTGTAAAAAAATTAATTAATTAAAAACTATATATGATTTTATTTTTGATAGTATTTCGATGAATCTGGTGTGATTCCAGTCTTACAGGGAGGACACGCTTGGATAGATTATACATTTTCAATCCACTGATTTATTTATACTATAATGATTATACTATAATTCAATCCGGTTGTCGAGAAAGAAATTAAAATTATTAAATTCACTAATTTCGTAGTCCGCTTGACCAATTAATTTATTACAATTAATTAAGGTTTTTAGTTTAGATAAAAAAGTCAATGGCACGAGCGGGATTCGAACCCACGATCTTCGGCTTGATACGCCGCTGCTCTACCACTTGAGCTATCGTGACATCGATCCACTCGGACACCAACTTCCCATCTCAACCCCACCTTTTGAGTTTTCCCTCCTTTTTGCCATTTTTGGGATTTTTTTGGGACCCAGAACGTGGGTTCGAATCCCGCTCGTGCCATTGACTTTTTTATCTCAACTAAAAACCTTAATTAATTGTATTAAAATTATTATAACATAAGGATAAACATCCCTTTATTTGTAACCCCATAAGGCCTTTTTCTCCCTCAGGTTTAAAAAAAATTCTTTAGTGGTGTGGCATTTAAAACATAAAGTACTTTAAAAGCATTGTATGCTTTATGAATTCCAAAAAAGAAACAAAGCTACAGTTGCAAGTTGAAACGGCGGTTTGTTTTGGAGAAGTTTTACCTCGGAAGAATTCGAATCAGACGATGACATATTTAGGCATAAATCAGATGAAAAGCCACTTTTGACAACCCTAACGAGAACTAGGTAGAAATATTTAAAGTTTTTCAACGACAGTTTAAAGTTATATAAACATACTTGGGTTTGTTCAAAAGTACACAGCAACTGCTTTGTATTTAGCGGATCACTGTCAATACTTTTTCGAATTGATTAGTCATAGGAGGGTCACATTTCACATATGCATCTAGTCTACATGGTCACCAATGGCGAATGTAGTTTGGTCGTTTTATGAGTATGTTCTGGCTACTTATGCAGTTTTCGTCTGTGGCCTGTGTGTGATTTCGTCGATTCTGTCCCTCACAATGAGAATGCCTGAGGTTATCGCCATCTGGACATCTTCAGACAAAATCTCACAAATACAACAAATTCAAATAGTAACAGGTTGGGACATGTTCCGTAATATTTTGGACTTAGGTTCAACAGTCAATAGTTAATTCTAAAATAACACGTTTGGGCGATACAATTGTGGTAGGACTTCGTGAAGTATGCGAAATAATGAACCTACAATTTGGTTCCGGTCGTCCAGGTCCACCTATTTTCGCTTTGGTCTGTCAGGCGAGTTTCAACTAAGAGGTCTGTGTGTTATTTCGTCCCTCAGTGTGGATTGTGACCCAAATCGCCTTACGGACACCTCTACAGAATCACAAATACGAAACAAATTAAAGTGAAATGTTATGTATATGATTGGGCAAATTAGGTCCACATTTTGATACTTTTCAGGTTCAACAGTCAGTAATAAATTGTGAACTTAGCGTTTGGGCCAATAAATACAAAATGGGGTTTGCAGGTCAGTACAGCTAATCTAGTGCGTCTGATGTGTCGTTTGTTCTGGAGAGTTCTTAGAGATTTAAAACTAATGTATGCGGAAGGCCAGTATGTGCCGACACGGAGGGGACCAGCACCAGGGTAGCTACTATAACAGACTAGGCACAGAATCGTACACCAAGTTTCTTAGGTGGAATCAAGCATGGGATTATGTACCCGAGGGGAAGGTTCGGTCTTAAAAGGTCCTCGACCTTCTAAGGATTTCGGGAACAACGGGGAACGTATTTCGCCATTTTCAACAGTTGATCAGTGATTCATGTCATTTTTAAAATTTAACGTACGGTATATCGTCGCTGAGGATTCTGAAACGTTTCAACAGGCAAAACCAGCGAGAACAGAGGGATTCGGATGATGGAGAAGATCAAGCTACAAGTTCATCATTAGAATATTTTACAATTAATAAAATTCACTCAAAAAATGATACACATCCATCCACATTCCAGAAAGGATGATCATAGAGTATATCGAAAGTTTTGAAACCTATCTTTTCTAACTTTTGTAAATGATGGTTTTTTTGTTCTTAAAAATAGGAGAAGATTAGGCTCATGTTTAGAAAAGAGAAGATTGACAAAACACACAGGCAAACCACTGGATATGGCGAAATGCCGCCACACATCTGAAAGACCAAACCAGGGTGGATAAGCAGATCAGAAAGATCATAAATGACTATACAGCATTTTAAAAAAGTCCAGCATATGAATAGGATCTTTCCCAGACGTCATCATGACAATGCCAGACCCAACTTGGCGTTTAGAACGAAACAAAAATTAAATTCATCTAATTAGGAAATGAAAATTCTCCTGTTTGAATACAAAAAACTTGAGCATTTCTAAAGGCACCAGATTTCAAGTTTCTTAGGTGGAATCAAGCATGGGTTTGTGTATCAAATTGGATGGTTGTGTGTCAAATAAATGATTTTCTTTTATGAGAAGCCAAAATATTAGAAAGGCCATCGCTCAAGGTTAAGCTCTCACAAAAAAAAAACTTAATTTATTATTAAACCAACCCGACAAAGACGGTTTTCAATATTCCAAGAGGCCGCTTCTCCATTGAAAGCTGGATTATTTGAAAAGGGGTCTCGGAATGGGTAAACTCGCTGCGGGGTGTAGGAAAATTGAATAAATGGCTCTGTTTACCTTTCGGGGTTTTATCGAGAGTCCGAAATCCTGGGGACGGCCAAGGGCCACGGGTACAATGTTTATTTGCCCGTGTCGAACCAAGAGTGAGCACTTACCGGGCGAACGAGATGAAAGAAAAATTAGGCGAGGAGCCATGAGAAAACCACCCCTGTGTGGAGGGTGAATCGAGGTCAAATCCCCACTCAACCCTGTTGTCTTAACAAGTCTAACAATAAGGAAAATTAGACTACAAAGGCTTTTATTTTTATATAAAACTCGTCATTTTATAGAAAAGCACCCGATAATATTAAGCTACAATCAAAATCTGGATAAAAACCCAAGGATTTTTAGCACGTTGATTTAAGTTGTGTGTGATTAACGTCAACGCCTCTCATACCATTTTCTCGACAAGTAAGAGAAATTCCAAAAAAATAGTTGTTTATCTATTTTTAATATTAAATTGAAAAATAGCATCAAACCTCCTGACAAATTCAAGGAAATTGGGAGGAAAACAACTTAAATATTAACCCCCACGGATTGACACAACACTGGAAAATATCACCCTGACAAATATGACATATTCAAAAGTAGAAATTGAACCAATTTCTAGAAATTTATAGTAGTTTTTAAGAGCATTTCTGACAAAAGATAAAATTATTTCTTGCTTTGTCATTTCTATACATATCAAAAGTTCTTCGAATAGTATAAATAAAAATTAAACCTTAATATAAAATTAAAATGAAAAATTGTGTTTACCTCTGAAGGAACCTTTCCTTCGGCGATCTAACAAAACTGACGACGTTACGGAACTCATTAACTCACCTGGAACAGAAACATTTAAATTATAGCGTAAAATTTTATTATCGATAAACACAGGACTGCGACTGTCATTTTATGTGCTGTACAAATAATTTTATGCTATTCTATTAGAAAGCACGTCACGAAGAAGAGAAAAATAAATACAAAATTCAAAAGAAAAACCATCCTAAGACAAATATGGTAATAGCAGGGTAATAAAATTGAATTATATTGATATCAATCATAAAGCCTTTCCTATAAGAAATAAGCAATAAAGTCTGGTCTTGTCAAGTTTAATCTTGAATTTAATAAACAAACGAATCTTTTTTTACAAATAAAATGAGAATAAGCTTGAGTGCAATTTTTATTACCAGATACGATTAATTATAGTGCAACAAGTAAATAAAATAGTAAAAGATTATGTCAGAAAGCTCGATGGGTCCCACCTGACTGAGGGAGCAATTCCTTGGCTCTATATAGAGAGCGCGCAGGAATGCCACCCGATATGCGAATTGTGGTAACTTGGTCTTTTCTTCTTCTTCTCTTATTTGTTGGAGGAAACATGATTGTTTTATCGTATATAGTTTTGTATAAAAAGCATGTCTTAATAGGGAATGTATTTATTAGCGTGAATGTACAGTGTGAGAGGGCCGATGGCGCGAATTTCAGTCGATCCTCAATTTGGATAGTTGTTTAAAAAAAATCTATCTTGAGCTGGATCGTTTTTCATCTATTGATGTCCAGGGTTTCGCACTTAAAAATTTCTAACTCCCCTGAATTTTATCCAGTTTCAACGTTTATTACTTGAGTTGGAAAGCTTAAGGTTTTTACTTTTAGAGTATATAAACTATGTTTAGATTCAATGTCATAATAAGTGAGAAAGATAGGGATGAATTTACAACACTTCAAATGCACATCTCCGGCTTGGATTTATTTACGAGGCCAAATTAGTGTCATTATGTGTATTTTATAGAATTCTAAACCCTCTAAAAAAAGCGCCCTGTGGATCGATGGAGTTGTTTCAAAGTTATCTTAATTTTTCTGATTTTCTACTCAAAAAATGTGAGATTTTGGAAGGATTTGAGAAAAAAACGTATTTTTTGATTTGATCCAAAATTGCTATCAGAGGTTTTTGGGGTGCGAAAAAAGACTATAAAATTTGTTTTTGCTAAGAAAATATTTTATCCTAATTTGCTACGTGTCTTGGTCACAAATTATATATTCCAATACTAACGAAATCCTTGAGGCCTACTTTACTGGAAGCCTTTTTTGATTTTTCTATCTTTTTCTATCTTTTTTAAAATATATATCTAATCTACTACCAACTTTTACTCACCTGTTTTAATACAATCGTATGTATTATTGTCTTCTACTAAAATGGAAAAAAAAGGCAAAAAGTTTCATTGAAATCGGTTATTCAACGTCCGTAGCCTTCCTTGGTTAGCTTAAGTTAAATTTTATTTGTAATTTTTTATTATAAAACGCTTGTAGATATTATATTTTAAACATTTCCCTTCGGATATTCCCGAAAATTTCAGGGACGACGGTGGGAATCGAACCCACGACCATGGAGTCTACGAGCCGAAAGTTTAATACGCTAAATATTCGGCTACCCAGTCCCTCCTCTTCGGAAATTCATAATTATTAAAAAAATCTAAAGTTAATTTATGAAACATGAATGTTTTCTAGGCTTCATAATGCATTCATACAACATTAACGAAACGACACTTTATTAGTAATTTAGAAGGGAAAGAAACGTGAAAAGTAAAAGAAAAATCCCATTTGTCGGGGACATTCCCATGGAAAGGACAATAAAGTGAAAGCTTTAACGACAACGACCTTAAATATATTATTTCATTACAACCTGGAATTATTTTCCTGCTTAAAAGCAATCTGTTATTCTTACAGATTGTCCAGCTGCCTAGAAATTTTATGTTTAGATAATTATGTTTTCATGTAGGTATGATACCTTGCTTTTTTGTATTTTGTACTTTACTTACGTTTTAAGCATTACTTCTGTCATTGTCGGTATGAAAACTTGACTATTACTTTCGCAGGTTTATTACTTTGAAATTAATGTAGTCCATGAGCTTTCAAGGATGAACTCCGATCCAGATCGTATAAATAAAATCTGAATTTTGTAGAAGAAAGCAAACATCTTTAATTAAAAAAATGTAGGTAGCAAAGAAATGGTAGTCAGTTGTCCAAATGCTGCTACAAGGATTTTCGGAATAATGTTTTCCCTTTTGTAAAAAAATGTTGGCTTCGCAAAGTCGTAACTAGATGCTTGTATCTTTTCATCTGTAAATCAAATGAGGTTTGTACATTTATCTCACAGATAAAAGGGGCACATGGAAAAAACGGAGCAGCCGTTGACCTCAAGGGACCGAGATCCGTGGGGGAAAATGTTTGGGACGTTGTTAGTCGAATTTCCACGGGTGTACAATTAAAACGGGTTGGCGAAGAATCTTGAAAAGTTGTATTTCCATGTTGGGTTCTAACTGGAGGCTTTACACCTCGGAGTTGACGTTAGAAGAAATCTTCTTCCTAAGAACTGTCGATTAATTAGCAACCTAGCTCTAATTGGTAGGGGAAGGGAACTTTGTGGAAAATCACACAAAAATTTTCCAGACTTTAATTATTTAAAGCTTGTATGTTGTGAAGAAATGTGGGAGGCTTGTGTATCGTAACTGAAATTTATCAAAATAATAAAATTATTTTATGTTTTATTGAAACATGTTATGAAGGAATTTTGTTTCCGATCATCTTGGTGAGCCAGATTTTCCCTAGTTTGGTCTGTCAAACGCTTTAAGCAATATGATTTCATATCCGACCTAAACAAAAATAAATTAATTAACTTGTAGCATAACTGAAGGAGTCAAATGACTTCATAGCAGACAACCTCTGAAGATCTGTGTGAAGCTGTATCTCTGAAACCGTAACATGGATTTTGATGAAATTTGCATTATGATCTTTTCCGAACGATCTATTTTCGTTTGAATGTTACAAGAGAGAGATGATCAATAAAGCCCTAATTTGATCTTAAGGTAAACTTACAACTTAGACTCAAACTGATACTCGAATTCCATGCATATACTGGTAGACAAGTTTTCTTTCGGTATACTCTTCCAGAAAAGAGCTGGTTTATTTTTCTCGGGTCATTCAACTCCCCTGGAAGTAATTCCTTTAATCTAAATTTATCCACCGATTTGAATAATGATCCGAGTTTTATTTGCTATATAAACGGGTCTTTAAGTAAATCCCATTGGCACCGTGGTCGTCCCCCCTTTTTTTTTTAATTTGAAATTTTTATTTTTGCGTATTAACGTTACAAAAGGGAACGGTTGAAATCATCGCCGTCCCGTAAAAGGAAAAACTCAATTAATTCTTCAAAACGGCCACCACGGAGGAATGAAGCAGAGTCGATGTTTTTATCCAGGAAATAGCTTAATCTCCTGCGATTCCAGTAGCGGCCGATTAGCATTTCTCTCGGGCAAGTTCATCAGCTCCCTCTCTACAACCATTTGTCTCGGAATTTCTTCTAGGAGGACTACTATCTTCATCAAAAGGATCGTTGTCCTTTTTTTACTTTATCGAACTATTGAGTCTATTATAATATGCAGATCAACTAAATCGTTTAAAGTAAAAAAATGAAACTGCTGAATAAATAGTTTTTGCAGTTAGAAAAGAGTTGATAACAACCTAATCACACTTCTAAAATATCTAAGCCAACTATTTTCTCCTTGAAAATTAAAAAGAATAAAGTTTTATCAAATACACAAATTCCAGGAGGAAAATATATATATCATATTTAACAATTATCAATAACTACTCAAGAGCGCTGTCTTTTCTAGGTTAAAAAATGTACGACTTGCTCAATAATTTATTTCAACTCTTTAGTTCAATTTATTCTGTCAAATGAAAGGTGACCCTTTTTCACGAAGTTTTCGTCATATTAGCCGTTGTATTGTACTAACTCGGGAAATTATGTATACAGGAGAGGAAGGTGTCCTTGATCAGTGCACGTTGCAGAGGATATACGCCATTAAAAAGGGAAAAGGGCTCAGACCGTCAATGGATACTGAAAATGCTCAAGTTCAGCCACAAGCACTCTTGCGAGAGTGTTGAGTGCCATAAGACACCGTTAGACGCCTTGTACTAGTCATAGGGGAGGTGAAATAAAGCTGCAGAGTTGTCCACCTATGAATTTTAGTCCCCCAGCATTCCCCCGAGAAAGTAGAAACTAAGACTTTCTGGCTAAATACAGATGCCGGTGGACAATAGATATATAATGCTCATACGGTTTTCCCAGTTGTAACGGTGTAGTTTGGAGAAAATTGTTACTGAAGAGGCTTTAGCCCAGCCACAAGTTTTGCATACTTTCTAGGAGTGTGGAATGTCGAAAGACACAAGTCGCCATCTACAGAACATAAAGTTACAGGAAAAGAGCTGTAGTGATGTCCAAGCATGAATTTACGTCCCAGAATTCCACCGAAGCAGTAGAAACCAAAATCTTTTCAAGCATCATTTGATGTGAGTTTTTAACAAAAGGTTATCACCTGAGAAGAAAAGTAGCTCGAATGCCTAAATTCAGATACCAGAGGACTGTAGCCATATCACTCTCAAACGATTTTTGAGTTTCTGTAAGGGTGTAATGTGGAAAAATCCTTGATTTGTATGAAGGAACTTCCATCCATAGTTAGTAAAGAGGCTTTAGCCTTTTAGCCACAGGTTTGCCAAGGAGTATTGATTGTCAAAAGATATCGCCATTTTCAGGCCGTACACGGTGTGAAACAGAGCTGTAGAGTTCAGCATGAATTTCTGTCCCAGCATTTCACCTTGAGAGTAGAAATATATGTTAACATGCCATGTTGTATGAAATTTTATCAAAAGATCACGTACGGTGAAAAGCGGGTTTACTGGCTAAATCCAAATACCAGTGGGTAGTGGATACACTCAAACAGTTAATCTGGGCGTGTTTTTGTTTTGTTTCTGGAGGAAAACCCATCACGAATTTGATACTAATGGATGTTATACGAGCTTTGAACTCTTTCTGCGAATATTCAGAAAGAACGAACGCGAAATAGTCAGTGTTACTCATTTTTGGTCAAACGAAGGACTTAGGATCGAACTCTAGGTACACCCACTATATAATACAGATCTTACTCCTTCAACTTGTTTCGACCCAGGTAAAATGGTTAACAATTTTTTAAAGGTCGAAATCGATGTTTTTTGACAGACATACTAAGCGATAGTACCAGGCAGATCAAGCAAATGTCTCAAATATTTCATTTAATAAACACGATACCAATTTCTACTAACGGAAAAAGCAATAAAGATGATTTACAAATCTAGATACAAGTGAAATTTTTTCGAGTTGAACCAAATTATCTGATCTTTCGGCTCTTTTATATACCGAGACTTTCGACAGCAGGATCTAGCCATATCATAATTGCACGAGTAATAAATATGCAGTACGGACAGTATAATAACTCAGCAAGAAATAATATAAATAAAATCATCGTGGAAGTGTATTGCATCGCAGGAGTATTTCTGGTAGGATTTGCCAGTTAGAAAACTACAATCGGTGAGTAAACGTTTATCCGTTGAATTTTGTAAGATTACACCATTCACGTTAATGAACGAATAAAGTTTCGTTCAAGAGAGCAATTGTAGACAATTAGAGAGATATTAAGGTAGGTAAAACCCAAGTAGTATCGAAAACCTAAGCAGGCAGAGTGAAAGGAAGGAGAAGGCAACTAGGATTAACTAATAGCTATACAGACTTCCCCTCACCATCCACGACTCCATAACTAAAACACTCTACAGAAATCACCCGAACACTGAAGATGGCGAAATGCCGAACTAACATAAAATCAGCGAAGACAGGCAGACAAGGATGATAGGTAACTATCAAACAATTATTAACCCGCAGGCCACAGGAGGAAATCTCACAATTTATCTACGAATCTGTATTTGTACCTGATTGTAACAAAGTTTTCTAAGGTTTGTTATAATTTGTAGACAATGTTAATATTGGGTCGATATTTTTTTTAAGTAGTTTTGTATGACATTTCATCGATTTTTCGTTTTTCTTCGTAGTCTATTTTAGCTGACGATCTAAACTTGTTTTCAATAAGTCGTCCATTTCGGATTGTGAATTAATTCAATTAGATTTAAATGCATTCTTTACTTCTTTTTGTGATAACTATTTCTGTGTCAATCAATCAAAATAGAAATAAATTAAATTCGATGTGTCTTCCATGCCGAAGGAGTGTGATTTTTGGTCGTATCATATTGGTGGTATTCCCTTGGATGAAGTAGATCAGGGCTTCCCAAACTTTTTAGTCAGCGGACCCCTTTCACAGAACAAAATCCAGGGCGGACCCCTAACTTTCAAGTATTTAAAATTATATACGTATATGTAGTAAATTTAATTTTTATAAATACCTCATTAGGTGATGGAGAGGGATATCGCTATGACAATAAATATTAGATTGACGTTTTATTTACAAAATCCGAAACACAAAAATCAACTTGGGCAGAACAGAGTCAATAGGTATGTAAAACGAGCAAATTTCAAAAATAATTTAAACATTAATGATTAATCAATTAATATGAAGAGTGAGGTTCTTTTAGCCTACACAATTTGGATACATTGGGTTTAATTTTTGATAACTGGAGAAGGATGTTTTGGCAAAAAGCTCCAATTTATTTTCTTAAAACAAATCGTTTAACACAGGAAAACACTCCACCCCTTCCTTCTCTACAGATTTAACCCAAAATTGCATTTTTCTTTTGAGGGTTGTTTTAACAAGCCCCCTCCCCGATAATTTTTTCTCGATTAATTAATTAATTTTTTCGCCGCGGAACAAAGTTTGGGGAGCCCGAAGTAGATGAAATAAATGAAACATTTTCAAAAGTAAAAACAAGTCTTATCTGTCACTAGGTACTTGTCTTTTAAATTTGGAGTCCCGAATTACCTTCCCTATGTTGATAGGCTTCTTTTTACTAGGCTTCAATCTTTGTCAGACAGACGTTGCCTGTGTTACCTTCATATGGAAAGTTCTCAATTTTCAGATCTCTTTGGAAATTTTCTCAAGTGTTGGCCTGCGAGTTCCTCAACCTCTTTTGAGAGGGATTCAAATTTTTTTGTGGAGCACCATACCACCGGTAACGCGAGGCATTTCCACTCTTAGCCCCGTCTCGCTTCCCTGGGAAATTCAATTTCTGCGGACTCTGATTTTTTCTCTCAAAACTGTCAACACGACACACAAGAATGGCACAATTACGCAGAAAACAAACACGTTGAGCCCTGAAGATGATCTCAATAAAGATCGAAACGTTGGCACGATAAAGAAAATGTTTTTCTGAAACCTACATCACACCAGACCGCACCTCACGATTTCCGAATATTCATCGACTAACGGTCACTAATCACCACTTTTCTCTGTTGTTTGAAATGAGACGAAATTTATTTTTCTTTAGTGCTTTACACTCTCTCTGTCTACGTGGCTTGTTTGAAAATAGAGGAACAAATCAATTTGTCAATTCCAAACGACAAGAATCAAACGGTTCACATTTTGTGAATAAATTAGGTTTGTGTTGAAGTGTGCTGTGGGACAGCCCCAGGTGAAGCGCGGTGGTTGAATGTTATCATATCTCCCGTTGTTTATTTTACACTCTGTAAAGATCAACATTACGGGCGTTGATAACGAGATAAAACCAACCTCGCCAGGGACGAGAAAAAGAATTCAAACCCCGGGGTTTATTCGTACAAGGAGAAAAACCGTCAAGTTTTACTAAAAGCGTCAAGAACAATCCCGGTTCTAAGGTGAGCCGTGGACAAAACAGAACTGGGCTCCTTCTTCCTGAATCGTTGGTTATTCAAGAGGAGTTTCGGACAAAAGATACGTTTTTATGAATTCTGTCCGCCCTGGAAACGAAAAATATTATGCACAACACGTAACACCCGTTCTTATAATTCCGTAAGCTGACGCCGCCCACTTGGAAACTAATTAAATATTTGTTAACTACACCCAACCCCATGAACTCGGATAACACTCCCAGAGCAGAATTAGCATTATATTTTGGTAAATATGTGCGAAAAAACAAACACATGCAAAACAATAGTAGAAAATAATTGGTCAAGAGAATTCCTATTCGAATACATCTGCTGACAACTCCTATCGCTTTTGGTGCAAGAAGCAGCATCCCAATAAGCCGAATACAATTGCAGCAGAACTCTCACATCCATGTCTCCTTCATATATTAAAACATCTCTTGAAGAAAAAGAAATTTGTTCTGCTATCTTCCTCGATGTCTCACATGCTTTTGACAAGGTCTGGCATGAAGGAGTCGTCAATAAACTAAAAGTGATGCTACCGAAGAAGTATGTAGATATTTTCAGGACCTACCTTACAGACTGTTTTCTCATTAATAAGAAGATCAATATTCAAAATTAAAAACAATAAATGCAGGAGTGCCACAAGGTAGCATATTATGTCCACTTCTTTATTTGTTATACACCAGTGATTTCCCGAAAATAAAGGGAGTAAAAATGGCATCGTTTGCAGATGACACAGCGGTGATATCAGTATGACCGACTATCAACCATTCAACCAAAATCCTTCAAAATGCTTGTAATAAGATAAACGAAAAAAAGGAAAATCAAGCTCAATCAGCTTAAATCAGTACTTATAAACTTTACAAACAAAAACGTGGGCCATGTTCCGTCGCTCATAAAAGATGGAACTATTACACCATACAGCGATACAGCTAACTATCTGGGAATGCCAGGCTGAGATAGAAAGTACACGAGAAGAGAAAAAAATGACAGGAAATAGTAGTTTAAGGTAACCCAACTATACTGGTTGATAGGACGTGGGTCTAACCTTACTGTACAAAATAAACTATTGTTATACAAACAAGTCCTAAAGCTATGTGGACATATGAATTCAACTATGGGGTTGTCCCAAACAGCAATATCAAAATTATACAAAATCTCACTCTCAAATAAAATCTACGCCTAACATGGTCAATACACCTTGGTACATAAGGAATAAAGACTTACATAGAAATCTTAAGATTCCTGAGGTCATGGCGGAAATACAGAGATTTGCCGCCAAACAACAGCCTGACCTCAGCCAGCACGAGAATGTGGAAGTGACCAAACTCCTATGTAACCGAAACATCGTCAGAAGGTTAAAACGAACAAAGCCATATGAACTAGTGTTGATAAAAATTATTGAATAGTGTAATGTAAATCTTACTGTACCAATAGGTTTATAAGAATGTAAACATTTATTTATTCTATATATATTATTGAAAAAATTAATGGTTGGTCTAATAAGACCAATTTTTAATAAATAAATTAAATTTAAAAATATATATTTTGGTAAATTTGTGCGAAAAAGCAAACACTTGCAAAATACTACTAGAAAATAATTTGTCAGGAGAATTCCTACTCGAATACTCCTATCTTTTTGGGGCAAGAAGCAACACCCAAATAAGCCGAATATAATTGCAGCAGAACTCACATCCATATCGCCTTCATATATTAAAATATTTGATTAAAAACACAACAGAATGTAGCTTGTTCTTTCCGATTATTTTCTTTCTGATTATGAAGTCTGTTTTACGCATTTCAGCATCTTCATTGAGTCATGGGTCATTGAGGTCATTCCGCTGACCTCAGGATGTCAATAAATGTTATAAATGATTAAAGTTTCTAAAGAAATATTTAAATAAGAAAGAAAAAAAGTGGGATGTCTGGCGTGGGAATGAAGTTGGTCTCGATAGTTGAAGAAAAAAGGTTGGTTAGGTCTTTTAAAAAACCGAAAAATCGCATCTAGTCCAGTAGTCGGAACCAATAATGCTGTGCGTGGTAATTTGGCCGGCAGTTCTGAACTTGTCGAGGTCGTCCAGAGGTGACTCTTCGGCCGGGTTTATTACCACTTCTGGAATGGTGCCAGAGGGGCGAATCTGTTCACCGGACCGGGATCGGAAGAAAGGAGAAAACTCCGACGAAAGACGAAACGGGGTTCGCTTCGTTTCGCTTTGTATCGCTACGCGAGAGCGCCTCGTAAACCTGTTGTCAATTGCGAAATGGATCGTCGATCAAATCTGTGAACATATGGTGGGCCAAGGACGCTAACAACGCCCACAACGGAACTCGGCTTGGGGCTTAGAAAAAGGGACTTTCTCATGCCTGCCCCGGCCGGCGCGGTTGACTGCGCTTATTCAACTTTTACCGAGAACAGAGATGAGCCAATTTTCTAATTATTAATAAAGATTATTAACAGATAAAAACATGATTCCACTGCAAGGACTGGTTTTTTGACTAAGCCTTTTTTTCCTAGTACGAATCACACAAACGTAGACCAGTATAACATTCTATATGTCCATTATGTTTAGTGGTCTAATTGACAAAATTACTTCTTTCAATTGATTATTCTTTTTATATAAGGTCTTGGTTGAGATGAAAAGCTAGTATCACGAGCGGGATTCGAACCCACGACCTTCAGCCGAGCTTTTTCATCTCAACCAAGACCTTACATAAAAAGAATAATCAACTTTCTATAGGGTTTATTAGTAATTTTAATAGGCTATTGTGTCTGGACGTAACAAAAACACCAAGTCTGAATGTATTAGTATAATATGAATATAGAACGAAATGGCCATAATGACAGGATGTTTTTTACCATTCAACAAGATATGATTATCAAACGGTAATTAACTTCCATCCCTCGATGATATTAAATCACACAAAACAAATTCTAGAGGATAAAACTTCATAACATATTTATATAATCTTAATAATGTAGCATCGTTCCTGACAACTACCTATGTTCTCTCATTACCAAGAAAAATCAATCGTATTATGAATTTTTTTTTCAATAAAAAACAAACAAGAATGGCAGTACAAAACTGATCAGGATCAAAATTTCCATAGCGGTTTTACTTACTCAACTTTCCCATGTTTTTCCGTCTGTTGGAAATAGGGGAACCTATTTGGTAACGTTCGGTCACATTTAGCACTTGATAGGAAGGGGCCAGGTTGTTTACTGCAGCCAGCCCCGGCCTCAGCCGCTACCTGCCCTTCATCCCTAAGATTTGGGGTAGCAGGTGCCTCCCACCTCAAATAACAACCCCTCCTATATTAAAGCTTGGACCCTACTTTAAAAACCTTTATGCAAAATCCTATAAAATGAAACACTTGACCTAAGAAAAGCAAAACGCCTTGGCTATGTGCTTTTATACTTACGAAACGTCACGTAACGAAAAAAACCGATGAGACTTTCTTTAAAACAAGCGGAGGAAAGAGTAATATTTAGAAATACTGTTTAGATGACTAATACAGGAGGCAAATATCCACACATTTCATTATATACTTGAACCTATAGGAATTAAAATAACTGTACAAACACTAAGCCATTCGACATAAAACAAAATAATATGTAAATATTGGCAAAGAGCCATCAGAAAAGTTAGATAAGCTAACGAGTGTCATCATTAATAAATGATCAACAGTATTGAAATTCAACCTATTAAATTTATATAGTCAATATTCGATCAATTTCATCTCCTATTCGTCCAATTTAAAGATCGTTTGGAGTATAGTGGCCAGAAAATGTATACAATTATGTTAATAAGTTGGGCGATAAAATAATTAAAGCTGCATGAGTGCCCTAGAGATTGTTAGTAAAATTGCATAGTTTTAAGTGTTGTCCATTTTCTTTTTGTATTTTTCCTTAGTATTCAAGTTTTAAATTTTATGTTAATTAAGACTAACGTTAATCAAAATAACTCTACAGTGTTTTAATTTACATCATTGGGTAAAGTAAGGTATAATTAGATTTTACTAAATCCATTATATTTCATGGTCCGTTTGAAGAAATAAGATATTTCAATTAATTAATCTTTATGTAAGGTATTGTTTGAAATGAAAAAGTTAATGCCACGAGGGGGATTCGAACCCACCCAGCCGATGGTCGTGGGTTCGAATTCCGCTCGTGACACTAACGATCACTGATTAATTAATTTAAATAAGATTTTATTATGAAAACAATGTAATTCCTCACTATAACTTTCTTAATGCATGTTATTTTTCAATAAATAGGCCCTGAGGATTGTGATTTAAATTCCCGAAAGCTTGGGAATCCAACAAAATAATTTCATAACAAAGACCCTATGAAGATATCTCAAAAAATTCTTATATAGTTACACAGATTTATTTTAAAATTTAAGCATAAAAATAACTTTTAAAACAATGGCATGTTCTGTCAAACTTTTTATTTAATACGTTCTATGTCGTATTTTTTGATGATTTTGATTTATTTATGGAATTTATCTATTGAATTGATCTTGACCGAATTGATAGATTTAAATAAAACAATTATGACGTATAATATGGCGCCGGGACGTAGACAGTGCATAAAAAGAGAAAGGACAAGGCTTTTATCTCTGGAAAACGGACTTTTTAAAGAAGACGATCTTCTAGATGGTCGAGAATGGTGATAGAACGAAATGAGAATGTTAGGGAATAAATGGAAGCACGTGGAAATATTCTCCTGGCCGAGAAAGACAAAGCGATTAAAACGGTTTGGCCATGTGGGAGGATTGGCCTGCAAGCTGTGATGGATTGGGAAGGACCACCGGGGAAAAGGAAAAAAGACGTGAGAAAATGGATGTATATGGTGAACGGTTTTTTGGCAAGACATGTTCTCTAGCAAAAGGATCCCTGCAAAATTGAACTAGAAAATATCTAAAATAATTGGGCAACGGAGCCCTGCACAATTATTAAAAAAAATCGATCTTGTAATTTTTTATTGTATTTACTT
Source organism: Cimex lectularius (assembly GCF_000648675.2). NCBI lineage: Eukaryota > Metazoa > Arthropoda > Insecta > Hemiptera > Cimicidae > Cimex > Cimex lectularius. Next base: position 3,803,034 of record NW_019392813.1, read on the forward strand.
GCAGTTCTTCAAGATAGTCACAAATTGGAAGAACCTAGTAAAAAAATCATTCAGGTCTTTGAAATTCGCCCACGAGACTTACTCCATAGAGTTCGATGTCAAAGGGAGAATTATTTTCGGAAAAGTGTGAACAAGACACCCAGAAAGATCAGATCCGACATGCAAAATAGATATATGTAAATAAAGAAAAAGGTGGATTGGGCGTAAGTGAAAAGTAGGAAAATGTGTAGGCGCAATCTCAAATCATTTATATTGGAGGTCGACAGGTCGTTAGCTCCGGATTGTGAGGAGTCAATAAACAAGGAAAGCACTAATACATTAACTAGATCCAGGTACAGCCCAGGGCGTTTTTTTTGTCCGGTGGGTGCGGTCGTGGTCGGTCTGTACATGTATTGTTGCCGGGCTCTCCAGAGACGACAGTCAACTCGTCTTAAAACGTCTGGGTGTCATCCGGTCTCCAGGTTCACCGTTAGGCCGGGGTCGCGAAAGGGGTACTACAAGAATAACCGTGCTAAACTTCGTAGTCCGAGAAAATTAAAATTTACACGATATATTTCTTATTACAGAATAGTTAAAAATAGTTTTGATTTCGACCCATGAAATCGATTATGATCTTCCTTTTTCCATTTAAGTTTGGGCCATTTCCATAAAGTTATGAGATTTCTTTTTACGTTTTCCAGAGATAATTGATACAAATGATAACAATATAAAAAGGTGACGTGAGTGGATTAAGTTTAATTAATTGTTATCCTCCATTTGCCTGCCATCATTAAAGAAGGTTTAAATGGTGTTGGATGTTATGATAGCTAGGGAAGGATCAGAATTACATCAGCTGTGTCGTATTGTGACTAGGAAGGGAACTAGGAGCCGCCCTGAGTTACATCCTCTTTAATGTTGATATACGAAGAAAACACAGCCTCCTGAAAGATGCGGCTTACCATCAGATAAGGTTTAAGTACTCAAAAATATGTAAAAGAAAATAAATCTTTGAGCTTCCATAGCAAAACTGATAAAATAACACACAGAGGAACCGTTGAAGAAGGTGTAATGCCGAACCAGGGAGGATAGGCAAATGATCGTCTGAGAGTAAATTAGCATGTACAACAATCATGACCAAACTATATCTATTTGTGAAAAAAATCAAGTTATTTATTCATCAGTAGTTTGGTCATTCTAGCCTTCCTATTATCAGAATTCGTCTGACGAAAAAACGCACGCCAACCACTGATGATGGCGAGTGCCAAAACGCAAAAAGCTACTCGTCATTATATATTAAGACCACAAGAAGATATCTCCCAGTAGCCATGAAATTCCTGTCATGATTAAGGTCTAACTCATTAATTTTTATCCTTGGTTTCCGAGATCAAGAATGGAGAAGATTTGTTTGGAGTTGGATGTAATGACTTGGGAAAGATCAGGATTATTCGGTGGCAGTGTCATCAGCAAAAGGCTGTGTTCCTATTGTAATAGAAAGAGCCCCTGGATGTTCCCTTGGGGGACACCTTTAACGTAAATGTGATAAAGTATCCACAACGCGATGCCCTGTTCTACAGTGGAGTGAAATGAGGTACTATACTAGCAGTTTCAACCATTAATACCACTGATTTTCAAGAAGTTAGGAGGTTTGTTAAGTTTTGGCATTCAAGTCAAACTAAAAGAAAAATGCGAAGCGTTGTGGTGAGGTCTGTAGATGACGAAACTATCGAGTGTAAACTCCGCTGAGGGACACAATCAACAAAAAAGCACAAGACCAATCACTGAAGATGATGGAATGCGGAAACGGTTTGACAGACCGAATGGGGATGCACACAAATGTGGGGAAATTAATATGTACCAATCTACGCGTCTAGGATTTAGTTCACAAGGCATTAACTTAGATATTCTATTCTTCCTATCATCAGGATTCCACCGACAAAAGGATCTTGTGATGGCAAAATGTCCGCCTGCAGTTTACTATTGGGTTGTCCGGAAAATAATGCAGGATTTTAGTATTAAACAAAAAAAAAGAAACTAGTTACTTTAAAGCAATGTTCTTTAATCAAAATAATTTCCCATACTCTCAATACATTTCTCCCAACGTGTTGGTAACTTNAGTAATCCTGTAAACGTAAACAGAATATTTTATATAGATTTTTTTTAATGAAAACTTAAAATCCTGCATTATTTTCCGGACAACCCAATAGAAGAAATCTTACAGTAGACATGAAGTAAACTAATTCATGCCATAGAGGAGGGATTAACCTATTAGGTGTCGGGGACGAGGGGTCAAACCACTTTACAATATTTTTTATATTATATATTCTCAATTAAAAAGCCATGGGCTGTGCCGGGAATCGAACCAAAAACCGATAGCACGCCAACACGGGTCTGACACCCCTAATCACTCGCCTCCACCGTCTTGTTCCGTAGCCATGATTTATTATTTTTGAGTCGCGATAATATTTTCTGTCATAAACAATTGGTTTTGCTTTACATAAATGTAATTGATCCTGTCAATTCGAATACCTACTGAGAGTCTTGATGACGACATAACTCAGCCTAATGCTGGCAGACGACTAGTTCATGCCATTACAAGTATAATTTTGTTATTTCGTTAAAAAAATGTAATACTTTGTTTTCTTTTCTAAATATACTTTTAACCTGTATCATGATCTAGTCTAAAGGATGCAATTGACTAAATAGCACAAGCCGGGTACTATATTAAACTCGTCTCACATACGAAAACAGCGAGGATGGGGGGGCCAAAAGTAAAAAGAGATTGACTATAGAAACAACTAAGATGGCGAACCCCCTAAAGACGAAAGTTTAAGTTTCTATGGCCCCAATACTCTTTGACTGATTTCAAAATAAATTATTTGACAGATATATGGGTAGCTCCGAGCTAATTTACTCAGACGATTATTAAGGAGCAGAATTACTTGGTAAATTTAGTTTACTGTAATACCAGTATGACTTATTTGCTCAGCTAAACTGTGAACAAACAGTAAAACATCCCAGACCGAATCTGAACGTCGAACTTCGTTGGTCATAACTTCGAGGGAAGTCCTCACGATTCGACAATCGAGAAAACAATGCTTTTGGAAAAATTCCAAAACGCCGAACGGCAATATCACACATTACTCGTGGGGCGATATCTCAAACGAGCCCGTATACTTTCCCGGCCATGATCAATCCCCTTTAACGGGACAGGGAACATATCTCCGGCTTCTCCAGGATTTAAAAGTAGAAAATACGAGCTGTGGATTGTACCGGTGGAAAATAGAACTTGTCCCGACGTTAAGAACGAGTTCGACTCTAAAATGGTGTTGACTCTTTGAAATTACTCTTTTTAGAGTGTACTTTTCCATACATTTGCAACAAGGGAAAGATTTTTCCGCAATTTTCGTTCACGACTTAAAAGCACGGAAGTAACCGGTCTAGTATGTACCTTGAGCATTGTAAACAGAAAATATGTCTGTTCAAGTTTTCGTTTTCAACAATTCATATATAGAAAGGTTGTCCAGATTTTTTCGGTTATTCTTTCATTTCTTCGACGGAACATCTAAAAGGCATAACGAGTACGGAGAAACCTAGCTTATTTCCGAGGGCCATACTGAATCTCATGAATCTAAATTATACCTGCCTAAATTATACGGCCCGATTTTCTTTTCCCTCGGTTCGGACTTGTATACTGCCAAAACGAAAACGGGGAAAATCTTATTGCGACATTTTACCATGTTACCTCACAGTGATTAATTTACAGCTTTATGATATTTTTTTTACACTTTTATACGTGTCCTTAATGGGTTTCATTCTTGAAATGCACTTAGTACGGTCAGATTAATTTCGAATCTTTAATTGACATGTTTTTTTATAGTTTTCCTCTCTCGGTTACCTTAACAACCTGATGAAATTTCATTTATTATTCAAGCGATCTACTTTCCTAACCAAAAGCCGACGATTATAACGAGATATTCGCATGTTCCCTTAATCTATAATCAAATCTTGTGTATTTAATGGAAAACTGAATTTCTTCGGCGAAAACAATAAGCCGGACGCGTGCGGAATTAAATTAAGGGCAAAAATTTATTTTTTCTACTATTATTACGGTGTATTATTACGATAAATTGTATACAGACATAATTAAATTACCAACAATTGTGTAAAAAACAACATGAAATAAAAAAGTCGTTTTAATAAGTCTAGGCATTGCTATAACAAGATATTCTGAAATGACAAAGACTTTTGTCTTGAAACTTTCCCTTTTCTGAAAGTTTTTGATTGTTAAAACCCAATGGATAACGGTCGCCGAGTATTTTTGAATAAACTATACACACCTACAAACCTATTTTGTATGATTTGAAGATTAAACACTTTAAACAGTTTCCTCGTTTTCGTTAGTTGATTGATTTAAATGTAGCCAGGTGCGTAAATGAACTTCTATAACCATTAATTAGAATTAATCACACTTTTATGGAGTTCAAACCTTACTACTAAGAGGTTTTGACTAAGTCCTAAGAGCTTCTTCTCTCACTCTTCCTTGAAGTAAGGTTTGCCCTCCAAAAAGGTCTGATGAGGAGCTGGTACCTGAGTCCCAAAATGCATTATCAAAAATAAACTAATTATTGTTGTAGAAATTCAACGAAACACTTAACTATATTTAAAAAGTTCCTTTTACATATCAGGAGGTTCGAATTCGCTTGAGTACATTCGGCAGTACTGGTATCTGAATACTGATGTTCAAATTTGGCTAGGAACCCCGCCGCGTGGCCAAGTCCACCCCATGTCTTCGATCCCTTCGAAGTCAGGTTATTTCAACCCCAAAGTATGTAATTTATAAACACAATCACAGTCTCACTCATTCTTAAATACATTCTTTCCTATTTACATCTCAATTGATCATGAGGGCTGAAGGGACGTCTCGTTCGCCTTTTCGTTACCCTCCAAATATAACGAGTTTGAGGTCAAAGACAATAACTATTGTTTAAGCTGATACTTCAATTCAGAGTATTTATCCAAGAACAAGACGAAAGGGAACGCGGACAGTCTGTATCGGACATCAGTAGTTCAGGGATTCAGGACAGTCAAGACTCGAATTACGATTCCGCATTATAAGCACTGCAGTGTAGCGCGAGACCGCGAAGTCCTTTTAAGTGCCACGAACCGTAAAGGTATGGCAGGGAAGACGACTTGGCCGACACGGCGAGACGGATAAGTACGGCCTGACGGACCTAGGGCGGAGTTGGTCGGTTAATAATCTCGAGAACCATTCCCAGTGTCACTCGGGCCTCCTTGAGGCTCGTATATTCGGCTGTATTGCTGTTGGGAGATCGCATTTGAACTTCGCTGCATAGCGAAGAGTAAGCACTGTCAACTCTGAAGAGGAAGAAACATCGAGGGTTGACCATCTTGTCTTTGGTGACAGCAAAACACTGGCCAAGGAACGGTACAGCCTATTCGGAAGGTCGAAACACCTAAAGAAATAAACAAAGTGGAATCCCAGAAAGTGCTAAGTTGCCTTAAGGACAGTGCATCTGGGGTATGTATATGAAGAAGACATCAATTCCACGTTAGAGGTGTAGTTCCAGGATCTTTGTAGAAAGAAACACCAATGACCTAAGGAAAAATTGCCTGCATATAATGAACACTTACTTAAATTGAATTATCAGCTAAATCGAAGACATCAATACTGAAATTCTTAATCTTTTGTAAGGTTTAGGCAATTTTAAAGTTTGCAAATAAAGAATTTATTAAGAAGGGTAAATACCACAATAGATCTTTTAAGTGGAAGAAAAGGAGATTTCCAGTCACCCCAAAGAAGCAAAAGCTCTCTCGGGTTTCGGGCCAGTGCTCTTCCACGTGTAGCATGAACGAGACAACAGACGTTTTTATGAGGTTCGATCATATTGTATGAAGTATAAGATGTATTATTTGATCATGTATTGCTGGCAGATTGGCATGCTGAATTCTAGTTTGTAGAATCTTTAAGTATGCATGTTTATTTTGCCTTTTGTTGAAATACAATTATTCTATTAGTAACATGTTTTGCATTTAGCCCATTATAAAAATAAAATAAACCATTAACTGAACGATTAATCAGTTCATTTCCAGGCCATTTCCCTGACGGTTTATACTCAGAACAATTCAATTTATCCCAACCCTCCATTTAATGGATGAGAATAATCAAATGAATTAGCCCTATTTAGGGCGTCGGTGGAGCCCATTAATTAAAATTCGCGGTTGACAAGGCCCGGCATTCCCGTAGGATGATTAGGGAAGAGGAAGACTTAGAAGACAGCATGCTAATAGGCAGCCACCCCGCCTCCAGGGCAAACATTACTCACCGCTCCAGTTCTTTCTCGGTAAAAGCTTTCTGATGGACACTTGAACCGAAGCCAAACTCACCTGGAAAAAAAAAGAAGAGCAACATTAGTTAAACCCAACTTAACAAGGGAGAACACTAATGGATAAAAAAATCAACGCATTGTTCGATTTAACACCTCGGAAGAACTAATTTCTTAACCGTTTAAATCAACATTTTACATAAATTAACTTACTCTTCATTATAAAAATCATTTTAAATTATCACTTTCTTTTGATTATGCTGGATATTGTAGGTTACATATCTTTGCTCGTATGATCTGTTGCGTTTGCCTTTTCTGCCTTTAATTTGAGCACCTCTCAGTCCCTTTTGATTGTGTTGTGCAGAAAGTTATATTGCATGTAACTCAGCTTGGAAATTGATGGTGTGGGATGTAGAAGCTTCGCTAGGACGAAATTTGGACCACTTTTGCTTTTGGGTGTGATAATTTGCGACTCTGGCCCAAAGGGTTTGAAAGCTACTCCTGCTTTTGTTAGCATGTCGGCTTGTTCGTTGCTTTCAATTCCCTTTGAATCCATGGCAGCGAGATGGCCTCGCTGCTTTTTCTCAGAAAGTGGAATTACGTTGAGCTTTGATTTTAAACTGGATGATTCTAATGCTTTCATTGATACATGGCTGTCTCAGATAGCAAATCGATCGTGTGGCATCTAGAGGTGTCGCTAGTCAAAATTCTGACAAATTTTACTTTAGCGCGCGATTTGCGGCTCTTGTCAAATGGGTTTGAACAAGCGTTGCATTTGCTAGTCTGTAAGCCTGCTCGTGGCCTTCAATCCCCATCCCCTTTGAATCCACGGTACCCATATCAAATTTACATGGCAGCGTTTCAGGCATTGGCGATAGCTTGAGTTTTGAGTTGAAGGTGGACATTATATATCTTTACGTGTTGACAATTTATTGTGCTGTTGAGGTCTGCGGGATGGTGAATCAGATTGGGTCATTTTCGATCATCTTGGTCAGCCTATCGCTGGTTTGTTTTTTCAAAAGCAGGTTTGTGTGGATAACAATCACCTGATCGTGCCGGGGCGCTTTCGATGGACAAAATCAGCGAGAACAGACGGACCAGGTTGCAAGTTATTCACTTCTATAAGAATGCGCAATCAATAAAACCGACCTGGGATGATCAAAGGTGATCAAACTACACAAAAGAATCTGTCACCATTAGGTAAAAATATAAACAAGGACACCAAAAAATAGGATGTTGATGTGGAAGTGTTGTTCAGAGCTAGTATCAAAAATCGGCCAATAAAGCACCGAACGGGAATTTATTGCAAACGAGATTTGTCTCTGACGGAGAGATTTCGATCACAATGAAAAGGGTCGTAAATAAATAACCGTAAAATAAAATCCCAGGGGATCAAAACACACATTCACGCAAACTAGATCCTCCGAGAAAATTGAAATGGCAATTTCTATCCGTAACAGATTATTTTAAGATACATGTAATTTCGGATAAACCAAGATTTTATTTGAGTAAAAGTCCGTTACATATTCTACGCCTAGATATATGATATCATAAATAACTCGAAGGAAATGAAGGCGGAGGCTCTGCGGATCGAATCATGATATTCTCAGTCGATCCTTTCGACATAAATTTAAATGATTAGAGTGGATGATGTAAAGGGGAGAAAATGGGAACGGTCGACTTTTCCCTTTCGACAACAAAATACACACAGCAAATTGTGTTCGATAAATGGATATTTTGTAAACATGATTTTAAACACAACCATACTATGGGCCTACCCTTGTTATATTTTATTTAAAAAACGAGGAAACTATAGCTTATGTACCTGAAGGTTTAGCCTACCCGGATAAAAAGGAACAATAAAGCTTCGGGAGGGACTTGACCCGTACAAGGTTCTAGGGATGGTTGTCGACATCATGATCTTACATTTCAGTTTCTATAAGAATTTAAAAAATACCTTACATAGCTGACAAAGGAGAAACGATCCCATTTAAAGACGACTTTAACTGATATACAGATGGCTATAGTGATTATAAGTCGCGAAATGGTTTCTATGAAATAATCCAAGCACTAGAATTTATGTATTCCTTAAGCAATAGGCCAATGTCTTTCAGGCAGAGACTGTTGTTGAACACTATTACAGGCAGCACTAAAGGCAACTACCTCATCGGTAAAGCACAGTCATGACCTAACCTTTCGCGGCATATCGAAACACCAAAAACTTAGATCCAATAGACTGTGTTTTGGTGCCTTGGTTCATTAGGAGTCCAGGGAAAAATATTAAAATACTGCAGAAAGTAACGGCAGAACTACTAAACCTAGGACTGCCGACTGGACACTGCTGATTCCGGAGGCATCTGTACCGACTCGGAGTAGCAGAAACAAGCCTGTGCAATGCCAGGAAGAAGAAAAAAAAAAAAACGAAATATGTCCTCTATTGGTGAAGGACACACACGGTAGCTCAGAGCTTTGGAAACGTACATCTATCAGGCACTGACTGAACAAGTCCTCAATTTCACGGGAATGAATTCAAGGTCAAAGGTGAGAAAAAGTTCACAAAAAGACCATCGCAGAAACAAACGGAAGGACAACTAAATCCTAAAGGAGTAGAATGATAAACTTTGACTGAACACTGCGACTCCAGAGAAGTATGCATAGGAGCAGCAGAAACAAACCTGTGTAGGTACCACCCACCAGGAAGGAGAAACAGTGGAACATGTGTTTTGTTGGTGGAAAGGATTTTTTTCTACTCTTGAGAGAAACCAGGCTTGAAGGATACCCATGAGAGTCCTTAACTTTGGGATCTGGTAAAAAGAGCTCTCCTCAATGATGGTGATAGCCCAATAGTTCAATACTGGTCGCAGTGGGTGAGTTCGTAGAGAATCCAACTCGTTTTAACCTTAAATCTTAACCTAACCTGAAACTTTTATCTAATGATTTACTCAACAGGGTAAAAGGGTAAAGGGCATTGTGATATATATTTCGGGTTGATCTCTGTTGATTTGAGTAGGTTACGAAAATTTTTTTTTTACGAGGTTTCGTTCAAGAAGAGGTCATACCAACGCTCGGGGTGTCGGTGTGTTTGAATAACTCGGATTCGAACCTGGGACCTTTACCTTACAGTATGAGTTGTCAACGCCAAAAGCGTTGCGCCCACCAACGCCCCTTATTTTATTGTAATATTTAAAAAATATACAACATATTTTGTTGTTAATAATAGTTTTGTTAATTAATAGTTATATTTTATAGTTTTACTCGTGTAAGCAGGATGGAATATGTCTAATATGGTTTTCTACGATTAGATTAGATATTATTATTTATTAGCAATATAAGCTTGTAAAATTAAAATTTCAGTAGGTCACTTTGAAAATTATTACATCTATAATTCACTCTTTATATTATCGTAAGCAATCGATTATATTTGTTAAACTCCAAATCAGCTTACACTTTTTGCCTTTTTTCAGCTGAAGCATGTTGAAAATAAAATAAGAATTGTTATTGTTCAGTCGAGAGAGGAAATGGTGATGGCCAGGCGCCGTTTGTCGAGATTGCACCTTTTAGGTAGCAAAAAGGGATTGCGTCCAGATCCGAAGAGTAGAAATTCGAGGGGCTTAGATTTAATCTGCAAGCTAAAACTTTTAGTTTTTGTCTTTTCTACCTGTTGAAAAAAATCCCGTATATGTTTTAAAAATGAAGCGCACCTCTGGGAAATTTACGATTTTTTAGAAGGAAAAACCTCTCATGGTAGAATCGGGTATAGCAGACGAAAATAAGCCAGTCAATACATAAATAACCGAACATCATGTTTAAAATCTGAATAATCGTAAATTAATTTTAATTGTAGATTATACACAATTAATCAATTTAAGCCCACTAGGTGGTAAAATGAGCGTGAAGCAATTTTGATCCCTTGGCATTAAAATTGGAAAGAATTCGACCATATGGGTATATTTTAACTGAATTTAACATTCCCCCTCCGTTTAACGAGGAATAGCATCGAGCGGTTTGAAAGTTGAAAAGACAATATTGTAAAAAGTGACTTGGCAGTGCGCGATATTCATCAAATTTCAGCAACGCTCCCTATAAATCACTCTTAGAGATTCTGCTCAGTAATTTATAAGCAATATATCCCCCCATCGCTTTGAAATGATAAATTATCTTTAATCCGTCTAAGGCCCCGGCTCCTATCACCTAGTTATGCCGGCATAAATCACATTGGAATTGTACAAGTTATGTAAAGTGCGCCGGCACGACGTACGTACAGTCCAAGTACTGTGGTACTTTTACCGCCACATTAAGGTGTGACAAATTAATTATTAATGATATGTTAATTTGTGGCTTTATTAGTTTTGACATATTCCATGCGCACAACTAAGTTTTATGACATGTAAGGCAAATAAGGCACCTCAGACAGGAAAAGTCAATGACACAGAAAAGCTATTTTCAATTCTATTTGTATTACGTTGAAATTCATTCATGTCATTCAAACTCAATCAGTAATACAAATTAAGAAGTACACTTTTAAAGATCCTCTACCCAGTAACCTAATTCTCCTACTCAAGGTATTTTCTAACGAAGATGCAGGACTAAAAATGAAAACATTGTCATTTTAAGACAATATTGATGAACAGTTTAATAGACCAGTAAATAATGAGACAAGAGGAATGTGAAAGATTATTTCTGTGTAGGTTTTTCATGGAATTAATTTGCAACCACACTATTTTTATAGGTGTTGTCTACAAAACACCGTTTGCAAGTTTTATCCACAACTTTTTTATTTAATTATGATCCCAATGGATTATGGCTTACTGCCCATTCTAACTTATTAGCGAAGTCGGGACTACCTAGTGTTATCTACAGCTGGTTTGTCTCTTTGACATACTGTAGTTTCCATAATTTAAAAACGTTCAATTTGACTGTTAGTGCGCATAGTTTTTTCTCGTTGAAACAAACTACTGCCAAAAGTTGTGTGATGAACATTGAAATCGCCACATATATAATAGGGTTGGGAAGAGCTGTAAAAAAATTTTCCCATTCAATTACAGATGTATTGTCTTCTGATAAGCTGTAGATAGACACCGTGTTCAGATCTGAAGCATTTTTTTGAGGAATTTTTGTCTCAACAAACATTACATTGGGAATATAAGAAATACTCAATAAAGTTATGCTATTTTGAACTAATAAGTGACCCTGATTTTCCATTATCTCTATTTTCTCTTATTATACTGTATTGTCTAAAGTATAGATACATCCTGGTTGAAGCCATGTTTACTAAATTTCCAAGTTCCTAAACTTTTTATCGTGGATGAGGGCTTCCATTTGTTAACTAACTTATTTGTTACTAAGGATCTTCCGATCTACTGAATTAAATAGAAGATATCATGCTTTAAAAGGGTAAACTATGTCAATCTAATATTTTGTATTTATATTCGAGGTGTTTTTAAATTTTTTGGGTTATCTTGTATAATTTCTTTTAGTATTTTATATTCTGATTCGCAGATTACACTAAATTAGCTAATTTTTGTTATTGCTTGGTATTGTTCTTCTGGGGAAGACCGAATTCTTTTTATTCTTCTTTTCCGGGTGTTGATTTTTTTTATATTTTTTTGGGTTTCTTTTCAAGAACTGGACAATGAGTTTGATGGCTGCACAATAAAGCCCAAGACGGACAACGTGTCAGACAGTTCCTCACTGAAGACGGCGCAATATCGAAACCCGCTTGCGTAATTTAAAAAAAAAACAACCGCGAGTGCTGGTTCAACACGTATATACTTGATATATTCGAGTCGAAAATTATGAGTATCTCGAAACTTTCAATAATCTTGACAAGTTTCTTCATTTAGTCGTGGTAATATGGGGTAAAATTCGGTATTTGTTTACCTCTTGTGAAACTTTAGTTATTAGGGCTTTAAGTTATAAATTAGTGAATTAATTAGCAGTGGTATGTAGGCTGGTACTAGTTAGGCATAATATACATAATAAAAATTACAACATTGACAAAAGCTTTATGTTATTTTTAAAGGAACCGTAGCACAGAGTGCTGTTTATTTTTATAAGGTCGGCAAAGCTTTGAAATAGAATCGCTCTGTCAGGTAAAACCTTCGAAAAGAGAAACCAGGGATGAATTCATAAATAACATTTGTTGTTGAAACGAAATCATTTCCCTTTGCATAGGAACAACAATATTCCCACAGCGGATTGAGACATTTTATCATTCGGTGTAAAATTGACCTTAAACTGCGTGGAAGCATTTAAAAAAGGTTGAAATCCTCCGGCAAGATTGCCGGACATTCTGTGATATTTAACGACGGTTTTATGCGGATTCTTGTTAGCCGGTTTATAGGTACATCCGCATCGGGAAAATATTGATCGTAAACCCTTCGGGAAAAACGACTCGGGCCTGAATCACTTACGGTTCGGATGCAACTGATTTGCAAATTAGTCGTCCGTTTTTCTTTGGATGGTCCTTGAACCGGCCGCGACTTGTAGAAGTACGGTTTAAAAAGGAAAAAAACGAAAACTACTTCGTCCCTTTAAAACCAGTCTAACATCCACGTAGGATTCTTGGCACCGGCTTAAAAATTGAATTTAAAAACCCGTATGCATTTTTTATTAATTCGCATACGGCTCATTTTACATATTATTATATTTCTATACTGATAATCTCGGGATAAATTGACGGAAAACACGACGCCTTGAATGATAATATAAACCGGTGTAAAAGGGGGTTTGATTAAAAAAATTCACAACACGATTTTTCCTCAAAATGTCACAAACATGTTGAACGAAGGTTGCAAGAGCACGACCGTCCAAGGACACAAGCCGCGAGTATAGGCGGACCCATGAACCTGTTAGTATTTCGTCAAAATACAAACATCCTACTCGAAAACCTCACCTTTTAAATTACACGTACACGACATAAAGAACCTATATCTCTTTTAAATATTTCAACACAATATTTACGTATAAAACTATTATTTGTACAATACACCATGGATAAAAATCTACTTTGTCTAGCTCCTGGAAAATAGCAAGACTTATAACAAAATACATTACTGCGTGTAAAATACTTTTTCCTCAAATGAGATATAATTTTTATATCAAAACTAAATTAATTTTATGACAACAGATAATAAACTTGACAATTGTTGTTGCTTGCTATTTGGTCTTGAGACTGTTTTCGGCTTCTCGGCATCTTCAGTGATGAATCTGTGCCTTATTTTGTCAGTTATTTTCTAATTTTTATTTTTAGTTTGATTTAACAACTTTTGGATAGATTTGACGTTTCTTCAGTAAATTTATATTTGGGCCATTTCCGATTATCGTGGTTTGCTTGTCCTTGTCGTGTTGGATGTTTCTGTATTACAAACTCAAAAAAACGGACACGACTGCCAGAATAACACGCAGACAAATCCACGGAAGATAAGTACGAGTCGAAACCAAACAGCAAGGCCAGGCAGACTAAAATAATCGGAAAGACTAAACTACAGGTTCATCACCTTGCAGACCTCAAAAGCCATCTTCCAGAACATATTGTAACCTTGTAATTTGGTACGTTCCCATTATGGAATGCATATCCTCGCTGTTTGCGTTCGTCAAAAGCGTCCCGTAATTGAGTCGTCCGCTGTTTTGTCAGTTGTGACCTTCAGAGGTCGTGGTACAAGTTCATGACCTTTAAAAACCGAGTTTCCCTATTTTTCTTTGAAATTGTCATTCTACTTATCGACTTCATAAAGCCCAGGCCTGTGTTGTATCGACATGTCGACTTCGGGGACTGATAATACCTTGGTAATAAGTACCTTGAGGTAATACTTGACAGTTAGCTAATAACAGTAACCCCTGTAAGGGTCAGAATGAATAAAGCTGCAATTCATGTCTCGTTTCCCTTACTGTGCAGAGACAACTGTCCCCAGTAAACAGACTTCTCCTCTATAAAGAAGTGGTCATACCAATGCTCTTGTATGCTTGCCCCTCATGGGATTTGACATCACGATCGAACATGGCCTCGCTACAAATTACCGATGACATCTCCCCCCGCTAAACACGCTTTCTAGACTTGCACATTAACACTGACATCGATTACGTTGAAGTCCACATAAAACGCCTCACAAAGAATTTCTTTGAACGGCGTGCACTAAGCAGTAAGTAATCAGTTCGAAAAATTTTAGACTATGACTTGAACTTAGTACACAAGCATGGGCGAGTGAAGTCTTTAGTTTAAACGTCGCCTATTATTAGAGTTTTTCATCGTTTTTTTCCCTTAAATTAACTTCTGCTTTGTTTTTGTTGATACTGTTTTTAAAAATACTTCAATCCTGAAGCAGGAGGTTAAACTGATAAACCTATGTACATATGTGTAAACTGTTGTAAATATTTTGAATAAAGATTTTTATTCTATCCATTACACCTTCGGTAGGATCTGAAACCAACCAAATTAGATGGCGAATGACAGACCAAATCAGGGATGGATTAAAAATGATTGAGAATTATCAAACTGCAAGTTCATAACCTCAGATCTCAAGAATAAATCTCACAATTTTACAAATGGATTTTTAAGAAGTATTTTTAAATGAATACTTTATGAATATTTAATGATGAAATTCTTCAAACATGTACCTTTGTGTATTTAAAGGGTGTGCAGAGAATATACGCCTTTTTGCAGTTTTAACAATATATTATTTAACAGCATTTGAAATTAACAGTAGTTCTTCTTCAGTATCACTCATTTTTTAAGGAATACTTTCAATTAATTAATTTGATCTAAATAATAAATAAAACGACACCTAAAAAGCAGAGATCGTCGCGATTGTCGAAGCTCCACTATAAACTGGATGTCATATTTTAATTTTGCGCTGCTCTTATCATTTGTCGCAGCTCCAACATAAACGTACCACATAGGTTTGATAACCATGGTGTATATTAATGTTTTGTAATTAAGGTAACGAATATTTGAAAAAACAAAAACAATCTTTTCAGATACGTTCATTTTCTTAAGTAATTATCGCAAATATTTGATAGTTAAATTTAACTTAAAAAGTTTCTTGATTAAAAAAAAACGCATAAAATAAGAGAAAATTCATACATAAGTTATAAAATATAATAAAAAAGCTTTCATGATTATAAAGAAGTGAAGTTAAGAGTCCCAGGCAAAAACTTTAAGAAAATATGTCAATTTAACTGAGGACATTCAGCATGGAAAACTTCAAAGCTCTACTTCTCAATATTCTTAAAACAGTAGACATGACATTTCTTCTTAGTTGGTGGGCTTAATATTTGAAAAAGTGTGTTGTTAAGGTGTTTTTCTCACCCATAAAAATCTACCGAATTGAAGGTGCGAGCTGCAATAATTCACTGGCGAAGTCTTTTAATCTCGGCCGATTTTTCAAAGAGGACAAACGAGAAGCGTTTAAAGAAGGGGCGGCATTTTCCGCCAACCTCGGCAAATAATCGGAAGCCCTCCGGAAATTCCTGGCGCACCTACGTGACGGCCGACATAATAAAAAGGCCTTGTTAGCTCTAACGTCTAAGCAAAACCGATTTCGCCCACAGAACTCCTTCTGAGGACCATTCGCGAGGCTAGGAACATCGGTGGAAAAAAAGGAAGATCTTTGCCTATTTTTTTTACCAGCAAGGTTCGCCATGTTGCTCACGTGGGTTGTTATTTGCGGAAAATATGCTATCGTTTAAAGACCACAACTATCTGCTATCCTACACAAAAACTTATAAAGAAAAAGCCTAATATTAAATTTAACAGGTGCTATTGCTCCAGGGAATTGCCTTCATTTAAATATTTATTTGGCTGCAACTTCTCGATGTTTGTTTATCGCCTGATGTGGAATCGTCACACACGACTGAACCGTCGTCGGGAGCTTATGACACGATACAGAGCTCTTACACGATTTCTTGACAAACGTTCTAAACTACCTCTAAAAAATAAAATTTGGCTGCTTTAAAACACCGCAGTTAAGCCCGTATGGACTTAAGGACTGGAAGTGTGGGGTTCAGCCAAACATTCTAACATCCGCAATCAAACAGCCAAGTCCTTAATCGTACGAAAAATACTAGATGCTCCATTTTATGTATCGAATATGTATACAGACTTACATATTCCTTTCGTTCAAGATGAAATCCGTTTCACAAAACCCTCCCAACTACCATAATTCAGCACATCAGAAATCTCGCATCCCGACGAATCCCATAAGGGACATCCAAGACAAAGGTCGCGAGATTTCCTACGAAGTGATGGTGTTGTTAGTGAAAGTGATAATGACAGAAGTATCATTAAACAGACAATATTTTAGTATCTTGGAGTGATACCAATGGGTATTTTCTCCACTCTTGTTTTTAATTTTATATATATATATATATATTACCTGGCTCATTGTTACACTCATTGTTTTTTCCTTTTTAGAATATCTTTTTTCGCCCCGGAAGTTTGCAAATTGCTCGATTATCTTGATCGTATCCACTGATCGTCCTCCACTAGTTTTGTCCATTTAAACTTTTTAACAAAAGAATAGTTTTGCACGGTATTAAAGGAATTACATTTCAATACGCTTGGAAGGGAATAATTCACACTATTGACAACTTGGATCAACAGTTAGGGTGCATGAGTACTGTCACGGCTCCATCCCTAACAATGGGTGATCTGAAGTGCTTTAAGAATCATAGGGGTAGCTCTCAGGAGATCAACCTAGATCCCTATAACCGATGTTACTCTCTTATTTCTAATGGGTTTAAACGTAAAGACCGACGGCACCGAATAGACCAAAAAATTCACATATTAACATTTACAGAATACCTTTAGGTCGTAATGAATCTTGGGGTTCCTAATGCAACCATCCCTAATGTACCAGGTACAGAACAGGTGCAGCTGTGATTATCTCAAAATCTTGTTTTGTGCGGTTTGAAATTTTGTTGAGAATAAACAGCCCAATCTAAATTGCGCGTATCAGGGATAAATAGATAACTATTTTGGTTCGGCAGAGTGGCTTATGCTTCAGTGTTGATATCAGTTGGTGCATTTTGGTAATCAGATATGTGCTATGGTCAGGCCATATCAATATGCACTCTAGATAAATTTGTGTTGTAGTGGTTGTGATGGTCTTACTTTCCGCAAATCAGTGAATTGCACTAATGCCAAGTTCTGGAGGTTGTGACCAAATGCGCTCATATACAAGGTTTTTTATTTATTCTTTTGCACTGACTGCAGCTGGCACAGAGGATTACATATGATGAACACCATAGAAACGGCCCAGGGACATCCCCAGGACGAAGACGAGCCCCAATCAAGAGTGAGGGCACCGGTCTCCCTTTTTTCAGAAATGTGCTTAAAAACCATTTACAACAAACCTACGTAGGAAAGTAGAAAAGGGGCGCAACTCATATTTAACGAGGCAGTATCATCAGCAAACCGGGTCTAGCTAATATTCCAGAAGTTAAGTGAACATAGCGAAGTACCCAAAACGCTTTTAGAACTCCAGTTTCTTTTTGACTGTGAATGTGTACTCAGAAACTACTATATTTGAAAGTAACCCAGCGTGCCAAATTTTGTCAAATGTTTCTCTGTCGAGGAACACTCTAAGACTTGTTTCTCTTGGGTATCTTGGATTGTGTCCACTATTCGCAGTGCTCACGAACACCTGCGGGATTTATGAGTGGCAAAAGGCAGTCTTTTCAATCAGGCGTTTAGGTAGTAAAAAGTCTTTTTAGAATCTAGGAAAACAAGACAGGCAGATAGGCATATTTGTAGAATATCAGTTTACTAAATGTATAATCCTTTACTACAGCATTTGCACTATAACTTTGTGCCAGCATTACGAATCTTTTAGCTCGCAGTTTTTTAAAATAAAAGCTGGATGTTGTGGACTAGCCTTGGAGCTGCTTTTAGCAGTAAAATGTGTAAATCGAAACTCGATCAATAAAGTAAGATAACTCGTTTTATTTATTAGTAAACTGATAAGAGACCAGGTAACTGGTAATAATTTGAAATTCCTTTTTATACTGATGTGGTTTCCTAAGTATAAAAAGAAGAAAAGACGATTAGCAAAGTGCCTATAACTTTTAATTGAAATAATTTACGGTGTACTCGAGAAATCGGGAAACTGCCGTATCACACTGACAGGGGTAGTTTTCAATTTACGCAAACTCTGTTAGCCCTAATTTGAGTGCTACTCTCGTCAACTGGTAGAAATTTAAAGGGCATAATTTCTGTTTGTGATTTTCATCTAAAGCGGCAGGATTTGTTAGAAAATGATTGCCGGGGATGAACTTTATACTACAATATCAAAGCCATATTCACCCAAATCGTGGAATTATATAGGAACGCTTTAATTATCAGTTTTAGTCAAGTGTATAAAAACATTGTGTATTGTTTCACGTGCATTTCAATAAATTTTCGACAAAGAAAGGGAAAAAATAACAATCGAGGGGACAAAAGAGGTAAACTTGGCTCAGGCACAAACTTCCCATAAATTTTTACCAGTGAAATATCTCAGTTTTAATATCGTAAAGTATTGACTATCCTCGAAGTTACACGGCTCAGAATGATATATTATAAAATATTGCTTAAGAAAGGATCGATTTAAATAAAATTGATTAATACAGTGCGGCCATTACGTCACTTTTTAATCACTTCGATTCGGTCGAGGCACGAGATTCGCCTTGTGTAATCGAAACAGTAAACTCTAGAAAAAGCTCATTAATTACTCGCATTCACAGGGCAAGTGTTACACGTGTTTACAACCGGCCACTTGTCAAACTTCTCGTAATATAACAAACGGACTCTCATTCCTTAATTCCTTTCGAATATATAAACGTGTTTCGTACTAATGCCTAATTTGGGGTGTTGCTTTGACATTTCTCACAAACCGGACGTTTGGAGACCTTTTGTCTTAGAACAGCGTGAAGAATTTAATTATTGACGTCTAGGACGGGTAAAAAGTGATCACTGTTTTATCGGAAAGAAAGTTGTCGAAGTAATTACGAGTTTCCTTTTTACCGGTGTTGCGAACGGATTTAAAAAGAAAAGCGGTGAACGGTTCGATCCATTTCGAAAGTTTGTCAGTTGTTACGAACCGACGTGACGCCCGAATCACAATCAACCTAATCAAACGACGGCCGGCGAAGAATAACTTCCATGGGGAAGTGAAGAAACGCAAATCAACCGGCAACTTTTAAAGAAAGTCTTAAGTCTTTCAATTCAAGTAGTATTTAACTGAACGATACCTGACAGTAAAGTACGAAAGGAAATGCTCGACTTGGATAAAATTGTGGAAGTTATAAAAGTGACGAAAAGCTGAAACATCAATCACCCGAGATTTGCTGCTATAAATGTTTATTTATTTATTGGTTGATGTTTGTAATTGTTTGTTACGTGGCATAGGCAAAGTGGTGCCGAGTGTTAGGTATAGTTGTATCGAGTGTGAATTTGTGTTGGTCATAGCTGGGATATCGATAGATAACTGGCAAATCGCGAGACCACTCATTTCCCTCAGTGGTCTGAAAGGATACGATAGAGTATTATTACAGTAGGGTGGTCATGTATATTGCATGCCCGGAATATGATCCATCAAACTCATTATGGGCAGTACACGTTGCTTTAACAAGTTGTAATACATTCTAATAATAC
This sequence comes from Cimex lectularius, assembly GCF_000648675.2. Taxonomy (NCBI): domain Eukaryota; kingdom Metazoa; phylum Arthropoda; class Insecta; order Hemiptera; family Cimicidae; genus Cimex; species Cimex lectularius. The sequence goes on from NW_019392813.1 coordinate 3,822,987, forward strand.
AAAATCATCATAAGATCAGACAGGCAAGCGGCCCTAAAAGCAACAGCATGTAAAAATGTCACATTCAACGTACGTGGATGTTTTCAAAATCTAGAAAAACATAACAACCTAACATCAGGGTGCCAGGGCATAAAGAATTTTGAGTAATGCAATGGCAGACAAACTTGACAGAGTAAGATTTGCATAATTGGGATAACAAGATCAATAGGCTCTTCGATCTCAGAATGGATCAATATAAAACAAAATGAGAAATAGATGAACTATAGAGGTACCAGACGCAGTAAACTTATGATTAAAGAAACTTCGTCATAACTAGCACCCACATTGCTACAGCTAAACAGTGTAAAACTCAGGAAGTGATATGCCGGTCACAGACTTAATATTGGTATATTCAACGAAGACCCATGAAGTACCATGATGACCCGGGAGAAAGGTCAATAAATTGAACTGGTATAAGGAACTAGGGAAAAGGCTTCAGTCTTTGGGGAATACGTATACCTTCTTTGTATCCTTCTCCTACTTACCAATGCCATCATCATTACCAATGAATTAGGATTTTCAAGTATCCGGGTACGCTATGTTCCAGGACATAGGGAAGGATATGATTTTTTAAATCGACGGTCCAATATGGCAGGATCAGCGTTGAGTAAGAAGATAGCCGTGTCATTGGCCAATGTTGGGGTCAGCTTGTAATGCAATGAAAGAGGAGCCCAGCAGCGGAGAGTAAATAAAAGGAGTGGTGCAAAGATACTTCCTTGAGAAACACCATCATAAAGGGTGTACATAGAAGAACCTTGCACTACATGGTAGATTCACTCGCTCTGTACGTGCAGACCTGAAAAAAACTTGACGGTGCCTTCGTATTCCATCATCTGTACGATGTTTAGTTCCGATATACGAGTGACCTGCAGCTTGACAGTGTTTGGCATTTTTTTTAAATTTCCCTCCACCTCCCCGCCGTACCTTAGGGAGACCCCATACCGGCGGACCTCGGCCTCTAATCTAGTTTTGTTTCTAATTTTGGGTCCTGGGTACCTTTCCTTCGGTCTCGCCCTGTGAGGGGAAGAGGCCCAAGTAAGGTAAGGGGAAATTTTTGTATTTCTCGGTGATAATTTGTTCCTACTCTAAAAGGTCTCCCCTTGCTGGTTACTCCTTCGATAATTAAATATTTACATATTGCTTTTACTACATATAATAAATTAAAGCCCTAATGAATAAGGAGTAAACAGCCCGAATTTTAAAAATCTAAAAAAACACTATTAACCTATCTTACCAATTAATCTACTATGTAATCAACTATTTTCTTACCACTGGTTATAAATAAATAGGTGCTTAGGTTACAATAGCTTGGCTTATTGCCTTTAGTGTTTCGAAAGCGCGCTTTTCTTTTATTAACAA